>NW_004524724.1:3630440-3642764 GCF_000260255.1 Octodon degus
GCTGCTGCTCCTGTCCCACTCGGGTGGGATTCGGAGATCACTGGAACGCTATTGGCATGTCAGTGTTTTCCTTTCATTTGTTCATTTGATAAATAAATTTATATCTTCAACTTAAATTTATGCAATATCTTGCAATTGTGTTACAGAATAGAAATTATTAAATGCAGCTGTTATGTGATTACATGAAGCATTAATGGTTTAACATAGGAGTTTACAAAACATGCTGTGGATGTATATGGAGAAATATTGTATGTGTATATATAAAGACACAAGAATAGAGAAAAATATGAAAACATTTAAAAAATCAGTTCTTTTAAATGGAGTTTTTCATTTAAAAAGGCCTATCATGGCCTTGATAGCGTTGATGCAGTGTTACATAGCCTTGTTAGGTAGCATAGCCTGTTGGCTCGTGAGTCTCAGCACTTTGCTAAGTTCTTCAGTATAGTAGCTCTTTGCAAAAATAGCATTCATTCTTCCTGTCTTTAGTTCAAGATACAAAGAGCTAATGGATGGAAAAAAATAGACACTTGATAAATTGTTGGCTAATTAGTGCCACAACTGATTTGTCATTACACCTGTTTTTTAACCAAATTTAAAAAAAAAAAAAAAAAAACATTGACCCTTGGGCTTAATCAATATTTATTTTAAAAATACCTAGATATCTTTTGAAGAGTACTTTTTCTTCCTCTCTTGCATGTCCCACATTCTCCCAGGAAAATCGGAGGAGCCCAGCTGTGCTTGTGATCAGTTTCGCTGTGGCAATGGGAAGTGTATCCCGGAAGCGTGGAAGTGTAATAACATGGACGAGTGTGGAGACAGTTCTGACGAGGAGCTCTGTGCCAGGGAGGCAAGTCCTCCAACGGCTGCTTCCTTTCAGCCCTGTGCCTATAACCAGTTCCAGTGTCTGTCCCGGTTCACCAAAGTTTACACCTGCCTCCCCAAGTCCTTAAAGTGCGATGGGAACATTGATTGCCTTGACCTGGGGGATGAGATTGATTGTGATGTGCCAACTTGTGGGCAGTGGTTAAAATATTTCTATGGCACTTTTAATTCTCCCAACTATCCGGATTTCTATCCTCCTGGAAGCAATTGTACCTGGTTGATTGACACTGGTGACCATCGTAAGGTCATCATTCGCTTCACTGACTTCAAACTTGATGGCACTGGCTATGGTGACTATGTCAAAATATATGACGGACTGGAGGAGAATCCACACAGGCTTCTGCGTGTGCTGACTGCTTTTGATTCTCACGCGCCTCTTACAGTTGTGTCTTCCTCCGGCCAAATAAGGGTACACTTTTGTGCAGATAAAGTAAATGCTGCTAGGGGATTCAATGCCACTTACCAAGTCGATGGCTTTTGTCTGCCCTGGGAAATACCCTGTGGTGGGAACTGGGGCTGCTACACTGAGCAGCAGCGCTGCGACGGGTTCTGGCACTGCCCAAGCGGGAGGGATGAAACCAACTGTACCGTGTGCCCGAAGGAGGAATTTCCGTGTTCCCGCAGTGGCGCCTGTTACCCCCGCTCCGACCGCTGCAACTACCAGAATCACTGCCCCAACGGCTCTGATGAGAAAAACTGCTTTTTCTGCCAGCCGGGCAATTTTCATTGTAAAAATAATCGTTGTGTGTTTGAGAGCTGGGTGTGTGATTCTCAGGATGACTGCGGAGATGGCAGCGACGAGGAGAACTGCCCGGTGATCGTGCCCACCAGAGTTATCACTGCAGCCGTCATCGGGAGCCTCATCTGCGGCCTGCTGCTGGTCATCGCTTTGGGGTGTACGTGCAAGCTTTACTCCCTGCGGATGTTTGAGCGGAGGTCAGTTACTGAGACAGCCATGTGGACTTAAGAGAAACATGGCCCAAATGTGTGTGTGCCACAGGCCTTTCAGTGGCACTCGCAGTATGTTTTGTTTGTATTAGCTTTAAAATATATAAATATTACTTATCACTTACAGTATTAGTGCGAAAAGCCCAGAATTCAAGGCTAAGCTCACTGCAAACCACTACATAGGGCTATAAGTATGGGAAAAGCCAGTCTATGTTACCAGCTCCTGTTTTCAGACACGACTGGGCGCATCCAGAGAGGGGTTTGAGGCTGGAGGCTGGCTCCTGTTTTCAGATGAACTTTTTATATGAATTTGCTAGCTGTAACTTACAGTTTTAACTTTTAACCTGTGTTTTTATAAATATTCAGTAATTCCTCATTTGATAGCATGATACATTCAAAGCATTCTACAAGTGAAAAAAAAAATGAATAAGCCTTAACCTCACAAGCACTTTTCAGTTAAGCGGAAGGAAATGGGGTAGAATAAGATGGCAAACATGTAAGTGCTGTAAGAGCTGTTAAGCAAAGTGCTGTAAAAGTCGGCAAGGCCTCGTGTGACGAGGGTGAAGGCTTTCCTCAGAGAGGTGCCACCTGGAGCGTGTGAGCAGAGAGCAGGTAGATAAAAGGTCCAGGAAACTAGAAGCAGGAACATCAGGCATTGCTGAGAGAAAAAGTGCCCAGTCAATGTGTTTGGACCCCAAGATTCTAGAGGACTGATGGGTGCTGATAACAGTGCCAGGTTCCTGCCATGGTGTAGGGCCAGTGAGCCACACATCCAAGCACCCATTCAGGAGGAAGTGGTTAAGTGTTCCGAGGTGACCTTTGCGGAGGAAGCCGGCCTAGAAGAAGTGGAGGCAAAGACATTCTCTAAGATGCTGCTGTGGGACAAGGAAGGCCTTCAGGCCCCACAGGTTACTGGCAGTAAAGGTTATAGATGGCGGGGAGCTGCATGTCCTCCTAGCCGTTGCTGCCGCTTTTCAAATCCTGCCAAGTGTGAAGTGCTAAAGAAGTTTCCACCTCATACCAGAAGAGCCCAGCAAAGGATCAGAGTGTTAAGTTCCCGATGCAGGTCTCCTGGAAAGAGGATTGATGATCCTTTTGCCCTTACCTGGGAGTAACCATATTGAACCTGCTGGTTGAAACCTCTGTGAAACTGTTCGAGAGGGTCCCCTAAAGTCCAGACACAGCCTAGTGTTTCCCTTCATCCCTGTGCCTTTTAGAGGGACACCAGCCCCTTGGAACAATTGCCCAGGCTGTTGCTAGTGACAAGCTCACACACAGATTCCCTGCCTCATCCTGTGTCCTCAGTGTGGACCCCGTTTTTAAAATGTACTAGGAGTCAGGTTGTTGTAATCACTGATAATAGAAAATTACTGTTTAGACTTGCTTTTTTAAAACCATTTTTATCCCCTCTGCTCTCAAAGATCATTTGAGACCCAGTTGTCAAGAGTGGAAGCAGAATTGTTAAGGAGAGAAGCTCCTCCCTCTTATGGACAATTGATTGCTCAGGGCTTAATTCCACCAGTGGAAGATTTTCCGGTTTGTTCACCTAATCAGGTATATTGCAATTGTTTTCTTTTAATTTTTATTTTTTATTAGTCCGTGTTTGTAGTACATAGTGATTACAGTCATCATGGGGGTTGGGACATGCACACAGCATATCTTCATTGTTTCTGCCTGTCCTTCCCCTCCTCCTGGGTCCCTCCACCTCTTGGACCACTCCTCATTTGTAAAATCTCTGTCCCTATTTCCTGTAATCTTTTATTTTGCTCTGTATATTTTTGGTTTCTCATATAAGAGAAACCATGCAGTATTTAAATTTGTGTATCTGATTTATTTCACTTGATCTTATAAACTCAAGGTGCATACATGTTCCTACAAGTGACCCAGTTTGTCCTTTGTTATGGCAGAGTAAAACTCCACTGTATATAAATACCACCTTTTCTTTATCTGCTTGTCTATTGGTGCACAGAGAGGCCACTTCCAAATTTTAGCCATTATGACTTACTCTGCCATAAATATGGATATGCATATAATGCTGTAATATGAGGCTTTCACTCTTTTTAAAAGCTATCTGAAAGGGGAACTTCTGGGTTGAGTGGAATGTTATTGTTAGTGTTACAAGGAATCTCCATACCTGTAGTAGCTGCACTAGTTTACATTCCTACCAACAATGTAGAAGGGTTCTTTTTTTTTTTTTTTTTCACATAACCCCACTGGCATTGATTATTATTTGATTTCTTGATGGTAACCATATTTTCTGAAGTAAGATAGAATCTCTGTTATTTTATTTTGCATTTCACTAATGGCTGGAGAGGTTGAACTTTTTTTGTGTGTATGTATTAGCCATTTGTATGCTTTTCTGAGAAGTGTCTGTTCATTTTAGTTGCCTGTCCTTTGCTTGGGTCTTTCATTTTGGGGGTTCTAATTTTTTTGAGTTCTTTACATATTCTCGATACTAGTTCTCTGAGGAATAGCTAGCAGACTTTTTTCTTGTTCTATACATTGTCTCTTCATTCTATTGATTATTTGCTTTGTAAAAAGCTTTTTAATAGCTCAGATCGCATGTACTGATTCTCGATGTCATTTCTTGTGCATTGGGCTTCTGTTCAGTTCAGAAAGTCCTTGTCCTCTGTGCCTATGTCCTAAAGAGTTTTCCCTGTTTTATCTCCCAGCAGAGTGCTCCTGTTTGAGCGTTGCGATCCACTTTGATTTCAGGTTGACATGTGGTGAGAGATGCAGGTCTAGACTCCCTCACACATGTGGGCGGCTGGGTTTCCCAGCGCTAGTTGGTGAAGAGGCTCTCTGCCAATGTGTGTCTTGGCCCTTTGCCAGAGGTCAGATGGGGGATGCATGTGCTGGGGCTTGTTTCTGCATCTTCTGCTCTGTTCCTCTTAGCCATGTGTCTGTTTTTGTGCCAATACCATTCTCTTTTTGTACCATGTTTTATTTTGTTTTTGAGACAGGGTATTAAGTAATTCAGGCTGATTTTGAACGGACTATATAGTCCAGGCTTACCTCAAAATGTAGGTAATCCTCTTCCCTCAGCCTCCCCAGCACTCGAATTACAGGTGTATGTCACTTTGTCCAACACTGTGCTTTTCTTTGATATATAACTTTGAAGTCCCAAATTGTGGTGCCTCCTACTTTGAGCCTGTTGCCCAGGACCGCTTTTGCTGTGCTGGGATTCTTCTGGTTCCGTATGTAATTTAGGATTGCTCTCTCTAGTTCTGTTAGGAATGTTTGTAGGTATTTTGACTGGGATTGCACTAAATTGTCTATCAGTTTTGGAAGGATGGCCGTTTGCCAGTATTGCTTCTTCCTATCTGTGGGGACAACTTTTCATTGTAGGGGTCTTTCATTTCCTTGATTAGATTGATGCGTAAGTATTTTATTTTTCTTGGTGTATAGTAAGTACTATTGTCTCCCTGATTCTTTCTCCGTGGCTCCATTATTAGTGTACACGAACACCATTGGTTTTTCTGTGTTGATTTTGTATACTGCTATATTACTAGAATATGGTTAATTCTAGGAGTCTTTTGATATACTGTAATTTCTGATTATATTTCAGTAGTTCTTAAAAATTTCATTATACCTGTATAGATCTGTACCAATAAAGGAAGAGGGCCAACTAGATAGCTCAGCAGATGAAAGCACCTGCTTAGGCAGACACAGGGCCTGGGGCTTGATCCCCGGCGTGCTGTGCTGGCCCCGCCCCTGGGTGTGCTGAGACAGTGAATGATACTGGGTGTGTTGGCGTGCACCTATAATTCCAGTGCTTGGGAGGCTGAAAAGAGGATCAATGAGTCTAACCTACATAGAAAGACCCTGTAGACCCTGTACTAAATTTAAAAAAAAAAATTTTTTAAAGCCAATAAAAGAACTCTTGACCAAAAGGATTTCTGCAGTCAAATCAAGGATAAAATATATGGAGAATTTGAAATCGTATATTTTCATTACATTTCAATAAATACCACAAAAAAGAACATTTTTACTTCTCTTAGTTGGCCTTGATTCTTGAGCATCTTACTGTCTAGATAATTTAGTGCGCTGAGCTTCAAAAGTCACTTTGGCAAACTACGTGGACTGAACAGGTAGAGATTTAATAATGAATAATAAAATTAATGTAGTAGTAAAATACTACATGATAACTTAATCAGCTCTGAGTGAAAGTAATGGAATGAAGTTAACGTTTCTGCCTCACTTCAGGGAAAACTTTTAGGTTGGATTTTACACTAAAACTTCAGCTGGTTTGCTTGTATAGTGATTTATTCTTATTAATGTTTCATGATTCTTTAAACTTCTTACTGAGCTTTTTAAAATTTACTTTTTCAAGACTTAAAAATGTGCCATAATTCATTTTAAGACCTAAGGATTTATAAACAGTTAAATTGTAAATTTATCAAAGAACGGTTATAATGATTGTCCTTGGTTAAGAGTTAAAAATTGGTAAATACTGGTTTTGCAATGATTTAACCATTTTAAGTGGAACACATTTCACTTTTGGTAAATGAGATTTCTGGTCACCCCAGTTTGTTACTCCATCTGAGTCTTTTAGGAAATCTTTGAAATTTTTTAGGAAAAAAAATTTTCCTTTTTTTAGGAAAACTGAGAAATTGCAGTTTTTAAATACTTTCCAGATGTTGTTTGTAATTCACAATTTCTGTTCTTTGGAAATTTCCCTTCCTTACCATCTTTCTTTTGTGTGCACAGTGGAGAAGTAGCCTACACCGTGCCTTCCTTTTGTGCTAGCATTGCTGTGGAGGAAATGGTTGGTCTTCTCCCATCCTTGCCTGCACCCCACCCCAGGCCAGGCCCACAGGGCACCCAGGGCAGGGCTCACTGCAGCGCCCCAGGCCCCTGTGTGGGCTGGGAATGGGGCTGACTGACCAGCCCAGAGAGTACCACTGCATGGGCGCTGGGGCAGCCCCGAGCCTCCCTGTCACGTGTGCTCAGGGGACTGCTGTGAGCTTACTGTCTGTCCCTGCAGAGGCAACCTGAGCAGCCTCTCATCGCTGGGCTCCTGGCTGTTCTCCGGCTGGCACAGGCCCCCAGGCAGAGCCCCGTGGTCTGGCAGGACATTCCACTGCACACACAGCCTCTCCAGCCTTCATTTACCTTCTGTGTGAGTTCTGCTTCAGCCAGGCTTGAATAGGTCCATTAGTGAAGAGCTGGTTGTTTTCTTTACTAAGATTAAACTCTCAAGTTTGAAACTTTTGCTGTTTGTAGAAAATTTTAAAAAGAAATCTGATTTGCCATCTTACTTGAAATAGAAATGTTTTCTGAGGAAGCTTGTTGCTTCGTAGATTGAAGAAGTGTGAAAGTACCCACACAGTTAGGTTGGGGGCCCTGGGATAAGCCGGCAAACGCTGCACAGCATAACCAGCTGCGGTCCTGCTGCTCTATCCTCAGGACTCAGGCCTCGACTTATGTGGGATGGGAGCTGTGCCACAGCTCCATCTGAAGAGGCCATCAGCACTCTCCTCCAAAGGAGGATCCTGAGGCCACCTCAGCTCCACCTGGAGAGGCCGTCAGCACTGACCTCTAAAGGCGGGTCCTGACGCCACCCGTGTCCCTGACTGCTGGCTGTGCTTTAGCCTCTCAGTGGCCCCTTGGGCTCCGAGGTTCATTACTCTTCATAAGCACTAGGTGGAGCCTAAGGTCTACCTAAGTACTGTGCAGTGTTTAAACAGTGGCATTTGTCTAGAAAAGATTTTTAAATTGGACAATATAGTTATTTTTTATATATGCTAGTTAAAAGTCAGTTTTCAAAGAGTAAGGATACAGCGATGTATTAACCCAAAACTGTAGAAAATAAAACAACCCTTAAAGACAAGGGGATGAATGCAGATACTTCTGTATATTGACATACAAAAGATTTTTTTTTCTGGGCTGTATTACAAATGGATTAATTCCTTTAATTGTGATAGTGTAACTAAATGTTAATATTTGTGCATTCCACAAAACCTTGATGCCCAACTCTGAAATATAATTCCCACACTTAAATTTAGGAAAATTTAACCGTGTAAATCAAGTCTGACTTGCTTTATGTTTAAAAAACAGAAAAGACTCAGTTGTCAGACCAGCTCACCTGGTGAGATGCTGTGATTGTGGCCTTCCTCCTCCTACGCGCAGGGAATGATTGCATTTTCTCCCCTTGCTGTTACTTGTGGACTGGATTTTTATATTCGGTCTTGATACCAAGTAACTGTTACCGTGAACATTAAGCACAGCTATGGAAGCTGAATATAAAGTGAAGCATTGAGGAATTGGTAGTACAGTGAGCAGCGACTCCTGTTACAGATTAGATTCTAGAGCAGAGCGAGCCGCAGAACGTGATTTACCCTCCATAAATACTAACAGAAGTGGAAGTTCTAGCCAGAACATATTTTTACCAGTAGTTGAAACAGTTAAATTTTTTGCATGAAATTCACGTGTTGCCTAGAAAGCCCAGGGAACAAGACTGGAGAAGGCCCAGCCTGGCGCTGCGGCCTGGGCCTGGCGTGGGCCTGTCTGAGGAGCGCAGCCCTGGGGCGCGTGCTCAGCGAGCGCTCTGCTCTCTCCTAGGCGTCCGTGCTGGAGAACCTGCGGCTGGCCGTGCGCTCGCAGCTGGGCCTCACGTCCATCCGGCTGCCCATGGCGGGCAGGTCCGGCAGCCTCTGGAGCCGCCTCTGCAGCTTCGCCAGGTCGCGGCACTCAGGTGGCCTGGCCTTGGGCTCGGCGGACGGCGACGAGGTGGTGCCTGGCCCGGGCTCCGGCAGAGACGCAGAGCGAGGCCACGGGCACAGGAGTCTGTTCTCCGTGGAGTCCGATGACACCGACACGGAGGCTGAGCGGAGGGACGCCGGGGGCGCGGCGGGGGGCGTAGCTGCGCCCCTGCCTCAGAAGGTGGCCCCGGGATCGGCTGTGGAGGCCGCAGGGGGCATGCAGGGCACACGGAGCGCGACCGAGGCGGCCCAGGCCAGGGACAGGGACAGGGACGCGGCGCGTGCAGAGGCCCCAGGCGCCAGCCCCGCCCGGCCCCCACTGTCCAGCGCGCTGAGCCGAGTCACACAGGGACTGCGCTGGGTGCGGCTCACGCTGGGGCGCGCAGGACCCTTGCCGCAGAGCCAGAGCCCGCTGAGACGGCTGGAGCCCGCGGCGGTGGCACGCCGCGATGAGGAGACCGAGGACGACGACGTGGAGCTGCTAGTCCCCGCGGCCGATGGCGCCGACTGCGCCCGGCCGCTGCTCGACCTGGCACCCGAGCCAGTGCCGGGGCTCTCCGCCGCCAGGCCGGCCCGCGACGGGCCCTGCGAGCGCTGCGGCATCGTGCACACTGCCCAGGTGCCCGACCTGTGCCGGGACGCTACACGCAAGAGCGAGGCGGGTGAGGACGAGGCGCTGCTGCTGTGCTAGGCTGCCTCGCGCCGGTAGTGTGCACGGGTGCTCGCACCCGCCGCCCTTCCCGGACAAGGGCACCCCCAGGCTGCGGGGTGCTTCCTCTTTTGACCGGCTTCCGTGCAGAGTAACTTGCAACCGAGCTCTCCGTGCTTGCCAGCTCGGACACTGGTGTGACTGCACGAGACGGTAAGGTTGTTATGTACAGAGAGAACAGTACTACAGCTTTTACGCTCGCCTTTCTATTTGTGTGATACCAACTTATCTTTCATTGAATTTATCATATTATCAAAGGGAAAAATAATTCCTCAAAATTTTTCTCTTATGTTTGACATACAGTAATGTGAATTTAGTTAGAGTTAGATGCATTAACGGCAAAAAGTAAAACTTTTATAGATTTTCTAATACTGACTTTAATACTCTAACATGGTACAAACCAAATGATAAAATCCCAAGTCATTTCTGTTTTCATCTCTATTTAGGGACAGAATTAAGCAGATGAAGATACTCTACTATGCATTAACCCTTGAACTTTATACCATATGTACAGAAATTGTACATGCTGAGTTCCAGCCGGTAATGTCTCCCTCACGTCCCAGGGCTTGCTTGCATTGCACCCTACGGATTTGCACTAAAGTCGTGTCAAGGTCTCAGATGAGCTAGGTGCACAAGCGCTGTCACTTTAAATACTATTATTTGCTACCATGGTGACTGTATATTTCCACAGCTTTTTTCGGGGTTGGGGAGCATTTGTGTTACAACTTGAAGTTGCTTTGCCAGTTTCATATTTATTTGTTGTATTTAAAAACTGCGTTATTGTAAGAGTGATTTTTTTCAATATATTTTATTCATGGGGGATCATGCTGTAATTTTGAAGAAAAGCGAATTAAGATGTAATTCAGCTTGCCTCCCTTTTTAAGTAGAGTGAATTGCAGAACCTGTTTATTTTTTTATTGTCAACTCCTGTTTATTTATTTTCTAGCTATCTGTTTTAGTAGCTTCATGACTGAGTACGAAAATGTGTGTGATTCTTGCTATTTATTAAATTTAAGTGCTTTGCTGGATGTTACTTTTAAAGCATGTTTGAGGTCTGTGTACTTGTGTTATGCTGTCAGGAAGAACTGACTGAAATGTTTTAATATGTATCAAAATTAAAATGATTTTTTATTGCCTTGAGGTACTTTTTAAATCAAAGTTGTTCTTTATTTTTGTTGAATTGTGGTACAAATATAGGTTTGGGCTATAAATATCTAATGTAGAAGAAAGTGAAAGCAGGTCTATTCTCCTTTACTACTGTAGAGAGAAACAGTGATTTACGCTGTGCCCCGCGGGAGAGTCCCCCAGGACGGGAGCAGCGTAGCGTGCTGCTCTTGTGTGGTGACCGTGAAAGACAGCAGCTCACCTGGTTCTCTTTTCATAGTATTTTTACATATGCTTCAGGGCCCTAAAGAATATGCTGACAGAATTCAATTAGCAAATTAACCTTTTAAGTCCTATTAATAGTACACCATTGACTGTAGGGTTTTGGCTTTATTTTCTGGCATATGTTTCATTTAATTTTTTATTGGTTAATACACCTTCCTGCTTGAAAACAGGAGCAAGTCATCCCTCCCCGACACCCATCCTCTAGTTCCCCTTCCAAAAGACGCCAGCCAGCGCGTTCGTATGTGTCCCTGCAGAAGCAGCAGCGCGCTGTGCGCCCAGCACACAGACGGATCCACGTGTCTGCAGGAGCCGCGTGTCGCCGCAGAGTGCACTCTCCGCACATCTTCACTGCTCGCCCAGGAAAACACATCGTGCGCGTGGGACCGCTTACCGCGGAGCATGTGTTCCTTTCCACCTTTAAGCTGGGGCTTTAGCCTGAGTTTAGGGTTTTGTTGCTTGTTTGTTTGTTTTTCCAGGTGACTAGTTTTCCCAAAGCTCCTGATTAACTGAAACACTTTTGATTAATTTGAAATGCAGCTTCTGTGTAGTAAAATGTCACAGTATTTGGGTATGTTTCTAGACTAAAGCTCTTTTCAGCTAATCTGCCGCTCTTTGCGCCAACACTACGTTGGTTAGTGACTCATTTTAAAATATACCTGATATTCTTGCATGTCTTTACTTCTGAGCTGTAGAATCAGCTTGAGACCCACAAACTTTTTTTTTTGACAGATTTAATTTTGTTTATTAGCTTAGGGGAAATCTATATCATTGTCATATAAAAACCTTTTGCCTAAACCATGGTGCCCTCTAAACAGTGCCTACTTATTTGGGGGGAGGGACGTTATTTCCTTCAGATGTGGTTTAGTTTATAAAAATGCCATACATCTTTAAAATGTCATACATCCTGTTAGTCTTAACAGAGCCCATCATTTTATTACTATGATTAAATACTTTCCATGTATTACTTAGCCTAATTTTAGCATACATAAAATTATGGTCCCTATAAACAAGGTTTCTAAGAATGCATGTCGAATTGTATCACATGCTTTTTCAACATCCACAGGGATACTCGGTGATTCTCCTTTGATTCTGGTGTGGTGGATTTTATAAATATATTTTGTAATTTTAAGCCATCCTCATCTCTGCATTCCTGAAATAAATTCTATTTGACAATGTGCTTTTTGTATTTACTATATTGCTAGATTGTGTCTCCTGTTTTGTTTGAGATACTTGGTATTTATACTTGCCACTGAACCTAGTCTGTGTGTGTGTGTGTGTGTGTGTGTGTGTGTGTGTGTGTGTGTATTTAAGAAGATTTGTATTAGTGTATGCTTTTGGATTTGGAAACGTTCCCCTGATTCAATGCTCTGCACCAGCTTAAATAGCTTTGGAATTTTCTTTTTTTTTTTTTTTTTTCTTCAGTATTTTAGGGAAGGGTCTACAGGGGGTTCAGGGCCTCACTACTAGATCGGACTCATAGTGATTCTCCTGTTTACAGCCTCCCATGAGCTGGGATGACCATGCCCAGTCTCAGTTGCCATCTCAGTGTGCCCCGGGGGCAGGGCCAGTACAGCTTTGGAATTTTCTGTTCCTTAAAATTTCAGTGAAATCATGGTCTGGCTGACACTTAGAAAAGGGTTTTTGACAGTTTTCTTTCTTTCTTTCTTTTTTTTTTTTTTTTTTGGCGGAACC
>NW_004524724.1:3642864-3643398 GCF_000260255.1 Octodon degus
CACATTTTCTCTCAGTGTCTGTCAAATGTAAAGAGAAGTTGTGCATTTTGACCTATGACTGTTGCTTCTAGGAAACCATCCTGGAAAAATACTTGCTCATGTGTATAAAAGAGATGAATAGACATATATGAGTTCTTAAAACAGTGTCCATAATAGTGCAAAACAAGCTGTCAGCCTTTATTAAATTTATTCAGGATATTTGAAAAGCAAATTTCCTGATACAGTCCTCGAATAATTAACTTCATTGTCACTTACTCAAAGGTGAAGACAGGAAGATAAAGGCAGATCTCCACTTGTTGGTGAGGTATGTTCAGATGTTAGGAAAAGGTGTTTTGGGCTCTGTTATCTTCATAAGCAGTAGCTGATTTTGTATGTATTATTTGGCTCTTTTGTCCTTTTGCCATGACCACATTTTGTGAAGTACAATATCATGTTTTGATTATAAAATGTTTTCTATAAAAAGGTTTTACCGAACAGGGGTTTTACGCCAAAAGTTTTTATTTCATTGTTTTAATCTCTTTTTTTGTTGTTGTT
>NW_004524724.1:3649819-3671059 GCF_000260255.1 Octodon degus
GGAACCAGGGATTGAACTCAGGCCCTTGCACTTGCCAGGGAAGTGCTTATTCCACTGAGCCATCTCCCCGGCCCCTTGACAGTTTTCTTTTAATCTGTGGCACTTGTTCTTGTCTGGGATCAGAAACCACCCATGTCATCTAGATTTTCAACTTGATTGCCTGATCTGAGTGAAGTTCTTTCTTCCTCTTCCATGAGGATGGCTTGCTCACTCACTGTTTACTGTGTTTGCACCCTTCTTGTTCATGCTAACCAACAGCCAGACTGAGTGCCACACACTCCTGCAGCCCTCGCTTCTTAGAAGACTGAGGCAGGAAGATCACTTACACAAGTTGGAGGTTAGCCTGCACACCGAAAGGAGACCCCGTCAGAAAAAACAGCGATAACAGCCTGCAGGGTGTGTGTGTGTGTGTGTCATGCCTTGTCTGTTTTCTGTAATTATTTTTGTCTTTAATTATTTGATTTACACTTCAATAATTTTTTACTTCATTATTTTCCTAACTTACAGACTCAGTAATTGATTGGTTGATTTCTCAGTAACATAAGATTGAAGGCATGGACTTAGTTTCGAGTGTTCTTTAAGCTGAATGACTCAGGTATACCAGGGTTGTCAGTGCTGGTATTTTCCAGGTGTTCTTGTGGGGCTGGGGTGAGAACCCAGTTTCCTGTGGCCAGACAAGCCCCTCCCCCACACAGCTGCACCCCTATCCCTGAAGTCTCACTTCTGATTGCCACTTTTACCTGGAAGTCTTTAAAGAGGAATTTTTCCATCTTTGCTTTTTCCCAGGGACTAGAATTTCTTGATATAGCTAGTAGGGTTTTTTTCTGATTCTTTTTAATTTTCATATTTATGACAAACAATACGTTTATATTTGTCTTTGGAGTTTATTGTCTTTCCATTTTTAAACTAGCCCAGGAACACTTTTAGCAAGTCTGTTCTCTGGCCAGGTACAGTGGAGAATGGGTGCATTCCCGGCACTCTGGGAAACTGGGAGATCACAAGCTCAAGCCCAATCTGGTAACATGATGACCTGGACTCAACCCACACCCAGGGTTCGGCCTCTGGTAAAGGTACAAGGGTTCTGCGGTTCAGGAGCTTCATTCCTTCCGTCATTCTGATCACAAATGAAGTTGGGCAAGAATGGAGTCCGATTTCTCCATAGTCAACAGTGAGCTGACCAGTGAAATCGATACGGTTCTCGTCCAGCTCAAGGTCAACCAGAATCATGCAAAGAATTAAGCTCCTGAACTGAGCTACCACTGTATGCAGATCTATGAAAAAACTACATGCGCCCTTCAGCAGTTCACTGTGGTGACATGTCTGGGAGCTGCTGGCCGCCACTCAGCACCCTTGTAATTGCAGAGGACAAAGGGAATTCATACTAATGGTGTCTCATGAACCGGGTATTAAAGTAGTTATACAAGATGCACCGTATATGAAGATTTACCCAGGGTGCACACTGCCTGAGTGTGTCTACTGGGATGCTACTCAGATCTGCTCCCTAGAGAGGCAAAAGAATGTACTAACGAAGGGAGAGGCTGGCTCTGTAGTAGAACCTGCCCTAGCCCTGGGGTGCCGGCCCCCTGTACCCCAGGTGCAAAGAAGACATCTGTGTGCAGCATTTGAGTCATTACCACTTCCCATAGTCTTCAGTCATCCGTGGGGACAGGAAAGCAGGGTGGGGTGGGGGTGAGACCATTGAAAGAGGAAGAGGGCACGCTCGGGGTCTGGCTGCTCACCAGCCTGCCGCAGCCCTGGGCCTGTCTTGTGCTGTGTCGCCCAGCCTGCCCCCATCACCCTGAACTCAAGGCCAGCCGCGGGGCAGGACCTGCTGCACTCAGGTAGGTCCCTCTGTAGCGGAGTAAGAGGCAAGCAGTATAGAAAAGCCAGTTCTCAGGAAAGGCTTCTAAATTGAATGTGGATATAAGAGTAAGCTTGGTTGAGAGTAAGCTGTGATTGGTTGAGAGTAAGCTGTGATTGCATTTTTTCCCTGCCTTAATATTGAAAAGGAATACTATATTTTTTAATAGTACAGAAACAGTAACGTTTGCAAAATTTTAGAACTAAAAGGAATTTCTGAAAAGGAAAAAGTAATCAGTGCAGCCGATGAATATTTTCTAGATTTCAGAGAAGTCCTTTGCATGCCCACCTACGTTACACAGGCGTGCACGTCAGCCCGGTGTGCCTCCACGGTGGGTTGTGACAGCTTCCTCTTTCTGCTTCCTTTGGGTGGGCCTCAAACAGCTCACCCGCCTTGGTATTTTCACTGTACAATATAATGTTCATTTCTCTGTTTCAAGATGTGGGAGATGGAGTTACTAAAGAAGGAAGAGCCAGTCTGGATATGGGTGACACAAACCAATAGGCTTGTGTCCTGGATTAAATTAAAAAGGCACGCCTAAGGAAGGCTGCTGCTTCCTGTCTACCCTGCCACGGACTGTTTCCACTGCCCAGGACCTCTGCCTGGGAGCCGGCCAACTATGGGCTGACACCTCCATAACTGGACTAAAAGAAACTTTTCCTCTTTCAAGTTGTGAGTGTTGTGCGTTTTTGTCTCAACAGCAAGAAAGTAACTCCTGTGTATTCTGGAGAAAAGCAGTTGCTTTAGCAATTAACAGAAAATACTATTTATTCTCATTTATTCACCAATATAATGTGTTCTGGGTACCACTGGTCTTAAAATCTGATCAAAGCAGCATATTGTTTTGGCTGTCAACCTTGCTCCAGTTTTTATGTCAGTCAAGTGGGCCTGATAATATTTCCCATGCCATGGAGTTCTCGAAGAGATGAAATAATAGACGCAAGGGCTTAAACCCAGTGCCTTGTGAATTCACAATCCAGCTCTCTCGTGCCAGACACACATTCCTAGTCCATATTTTTGGTACCTGTCACCAGAATTTCCTGTCAAAATGGCCATAGCCGGCACAGGGTCTGCAGGGTCATCTTGCTGGGCTCAGGAGAACTGCCTACTGTCTTCTGGGAAGGGCGGGCCTGGGACAAGAACAGAAGGGGCCCACTGTCCACACTTCCCAGGACTCCAGATGATACCCAGGACAACTACAGATCCTATCAGAAACACTGGATTATTTCTGCAAAGGAAAACAACAGTCTACTTAATGCATCAGGCCCGGCTCTAAGCCACGACTGCAGGTCCATCCCTCCCCTTGGAGACTGCTTCCCTCTAGCTGCAATGAATGAAGGGTTATTGCATTTCTTTTCTTGTTCCCCTGAAGGATTCGCTACAAACAAATCCAAGGTTTTACGTTATAATAAAAATGCCTTATGCTTACTCTAAGAAGTCACTTATGCAGATTTCCAGTGTGTCCAGTCAATAAACCTTTCCCAGAGGAAACTGTAGAAAGGAATAAATAGACGTCAAAGAAAGGGGCAGGATAGAAGAATGAGAGGTGGGTTTTTGGGTGTTTTGGGTTTGTTTTGTTTTGTTGGGTTTTTTTGTTTGTTTGTTTTTTGGTTTTGTTTTGTTTTTAGGTTTTTGGGGGTTTGGTTTGGTTTGGTTCGGTTCGGTTCCGTTTGGTTTCTTGAAACGGGGTCTCGCTGTGCAGTTCTGTTTGACCCCGACCCGCAGTGAGGCCTGGGAAGATCCACTGGGAGACGCCGCAGCGCTCTCCTGGCTAGCTGAACGCTGGCGCTGGCCCTCCCCGGGGCGGGGCACCGCGGACCTCAAAGCCTGTTAGGTCCGGGTCCCAGTCGATCTGCTCCGGCCCGCGGGGGCAGCGATGTCGCGGCTGCTGGTGCGTGGGGGCCGCGTGGTGCACCCCGAGGGCTCGCAGGATGCCGACGTGCTGGTGCAGGACGGCCTGGTGCGTGCGCTCGGCCCGGGGCTGCGGGCGCCCGCGGGGACCCGCGTGCTGGACGCGACGGGGAAGCTGGTGCTGCCCGGAGGCATCGACCCGCACACGCACCTGCAGCTGCCCTTCATGGGCACCCGCTCCGCGGACGACTTCCTGCGGGGCACGCAGGTAGGAGGAGACCCCAGAATAATCACCCAGGTGGGACCCGACCCAACTGTGACACTAGGCAGGGCGGGACCTCAAAATGTCACCCACCTGAGACTGACCTCCTCGCAGCCGCCTAGACCTGGGGTCCTCGCATCTCCCCACCGCACACCTGAGTCCCAGGGGACAGAGGACCACAGCCCGGTTCCGGTTCCCCGTAGCCACCTGAGACAACAGGAGCGCAGTCATGCCCAGGTCCCCAGGCAGAGGCTGGCAGGGAGCCAGCTGTACCCTACGAGCTCCCCCAGCTGGAGGACAGCGGCGCTGATAGGTAGGAGGTCCTAACCCCAGCTGTGGATCCCCAGTCCCTAGTCTGGGGGACCTGGAGGTCTCCCGTGGGCTGGGGCCCCCGCACCTGCCTGATTCCGAACCATCCGGTCTCCAGAGACGGCCCAGGGGGGTGAACCGAAGGGTAGGCCCTGGTTCCCAGGAATAGCAGCCTCCTCAAGGCACCGCTCCCAGCCCTGCGCCCGGATTGCCCAGAAGAGGCAGGGAAGGAAAGGCAGGAGTCTGACCCGGGAGGACGGGCAGCCGGCGCCCAGGTGAGCTCTGCAAGGCTTCTCCCTGCACTCAGGAACAGGGCCCTCATCCGCATAGGCTTCACAGGACATCAGCGCCTGCCTTCGAAACTCCAGCCTTGTTCCCAGAGATCCATCTCCCCTTTTGCTACAAAGTGTGCTGTTTACATGACAAGTGATGTCACTTACTAGCACAACTCTCAATTATAGAAAATTTGATAATAGAAAAGTGGAAAGAAGAAAAAACATCACCAACGCAGCCCTGCCTTGAAGCAGCCAGTGTCTGTTCTTTGCACAGCTGTGTGTTCCAGGCCGCTATAGCGCCCCAGTGTGTTGAACTGTAGGTGTCACCTGCTGCTTTCTGTGTCATTAACATGACTCAGGGGTGCAAGGCCTCCCAAGAGCACCCCATTTGTAAGGGGACGATAGGTTGTGAATTGCCAGTGTACAGAAGGGTTTATACACCTGCTGGCATTTCTGGACTGAGGCTGTCAAGACACCAAACAGAAACACCATCTACCTGTGCTCAGCACGGAAGGAGAAAGTGGTATCAGCTGGTATCAGCGACCAAGATCAGCGGCCCAGCGAATACTGCTTCTGGTGGGATATCACATGCAGCTCCCGGAGGCGCCCTGTGAGTTCTGTGGAAAGGCTTGGCTGGTCCTGGGAGAAAAGGCACCCACACGCGGCGAGAGCGCAGCCCCTCGCCCACTGTCTGTCCCAGGGGTCCTGGTAATCCCAAGGACCTGGTGGAGAAATTAGGGACAAAGCCTCCTCTTGTGAATCCTGGTGCTACCTAGTAGGCATCCATCTTGGAAGTGTGTTCTTACTAATGCTGCTAAGTAACATTCATTGTATCAGGTACCTGCTATAGGACACTGGACTGAGCTGTGAACTATTCTCCCAGATTGCCTAGTTTTTAGGAGACAGCAGAAGTGAATACAAGTGACCTGCCCAGTGCTGCACACCTAGGAAGCATCCACCAAAGTGGCTCTGCAGATTCAGTGCCTCCTGGTTCCACGCCGAGAGCTCTTACATATGCGTCTCTATGCCTTTGTAAAGGGATTTTGTATTCAGAATTGTCGGAGTGGCACTTGATAGATGGACAGAAGGCCAAGCAGGATGCATGTTGGTGAGAGAAGGCTGGCCTCAAAAATCCAGAGTCACCCAAAGGAAATGCAGCAGCTCTTTACCTCCCCAAAGCAGGTCATTGAGATGAAGGCATGCCACAGGCGCTGAGTTTCTAAGACACTTGCACATGCATTTATGGCTGTCTCTCCTCTAACAGTGCAGAACTGGGTTCCTGAAACACACAAAGCCATAGAGTAAAAGTGATAAATTATGCTTTCAGGACGTAGGCTGCCAAGGGCTAGACCAATAGCGATTTGCTTTCTGCATTCACCAAGCTGATCATTTTTGATATTTGACACCTGGAATGGATACTTTGTGATGTCCTATTTACTGATCACTTGATTATAAGGGGACCTGATTTAAAAAATGAAATGTAAGGCAACCAAAGGTTTCCTATTCTGTAAGTCTAATTCATGTTGGACTTTGGTGTAATGCCTGTAACTGACTTATGCAATTAACTTACATAATTACAGGTAAAAACTTTCTCTCTGATATAACTAATGGGAATAATGTTTCACTTTAGAGAAATCCTATTTCACTTTGTTCCACACTAGATGGACAGTGGTCTTCCAGTAATCCAATATCCATGAGGAAGGACAGTGGGCTTTCTTAGTCCTTGGATATTGTGAATTCCATAAACTCAAAGGAGTCAGGGCCTTGCTTTGAGCACATCCTATAATAAGAGTGAATTATAAGAGCTCAGCAAATTTTTAAATAGATAGATTTATATTCAGATATATGCATACATTGGAAGGGGTGAACTTACCTTAAAAAGCTGATTAAGTCAGCTGCAGCAGGGTCCTCTTTAAAAATTGGGAAGACACTCAGCATGCTTTATTTTTGTAGTAAAGGACAGAAAATTCTCAATGTTATTGAGAAAGGAAATTATACTTTGCTTAGGAACGTTTTGGTGAAGTGCCACTGAAGTGATTACTTGCGAGGCATGTGATGAAGCACACATTCACGGTTGTATTTATAGCGCTTTCTCACCTTGAGGGGAGCCCACAGGACTTCGACTCTGCACACAGTAGCCCGGTGCCTGCAGCAACCTTGAAATCCCTCTTCTGCTCCTGTCCTCCTGAGCTGGGCCTTGGGGATGAGCTTGTGGGCTGAAGGGGTCCTAGGGCCCCCAGGACAGCTTTGTCTACAGTGGGGTCTGGGATGGAAATGGATCAACAACTCAATGAGAAAATTGTTAATCATGATATACTTATTGTGCAGCCCTTAATAAAGTGCTGGAGCATTATGCTCACTCAGTATACATTAAGTGAATGAATAGGCTGCTTTTTATAATAAAAGGAAAGTGCAGAAGAAAATTAAAAACTAATATTTAAATATCCTATTTTTTGTCACCCTTCTTTTAGATTTTTTCTACTGGGGCATCATAGAAACATGATTCTCAGTACTGGGAATGAATCCCAGTACAAGCTACCCCTGAGCCCCTTTTACTTTTTAAGACAAGGTCTTGCTAAGCCATCCAGGTCAGCCTCCAACTTGGGTCCTCTTGCCTCAGCTTTGTGACTGGCTGGAGTTATAAGCCTGTGGCAACACTTCCAGCTAAACCTTTTCCTGCTTGGAGTTAAGCAAGTCACTGGAGGTCATTCTACACTGCTTCTCCTCTTGGGCCAGCCGGGCTTTCCTCTCCAGCCCTGTGGTTCCAGGCCTGGAGCTGGTGTCCTCTGTCTTAGGTTCCACAGCCTGGATGGTCCAGCAGGACTTTGACTCTGCACACAGTAGCCCGGTGCCTGTGCCCAGGTGGACCTGCTTCCTCTCAGCCCCTCACTGCACTGCAGGGTTCTGTAGGCTGTGGCTTTGCCTAGGACTGCTGGTGTGCTAACTGACACCAAGACAGTCCCCTGTGAAATCACCCCAGGGCGCGGTGCCCACGAGACCACTGGTACATCCGGCCAGAGGTAACCCGAGCAGGTTGAGTCTGCACACACCCCCGCCCCTGCACTGCTTCCTGGCCATTGGTGGATATTGGTTTTTAAAACAAATCTATGCCAATTTAACAAGAAAAATATGCAATTTCTTCAGTTCTTAAAAAAAATTATGGAAAAAAATAAAACAAAATTTCCTAATGAAATAATAGAATAATGATCGTTAATATATTGCATATTGTTATCCCCAAAGAGGTAACACAAGTCAGGCTCAAGATGCTCTGGTTCGAACCCAGTCTCTCGCAGGAAACCAGAGATGCCCTCAAGGCATCTTCAGACCGCCAAAAAAAAAATCCTTCTTCCATTTTTGGGCCAGGGAGATGGCTCAGTAGGATAAATGCTTGACTAGCAAATGCAAGGATCTGAGTTCAATCCCTGGTTCCGCCAAAAAAAGAAAAAGAAAAAAAAAAAAAAAAAAAGAGGTTACACAGAGTTCAGGATATGGGCATGAAAAATTATCCAAACAATATTAGCATAAAAGATAAAACTTCCTTATTTATATGTAAGGCTGAGCTCTGAAAGTATTTGTGTGTGTGTGTGTGTGTGTGTGTGTGTATGCGCGCGCGCGTGTGTGCACTCACACACATGCGTGCTCAGAGTTCATAGGTGTGGAATGGCTCACTTTTCCAGGCTGGACATCTAATGATTGCAGCATCAACAGGTGACTATTCAGGGGGAGGGCAGAAGTCTGGTTAATTTGAAGCCATAGAGGGAGGGAGGCGTGGTGTTCTGGTACCTTGCTATGTTGCCAAATTTGATTATTAGTTCTAGGAGTCTTTTGGTGGAGTGTTTAGGGTCTTCTATGTAGACTGTCATGTCAGCAGCAAATAATAACTTCTTCCTTTCCTATGCAAGTGCCTTTCTTTCTCTTGTCTAATTTCTCTGGCCAATCTTCCAGAACTATGTTAAAGAGGAGTAATGACAGTGGACATCTTTGTATTGTTGATGATTTTAGAGTGAAAGCCTTTAGTTTTTGACCATCTGGTGTGATGTTGGAAACTGGTTTGTCATAGATGGCTTTTATCAGTTGAGATAAGACCTCCTATTCCAATTTTTGTAGGGTTTTTTTTTTAAATCATGAATGGTCTTGGACTTTGTCAAATGATTTTCTGCATTTATTGAGATGATCATGTGGCTTTGTCCTTGTATCTGATGATGTGGTGTATTACATTTATGGATTTGTGAATGGCAAACCATTCCCACATCTCTAAAATGAACCCCACTTGGCCATGGTGCACACTATTATTGATGATTTGCAGGATTCTGTTTGCCTCTATCTTAGTGAAGGCTTTGCACCTGTGTTCAGCAGGGACATTGGCTGTAGTTCTCTTTCTCAGTTGGACTCTTTTCTGGTTTTCCTATCTCTAAGAATGAGTTTGGGACAAGGAGTTTGCAAGTATTGCTTCTTTTTTTATTTCATTATATACTTTGAGGAATAGTGGCTTTAGATCTTCTCTAAATTTCTTGTAGAATTCAGGAATGAATCCATCAGAACCTAGGCTTTTCTTTACTGGTAGGTTTTTTAATTATACAATTCTATTTCATTATTTAATATTGGATTATTGAGACTTCTTATACCTATTTGTTTCATCTTTGGAAATTCATATGTATCTAGGAATCTTTCCTTTTTATCTGAGTTTTCCATCTTATTAGAGTATAGGTTCTCAAGATAGGTACCAGTGATTTTCTGGATTTGTACAGGATCTGCTGTGATTTTGCCCTTTTCATTCCTAATTACATGGATTTGAGGTTTTTCTTTCCTTTTTTGATAAAGTTGCAATTTTATTTAATCTTTCAAAGAATCAACCCCTAAATTCATTGATTATATTGTTTTCTTAGTCTCATTTGCATTAATTTCTGCTCTAATCTCTATAATTTCCTCCCTTGTCTGTGTTTTGGGTTTGACTTGCTCTTTTCTATAAGGTTGAGGTAAAACATTAGGTTATTTATTAGAGATTGCTTTGCTTTTCTGATGTGGGAATTCATTGCTATTAATTTTTCTGGTAGGACTGCTTTCACTGCACCCTACAAGTTCTGGTATATCATGTCATCTTGACATTACCATTTCATTGCAGACATTGTCTAATTTCTTTTTTAATTTCATTCGCAATCCATTAGTTGTTTGGCAAGGTATTATTTCACTGCTATGTGCTCACGTGGTTTTTGTGGGGTTTTTTCCTCTGGTGGAGCCTCAACTTGGTCAGTTTGATCCACCCAGCTGAGCTGATCCAGCATGGTGCTGGGTGTGGAGGCCCAGCTGAGGATGGTTGCCATAAGCACAAGAGGCGGGACTGGAGAAGAGCTGGTAGAGACTGTGAGGGAAGCTGTTTGGAGAAGCTGTTAGGGAGCCGTTGGAAGCTGCAGGTTTTCTTGGGCTATTCTGCTGGGTGGTCTTGCCATGCTGGCTTTCCTGGTGAACTTGGAAAGGACTCCTCAGAGGAGGAGCTCGGGACCTCGTTGTCACTGAGGATGGCTGCACTTCATTTTGGGGGAGCTCTGGTCCTCACTTTGAGCATCACTTCCTGGCTCCAGAGAGGAGTATGGCACATAGCTCTGTCCCCTGGAGAACCTTGTTACATTGTCTTTTCTGATGGGAGCACGCATTTCCTTAGCATTGGAGGAGCTTTGGCTCTCACTGGTGCTGAGGATGGCTGTGGTGCTTTTTGGGGGGTTCTGGCACTTACCTTGAGCACTGCTTCCTGGCTGTAGTGTAGACCCCTCAGCCTGCTAGCACAGTTCCTCTTCCCGCCGGCATGGACTTTCTCGTCCCACCACTGACCTTTGGGCCTTCCCAGCACAGATCTGTGAAAGGGGCCTGCATGAGACTTGGTCATGAGCTCCAGGCCTCCAGCTGGACTTGTGGGAGACGTTGTTGTGAGCTCTAGGTCTTCAGCTGGACTCATGCAGGACCAGGCTCCAGGCCCTCAGCTGGAGTCTTTGGTCTTCAGTGTGTGCTCCCTGTGCATGATTCTTTGGGTGACTCTAACAAATTAATCTTATAAAGCCTGTATTGTTATTCCCCTTGCAAACCCCCAAACTATGACATTTGCCATTGACTTCCAGTGTCACTGTCCTATGGCCTGGTAGCATGCGTGGCATAGTTTCAATTCTTTTTGACTTCCACATGTTCAATGGGCTAGTGTGTGGTCTGGAGACAGTCCCGTGTGCTGCTGCAAAGAACGTAAGTTCTGTTGTTGTGGAGTGCAATGCTTTTTAGACATCTACTAAGTCCCTGTTCAAAGGTTTGGTTCAGCTCTGATATTTCTTTGTTGGCATTTTATCTAGTTGGTCTGTCCATCTGTCACGGTGGAAATGAAGTTTCCCATCATAATTATTTTAGTGCTTATCTGATTTTTCGTATCAGTTAGTGTTTGTTTTATATATTTGGGTGTATCAGTACTTGGTGCACATATACTTAGAGTTGATATCCCTTCCTTCCCATAATTGTTCCCATAATAAGGATGCAGTGGCCTTCTTTTTCTTTTCTTTTTTAAAAATATAGATTCATTTATTTATTTATTTATTTTATTTTATTTGGTACAGGGACTCACTACCCAGCCCAGACTCAGTGATCCTCCTGTCTCAGCCTCCCTAGTGCTGGGATTGCAGGTATGTGCCACCACACCTGTGGCCAGCACAGCACAGGGCTGGCGTGGCATGTGGTACCAGGGATAGAACCTGGGTCTTTGCACTTGCCATGCAGGCACCTAGACCAATGAGCTATCTCCCCAGTCCTTTTTTCTCTTCTGATCAGTCTTGTCTTGAAATCCACTTTGTCTGCAAATAGAATAGCTATACCTGCTTTTTTCTGGATTCTTGTTCCATTGTATATTGTTTTCCACCTGTTCACTTTCAGTTAATAAATTTGTTTTTTAGTTAAGCGTGTTTCTTGTATGCAGTATATTGTTAGACCTTGTTTCTTGATCCCTTGTGCCAGTCCATTTCTTTTGGTTAAAGAATTGAGACATGTACACTGATGGCTATGACTGGCATGTATTGACTTCTCCTTGTCATCCATTCCTGTTGCTGGTTCCCTTTCTTTCCTTTCTGTTTGTCTGTTTGCCTTGCCCAGTGGACTCATTCACTGGGATTTGTGGGGTTGTTGTTCCCATTATCTTTTTCTAGACTATCATTCAAAACTTTTTGGTTTGCTGGTTTGGTGATATGAATTTCAGCAGGTGTTCATCTCTGCAGTATCTTTTCCCATCAAGATTGAAAGATAATTTTACAAGGTACACCAGTTTTGGTTGCAGATTGTTTTCTTTTAGGACTTGAAATAAAAAACTTCCCTACAAGCTCCTTTACTTAAGGGTTCATGTTGAGAGAAGTCTGCTGTGATTCTGACGACCTTTCCTTTATAAGTGATGTGTTTATTTTCCCCAATAGCTCTCAACATTTTCTTCTTGTGTTAAATTTCTGGAACCCTGAGTATTTATGCCTTGCTGTAGTTACTCTCTGATCGTGGCTAGTGGAGGCTCTACATGGCTCACTTGTCTGTAAGTCGAATTCTTTTTCCATGCTTGAAAACTTTTCTGCTACTATTTCTGTGAACAGGTTTCTTATATCCTTTGTGCTTTCTTCTGATTTTTTGTTGTTTCCCATTATCTTATGTTCTTCTTCTTTGCATCATCTAGCAGCTGTTGGCTTGACTTTTCGTGGTCCCTTGCCCTTTTTAAGAAGTCTTTCAATTGGTGGTTGCTGATCACAAATACATCTTGTAGCTATGATAGTCTGTCTTCCAATTGGTTGCTTCTGCTACATATACTTTCAATTGACTTCTAATCTCCTGGATATCTGTTTGCATGTGTTTCATGGAGTCCAATTCTTTCCTTATTGGGTAGTCATGGTTTCCATCATTTTGCTAAGGTCCTCTAATTTTTTTATCAGTATCTGCTTTAGTTTCACTAACCATGTCCTTCATTATGGCCATCATCTCTTATGTAAGCTGTGCAGTTACTTCTGATTTGTTTTTTTCTACAGTCTCATTCATCGATTTTGCTACTTGCTCACTGCCATGTCACAAAGTCCAGCTGGATGGCTTTTTATTTCTTCAATTTATTAGGAATGGAAGGTTGGAGTCTGTTTAGCCCAGCACCCAGTTCTTTGATACTGGATTATGGTATTGTTTATGCCTCCTGGACAATCTCAGTATTGGCTTAGAAGAAAGAACAACTGATCACAACAACTGTGTCACTTTGCCTAACATAGTTCAATTAATAATTCGAGCATCAAGCACCATGCAAAAGTGACAAACTGTGACGACTATTAATTTGCCACCTTCCACCATCAGTACAAGATTTATAGTTACAAAACAAAATCTAAAGCCAAGAAGAAAATTATATACAGCAAAAAGTCCACTTAATAGAGCAATTGTACCCTTGAGGACAGAATTTAAAAGGAATAAGAAGAAAAAGTATGAAATAAAAGAAGAGAAAAATTAAAAGCAAGACTGACGGATAAAGGAAGATTATTTAAGCTTCAGGAAACTGGTGAAGAAGAGAGGAGAGAGAAAAGATAAACAAAAACAAAACAGGTCTGGTGAGATAGCTAAGATTTCTAAGTGCCTGCTTGGCAAGTGCAAGGACTTGGTTCAATCCCTGGCACTGCATGCTGCAGCAGCCCTGCCCCAGGTGCTCTGAGCTGGCCACCACGACCAGCATGGTGGCTCAGGCCTATGATTCTAGTGCTGGGGAGGCTGAAAAACAGGAGGATCCCTTCAAGTCTGAGCTGCATTGTGAGACCCTGTACCAAATACATAATTTTTTTTTAAAAAAAAAAGCAGAAAAAAAAGATGTTCACACTAACAAAGAAACAAAAATAATTAAGAACACCCCCTCAAAAAAACCCAAGTGAATAAAATGACAAATAAAAAAAAAAAAAAGCCAAAAAAAAAAAAAAAAAAAAAAAAAAAAAAAAAAAAAAGCACAATTTCTCTGTAACTTTGTGGTAGTGTCAACGTCAGAGTCCAGAGCTGGCGGGGTCACCCCAGGAGTGTGCAGTAGGATGAGGGTGGGCTCTGGAGCATCCCAGCGAGCCTGCAGTAGGACAGGAGCAGGCCGCGAATTCGGGTGCTTTCAACTCCACAGAAATACAGGCTAGTCCCGGCCTCCAACTGGGGGGGTCTTCACCCACCAGCACTCTCGGTGTCCCTCAGCAGCCCAGCATGGCCCCCTGGCCTTGGACACTTCCCGTGGAAGTCCCTCACCCAGGTAGTGTGGGATTTCAACATGGGGAGCCCTGAGATGAAGCCACCCCACAGCTGGCCTGAGCATGGGGTTTAGCTGAACCATCCCCAAAATGCGCCCAACTAAGCACTCTTTCCAAGGAGCAGTCACTCCCTGAGGTCGCTCAGCATCCGCTGCTCCGCTCCGCTGGTGCATTTCTCCCCAGAGGCCACTGGTCTCACCGTCCTCGCTGTGCTTCGGCGGGTGTGATGCTCCTGTCTCAAACTGCGGGTGCAGCTTGCCTCCTGTTTCTGCCCTGTGGTCTGTCTCCTCATTTTTTGAGCAGGTTCCGATTTTTCCTCCAGATCCTTCCTGGGCCCTGGGGCTCCACCTCCACCCTTCTTCTCTTTCCCATGTTGTTATTTTCCCGTGTCTGGACCCTTTATCTTGGCGAGGTTGATTTATTACTGCTTACTACTCCATCTTCCCAGAAGTCCTAAAAAGCTGAATTCTAAACTGCATGTGGTGCGCACACCTACAGTCCCAGCTGCTCACGAGGCTGACGCAGGAGGACTGGGAATTGAAGGTCAGCCTGCACTGGCTGGGGATGTGGCTCAGTGGTAGAGTGCTTGTCTGAAGATCAGCCTGGGCTACACTGTGAGACACCGTCTCAACACGATTGAGCCCTTGGGGGCGGCTGCACCTTATGGCAGATGGGACAGTGCCTTTGCTCAAAACTCTATTCTCAAATGTCTTCTGCTCAAAATAATTTTGTGGTCTATACTGAGCCTAGCTCCCAAGTAATAGTAACGTTCTCAAGGTGATGATTCAGAGAAGTACCAGCTGCAAGTCTGTACCATGCGGTTCCAGGCAGGCCCAGTAAGGAGAACTGTGCTCTGCTCCCAGGGTAAACCCACTGCAGGAACACGGTGGCCCTGCGACTTGGGCCCGGCTGGCGACTGTGACTGCATCGGAGCAGATGCTTGGCGCTTTCCTTCCTGCTGGGGCCCCGGGATAGCTGCTTGTGTGCTGGGACTGCACTGCTGAGCAGGTTCCTCGGCCTACAGGCGCACTGCAGCAGCCCAGAATGTGCCCCGGCACCTCTTTGAGCTCACCTTGCCGGTGCCCAGGAGTAAGGGGCAGAGGACCCTTGTGGCTTGGGTCACACTCACCCCACCCAGAGGAAAATTGCACGTTACGGGAGGTCTGGGACTCCTGGGTCCTCATGCTGTCTCTGTGGACATAACAGCAAAACCTTTAAGAATTAGTTTAAAGTAGAATGAAATGCAATCTTTTTTTCCTAAATTAAGACATTCTCTGAGAAATAGTTCTGGAAGTGTTGTGGCACATATGCTTATTCAGTTGAGTCACCCACGGAGGCCAGATGCAGAGACAAGCAAGTGGCACCCATCACCAGCCAAGCACGGGCCCCGAAGGGCAGCTTTACAGCTCTAGTTCTGGGTCGGGCTGGGGTGGCGCTGACGTGGTTTAGTGAGGCCACAAAAACACCACAGAGCAGGGGCTGAGCGTGGGACAGAGGAACAGAGGTGCTCGGCATTTTCCATGAGGAGCAAGCAGTCTGGTGACAAAGCCTGGGGTGCCATCGGTTAGGTAGCTATGAGAACGTTTATGGGACACAAACTGAAGGAGGTGTAAGCGTTAAAATGGCCTTAGAACACTAAGTGGCCTTGGTTTAGTTTTAGTCCCCATATCTGAAAGAGACCAGAATTTTGTTGTAGAGTCCTAGCAGGCACCAATTAAGAGTCCATGTCTCGCATTAGTGTTGTCCCCGGAGGACCTAGGAGACCACATGGCCAGGACCAGTGCATCTTTGAGGAAATGATGTCACACGCTGACCTGTAATGCCCGGGGCTTTCCTGGGTTGCGATGGGAAAAGTGAACCATCCTTACCATCTGCTGACTTTTGGAAAATTGGCCCCGTCCCTTCTCCCTGAAGCATTTGGACAATGCTGCTACACCAGGCTTTCTGGTGGGATAAGGGCATGCAGAGCAGAAACCACTTCACCTTGCCCAGGGGCTCTTCCTTCTGCGGCACTGGCCCAAGAAAGGGAAGTCGCAGGAAGTGACTGTGGAAGGCGGCAGGCAGCCTGGGTGGGCACTGTGGTCCATTGGATGTGAGGGCTCAGGGAGCAAGGGGCGGGCGGAAGGGTTCTTAAGAACCTGCATCGCGAGTCAGACGGAATCAATTGGTTGCCTCACTGGTTCCTCAAAGCTGGCGAGGCAAGTGGTCGCATGTGGACAAACGGTGAGCGTGGTGTCCTTCCAAAGCCTAATGCATTCCTAGGTTTGGCCTATAAATTGAGATTATAAGTTTGTTGTCCCAAACCTGAATGGCTGTGAAAATACTGGAAACACAGCCAGGAGCTTTCTCGCTGAGGCTGAGCTGTGCTCGGGTTTCTTGCTGTTGTGAGAATAGATGCAGTGGTGGATTGGAGTGAAACAGCCATTCCTTTCCAGATGAGCTTAGGAGTGAAATTTTGGGAAAAAACTTCATGATGTTATTTTCAACAACGATTTGCAGCCTGGTACCTTGTTCTGTGACCTGGCATCTGCTATCATTAGGGCAAACCTTTTGTGGAATCATGCAGCATCTGCACGAGGGACAGCATGGACTCCTGTGTCCCCCAAAGGAGGGTCTTGGATAAACTGGAAAGCTTTTACAGGAGAACACCCAAACAGTCAGGAGCAGACAGAATTGATTTATGGGCCAAGGCTAGAGAGGGGAAAGGCATTTTGTTTGAGTAAATGACAAATAGAAGCTGAGAGAAGGCCAATCACAGGAAAAACAAGAAAGCACAGTAGCTCAAGCTGTCCTGGGTAACCAAGGTGTCTGAAGTGTCTCTCCCATCCTGCAGGAACAGAGGGGCAAGCAGGGAGGAGACACAGAAGGAGGGCCAGCAAGGACAGGAGCTAGGGCTCCCTGGGGCCATTCTGGCTCCCAAGCTCTTGCATTAGCCCAGCGCCGCCATCTGCTTTGCTTAACACCGGAGGCCCTTCGACTGCACCTGGAATCTTGTAAGAGGAGCACTGAAGCACCTCTGTCCATTTGATTTCTGTGTCAAACACACACATCTGGAAGCCCAAATGTTGGCTCAGTGTCCCAGGGCTGTCACTGAGCTCACAGGGGTCCATCTTGCCTCACACCCTGCTTGGCCCTTCCAGCCAGTGTCAGGACCCCCAGCAGCCCCCACCAGGCTCCCGCCTTTCCTCGTCCCCTTGGCCCCTCAGCACTGTCTGTCTCATGTCTCCTCACACTCCAGATGTCCCTTTGGACTGCGCTGCGGTCCTCCTGTCATTCCCACTTGTCTCACCCTGCACAACATCCACCGTCTTCCCCTGAGGGGTCAGCCACGGCCTGGCCCCGAGTTCCCATCCTGACCCTGCTGTGTGCTGCTGAGTGGCTGACCCTAGAACATGTCTTGCACTTTTCCCAAGCCATCGTCCGCCCAGATTCCTAAGTGGTTCTTTGCTCACCTCTGCCCACCATATGTCAACCAGGCTGCAGCCCCCGCTCAGCCGGGTGGTTCCTGGCCCGTGAGCACTCTGAGGCTCAGCAGGTCCAAGCACACTGGCGACCTGCGTGTGTCCTGCTTCTCTGAGCTGGTCCCTCCTGAGTCACAGTCATCTTTCCTCAGGACTTTTCCAGGGAGCATGGTAGTTTTTAACCCCTCTGCTTCCATAACTCCTATGCTGCTGTTTATTGTATAAGCAGATTTGTCCTATGGTCCAGTTGTTGTAATTCCTGCCTCACAGCCATCTTTCTGTGTGGCCCACACGCCTCCAAGGATGAACCTTGGAGTCTGTATGACCCTCCCCGCTACATCCACCCCACGAGACACCTGCATGTCGTAGACATGTTAGACAACAGTGCTGAGATGTGACTCACGTGCAGGGCCACTCAGCCCCTTACACTGCGCACCTGAGTGCCCACTGAGCGCATCCACGGAGCTGTGCAGCCTCCTTCTCAGCCGCTTCAACATTCTGATCACCCCTCCCCCAAACAGTGGACCTTTCCATGACCCCCTGCGCTTCCCCAACCCAACCAGGCGGCCAATCCCAGGCGACCGCTGACCCCCTGCCACCTGCGGCTTTGCCCCTCGTGGACGCACACTCCACACCAGGGTCACACCGTGCGGGGCTCCTGCGAAGGCTTCTTTGACTTCCCATGGAGCTGTCCGGATGCCCACGGTTCGCGCAGACCAGAACAGTACTCCCCTCTGTGCTGAGCCCGCGGCACCGGCGCGTGCGCTGTGTCACGCGTCTCGATCACCCGCTAGTGGGCCTCTCAGCTGTGTGTACCTTTCGGCACAGTGTGGCCAAAGCTGCCCCGCGTATCTGTGTGCAGGTTTTGGTGTGGACAACCCCTACCCCCTAGGGTGACACGCTGCGGTGCGGGCGATTCTGTGTCGCCAAGAACCTCCCTCCCGAGTGAGTGCTGCACCGGGCTACGCTCCCAGCAGCTGCTCCTCTGTTCACCTGGGATTTGAATCCCTGGATGTAACCAACGGTGGGGTGAAAATATTTTTAAAATTTGCACTAGTACTGAACATGTCCAGGCTTTCATCTAGTCCTCTTTCCCTGAACAATACAGCACTACAACTATCTCCCCCAATGTGCGCTGCGTGGAGTAGTCTCCCCAAGCTCCAAGCTCGGGGGCGTCAAGGGTGGGAGGAGCATGCAGGAGCGAGAAGCCCGGAGCAGGTCTGTGGAAGGGCCCTGCGCACCGGCCGGCCGGGCGCCACCTTCCCGCAGGGGTTGGGGACTGCCGTGTCTGGCTTCTCCACCTCCCACGAGTGGAAGGCTTGTCACAGCGGATCAGCACAGTTTCTGAAGGTTGATTTTCTAGTTTGGTAACCTAGGAAAGCGCTTCCTTCTAAGATTTTAGTCGATTGTGTGTTCTACCAGAAAAACTGCCCTGTTGGATTTGTAATAGGCTTAAAGAAGCAAGTGAGAAGATGGATTGGTTTTCAAATAAAAATGTAGGAGTTAGGAATTTTTTTCTGGTGAAGTTCTTATACCAAGAGGGATTTCTCAGGAAATGTAAATAGGTACTGTTCCTCATAAGGCAATATTAGTTAACAGTACGAAGTATAGAACCTCATGCACAAAGTGAGATTTCCAAAACCAGAACAACTGGAGCAGGGCCAACTTAAGGAAACTTTAAAAATCTGTTGAAGAAAGCAACAGAGAGGAGGTAGAATAGTGCCAGTCTGGCATACGGCAGGGTGTGGGTTGCATCTTGAGGGGCCGTGTGGGCAGGGCTGGGGTGCGGTAGTGAGGGAGGCTGGAGGCACTGCCCATCACACGTTGTCCAGTGACCTTGTGGCTGGAGGGGAGAGGAGACCATGAGGGAAGAGGGGGACAGTCCGCGCCCTGCAGGTGGGGCCTACTGAGCAGAAGCACACACAGCAGATGTGCCCAGCTGCCCACGACCTGAGGTGGTGGCCAGGCTGCGCCCTCCAGCTCCCTGCCACACTCTCCTCTCCACAACTCAAAGTACACCAACCACCCGGGGTGGTAGTAGTTTAGATGAAATCAACTGTCAGAGGCTTCTGACTTCGCTTTTAAATTAGTTGTGAAGTCACCTCCTCCCGTGCCAGCAGGTGTGTAGTGACAGGGAGGATGCAAGAGCGAGCACATTCGTAAGATTCCGCTTTCCTCCAGAGCAGGGAGAGAGGCTGTGATCAAAATTCTCACTGGATTTTCTGTCAAACCAAGGTAGCTCCCTGCTGACGGGACGTGGCGTGTGCACCGTGTAGCAGCGAGGCCAGGAGAATGAAAGCGTCTCTCCTCCAGGCATCAATCTTTGCTTCACGGAGCATTCGTTCTTTCCTGGCTATTTCCAAATGTGCAGCGCTTCACCAGTAACTGCTGCCTGGGGAGCAGGACAGCACCAGGACTTCTCCGTTTAGCAGGATTTGGGCCTGGTAGTCAGCGTCTCCCCGTCTGCCCTCCCCTTAACCTTTGGCGCTAGCGGTCAGCTCTGGTTTTGGAAGCATGCCTGGGCAATAGGGTTTGCACTGGGGTGCGTGTGGGTGTAGGCAGAATGGAGAGACAGTGGCCAATGGGCGGCTCAGAAAGCAGTCAAGATCTTAAACGAGAGGGGGCTTGGGGTAGTTGGAGGGGACAGGCGTGAACCAAAGAAAACAAAGAAGTCACTTGGTGGTTGTGGTGGAGAGGCAGGAACTGCCCCGGATTCTGCGCGGATCTTGGGGCAGATGGGGTGCAACTCGCTGAGAAGCACCCTGATAGGAAAGTGCTAAACCAGAAACCTGGTTCTTTAAAAAAAAATCTTAATTTTTCCCTGTGTTTCCACTTGGGTTTTTGTTGTTGTTGTTGTTGTTATTGTTTGTTTTTTAAACAGCCCTCACTGTTTTCTTGGGGTCAAAGCCATTTCGTCTTACCACATCCCTCACACTTCATGCAGAGGGAAGGCTGAGTTTCCACCCTTCAGCCCCTCCAGAAAGTCCATTCCTTCCCTGGGTGTGCTTGAAGGAGACAAGACTTCATACATTTCCCCGGGCCCTCAGGGTGACCACATGCTCATGTGCCTGGCTCGAGCTGGTGGCTCACATGTGGACCCTTCTCCTGGCCCAGGCTGCTCTGGCGGGGGGCACGACCACGATCATCGACTTCGCCATCCCTCCGAAGGGCGGCTCCCTCCTGGATGCCTTCGACACCTGGCGGCGCTGGGCTGACTCCAAAGTCTGCTGTGACTACAGCCTGCACGTGGCCGTGACGTGGTGGAGCGAGCAGGTCAGGTCCCTGTGGTCGGGTGTCCTGTGTCCACCAGGTTCCCTTGTCCTCGCTCTGGATGAGAGCACAAAACTGGTAACAAATGCCAAAGGGCAGGAACCGAGCAGAGCTGGTGGCTTCCAGGTAGCCCAGAACAGGCTGGGTGGGGGCAGGCCCCACTGCGTGCTCCAGGGCCACCTCATCACCACTCACGCTGGACCTCTAAGTGCCTGCATTTAGCAGAAATATGACAAGGTTCAGACAGAAAAGACACTTGGAGAGCTGTTGAAATACATCTTTTACCCCAGATAGAAGTATGGGTGGGTGGGCCACTCTTCTTCCTGATGTAAGTGACAACTTCTTTTTCCACACTGGACTCTGTTGATCCTTTACCTGGAAGGGTTAACCGTGGTGAGCATTATTTGAGTAACTTATGTTCCCACCTTCCCTCCAAAACTGGGCTTTAGACTCCAGGTTAATATAAAACACATAATCAATCTTTAACAAATAGTTCAGCCAGCATGATACCAGGGTTTAGGGTCCATGGCTGAAGTGGATTTTTCTAAAAAAAAAAAAAAAAAAAAAAACCAAATTGCCATTCCAAGTGATGCCCTGCTCTGCTGTACACCCTTAAGGCCAAGCCCTCCCTTCCCCCATCCCTTTTCCCTCCCTTCCTTCCTCCTTTCCTTTTTCCCTCCTCCTTTCTCCCTCTCTC
>NW_004524724.1:3671270-3681124 GCF_000260255.1 Octodon degus
GCACCCAGGCTTCCTCCCTCCCCCTTCCTCTTTCCTGTCCCCTTTCCTTCTCTTTCCTTTCCTCCTTTTCTCCCTGTTATTATTATACAAGATGGAGCCAAGGCAATGTAGCGCTTCTCACCATTTAGTATTTGAAGGCATCGCCCCATGGACATTGCTAGGTATATATGCCGTGCAGTGCTGTAACCCCAGGGGGGCGTAAACCACAGAGATTCCTCACCTCGAGTTCCAAAGCTCCAAGCCCAGGATCCAGCTGTGTGGGCAGGCTCCTCCCTAAGGAAGCTGTCCCATCCTCTCCGCTCCTCCTGGGGTTCACTGCTCACCTGGAACCTTCACCCCGTCTCTGCCTGCACTGCTTGTGCCGTGCTCAACATGGAGATCTGTGTCACAGTGTCCTCTTTTCTGAAGTCCCTGGCCGCATGGGCCTAGGTCTGCACTGACAACCTTCTCTGAACTCCAGGGACTCTGTGTCCAGCTGAGGGTGGGACTTCTGCACACAGTTGCTCACTGCGCAGAAGTCAGCCCCGTCCACAGCTCCTCCTAGAAAGCCTGGGAGCTCGGGGCCAGCCTGGGCTCTGGGCCCGTGCAGCACGGCGGGACTTCTTGATGGTGTGGGTGACGGCACACTTAACCCAGGCACCTAGAAAGGGTACTGTGCCCATGGGGGGCGCATCCTCCACCCCATCTTGGGAAGCCCCTGTGTGACCCTGCTAACACTGTGCAAAGCCACTCCTTACTATAAAAGGGAGGTTCATTCCAGCACATTCTGTCCCTCGCTGGTCTTGTGACAAACCACAGACCCAACCCATCTCACTTCCACTCTCAACATGGCAGCATTTCTTTCCGTTCAATTTCTGTATTAATTTGTTAATTAATTCAGCAAAACCCCAGGGGCAGACAGGTGGCCAGCAGCAGTCACAGGGCTACAGGAAAGAGGAAAAAGTTAGTGAGGTGACGCCTGCGGTGGGGCGAGGGGCTGACTGTTGTCCCCTCATTCTCCATCTGTGCTTATTCAGCAGCGAAAGCCCCTCGTTGTTTTATTTCATTCTTTTCGATGCATCACAAAGTTAAAGGTTTTGCTTGTTGATTGGTGTCGTGTCCACTCTTTAGTGCGGGCAGGGTCCCGGGGTTCACTGAATTGCTGGCCAGCAATCTGCCGAGGGCTGCCAGGTTTTTCCTTATGAAGTTGGAAGAGGTTTTGCCAGTGAAGACAGATATTCCTGTGCTTGCTGTGCTTTTCTTTGCATGTTAATCTGTAGGAGTTAATCTGTAGGAGTTCAACTTCATCTGCTCAAATGTACAAGTTTTCCCTTTCAGCATTCAATCCCCCTGAGGCAGGGCCCAGGCCTGCTAAGGAAGTCAGCTAATCCTACTAGGCCTCACTAGCCGCAGGGCAGCCCCCAAGGCCCAAGGCCGAGCTCACTCCTGAGCGTCCCCCACCCTGCGGCTACCTACCGCTCCACTGGCCCCTGGGCTGCTCGCTGGGGCCCCGCTTCCTGGCCGTGCTCCACGCTCTGCAGGCCTACACCTCTGCTTTCTCCTGCTAGGAGCCTACCCTGCGGCCTGTGGCTCTGACCCGACCCCTCCCCCACCTCCTGGATGTCTCTAAGTCCCTGACGCTTCTGCCACAGCCACACTGTTTCCCTCGCTTTCTACTTGGAGACAGGCACAGAGCCTTATGTCGGGGAGCAGAGGTGCTCCAAACAAAGCTGTTCACTTCTTCCTGCCTTATTCTATGAAGCAGCAGGAGCTCCTAGATGAGATCGGGGAGGGCATGGGAGAAAGACCAGGACTTCGCTGCACTTTAGGGAACTAAATGCTGTCTTTATTTTATTTGTTTCTTTTATGAATGTAGCTTTCTGGAGAATGTTGAAATTATCGCTGAGGCAAAAGAGCAACGTGTCGTGGTTGTTGTTGCCTCTTAGGTCAAAGAAGAAATGGCCATCCTCGCCCGGGAGAAAGGTGTTAACTCCTTCAAGATGTTTATGGCCTATAAGGACCTGTTCATGCTGCGGGACTCAGAGCTGTATGCTGCCTTCCAGCAGTGCAAGGGGATCGGCGCTATCGCTCAGGTCCATGCAGAGAACGGCGACATCATCGCAGAGGTGAGTGCTAGGCTGCGCTGGGCCAGAGGCAGGCGGCGCCTCAGAAGAGCAGAGCCAGAGGGGCTTGGGGAATCCCAGACACCTTGTTCGGCTGGCTTGAGCCCTGCCTGCTCTCGGGTTAGCACAGCTGGCTCCACTGAGAGTGAGGATTTCTCTGTTTCAGAACAGCTTGTGTTCCATATGTTTTTTAAATTTATGAAGGACGCAACCTCAAGCAGGTGCTCTGGTGAAAACAGTTTGCTCTGCGGTCCTCTGGCTCTGTGCTTCGTGTCCTTAGTCGCAGCTGCTGCTTCTGATGCCACATGGGCCAGCATCTGCAAAATTTGAGCCTCTCCCAGTGTAATAGATGTCTGTTTAAAGACCACTCTTTTCAGAAGCTGGGAATTAAAATGTGCTCTGGAGGAATCTAGCTGATATTTGTTTCATGTTGGCTCCATGATTGATGTCCAAAGGGCTCACCGTCGGTGGGGCTTGAGGAGACACCCCTGCCCCTCGATATTAGCTGGCCTCTTCCCTCCGAGTCCTGCTCCCACTGGAGTGAGGGAGGTGGAGACTGAGGCAGGTGGCAGTGAGCATAACAAGGGGAGAGTGGAGCTGGGAAGCCAACAGGCCAGGGGTCAAGTGTGACTTCACACTTTCTGGCTGTGTGACATAGCCGAGGCATTCGCTGCTCGGTCAGGACTCTTGCCTTTTTCGTAAGGATGAAGTACAGTTCTGGGGAGTGACAACAACGGGTCCAATAACCACTCAACAGATTGGGCTGGGAGCCAGGGAAAGTGATTCAGTAAAAACAGAGCAGGAGTAATTGGGTACTAGATCACCAGGAGTCATTTCGACAAGGGTGTCTGCTGTTTAGTTTTGTTTTGACCTGAATCAACACTCCCTCATAAATGTGGACCTTGCTTTTCAAAGCACTTGATGAAACCCCCCCCCCCCTTCTTCAGGCACCAGAGTGTGATGACGAGGTGTCACAGAGCGCTGGTACGCTCGGGGCGTTCGGGTTCTACACCAGACACGCCACACAGCACCCCTGCCTGTGCTCACTGAGGCCATGGTCTCTGGGAGCCTCTCATTTGCAGGCTCGGTGCTGGCCTTGACCCTTCCCTGTCTCTCCAGGAGGCCAAGAAGATGCTGGCTCTGGGGATCACCGGCCCCGAGGGCCACGAGCTGTGCCGGCCCGAGGCCGTGGAGGCAGAGGCCACGCTGCGCGCCATCACCCTGGCCAGCGCGGTGAGCTGTCCCCTGTACGTGGTGCACGTCATGAGCAAGTCTGCAGCCAAGGTCATAGCGGACGCCAGGAGAGACGGTGAGCCCCGGACAGCCCCGCCTGCCCCAGCCGGGCCAGCGCCCGGTGAGCCCCCGCAGCTGCCCTGCCGCCTCGGGGAGTGGCCGCCGCGGGCCTCGGCTTTTCTTCCTCCTGTTCCACCAGCGCAGGTCTTCCTCCTTCCCGGCCGCCCGCACGTGGCTTTCTTCTCCGCTCTTCCTCCAGGTTGTGTCTCTGCTGCCCTGGGGGCTGCGTCCACTGCTTTCTCCCGCGGGGCGCCAGCCTCCGAGCCGCAGGCAGTGCCTGTGGCCCTGCAGGCTCCACGCCAAGCGCTGGGAATTTCCACGGTGGTCCACACCTCCGGGCTTCTTTTGAATTGGTTTGTCTCTCTCACCTCCCAAGCAATTATCCAAAAGCGTCTTTAGATGACTGCTTTAAGGTGTTAAAATGAACGTTATTTTTACCCCAAGGCGCCTAAGCACCCGGCTCTCTCGTTCAGTCTAGCAGAGAAGAGGCAGGCTCCTGACCTTGGGAGGAGTGCCCCAGAGCAGTGAGTTCACTTATTTACAAGTACCGTCGTCGAGGACGGGTGGAAACAAACGCTGTGCCTTGCACCAGAGGCCACCGTCCTCCCGGAACAAGCGTGTAGCTCCTGCTCGGATGCATGCAGGCACAGCAGTCATCCAAGTCATCCTGGCGGCCCCCTGCCCCTGACACGGGGCACAGTTTTATCATACGTATTACAAGGACTATGATCCTGGATTTGTACGTCTAGGACTAGTACTAAAATAAATCTTGTCAAAATTGCTTTTCTGTGCGCGAGGCTTCCGTAAGGACTCTGAGCCATCTGCACTTTTCGAGCGTAATCCGTCGATGTGTGCGCTAGGCTTGCTTCTGCCCACGCATTAAGGGGGTCTTAGTACCCGCGGTCTCCGATTGCGCCCTCCCACGCCCCGCTTATGCTAGAACTGCAGGACTGGCGGCGCCCTCGAAAAGCAAAGCGCGATTTAGATTTGCCCAGCAGATGGCGCTGCTGCCAACGCTGTGCAGTTGCCTTTCCTTTGTAAATTGCGTCACATAATACGGAAATAGATTTAAGAAACAATAAAACTAGCAGGAAATGGACAGTCCTGACCCACCAGCACTAAGAGAATGTCATCAAAATTGGAGCAAAGGTCTGGTTTTAGAGTAGAGATGATAGAAAGTTATTAAACTTAAGTATAGGCATTTCAATTTTATTTTAAATACCTTAAGTTCAATTTATTTCTTGAATATGTAAAATATTTACATGACCCAAAAGTCAAAATTATATATAAAAAGTATTCGTGGAAGTCTGACTTCCTTCTTATATTTGAAAAGTAATTATTTTCATGAATTTATATCTGGCCTGTATTTACAGTTTCTCTTTACAAAGTGAAAATTATATATCTTCTGATTTTCTCTTATATCCTGTACAGAAAGTAGCACCCTAATACAACAGTGTGTGCCTCGCTTCTTTTGTTCCCCCACTTGGTGTTCTAGCGCACAGCGGCACACGTGGGTCGTTTCCAAGCTCTTGCTATCGCAACTAAGCCGGGCCGCAACCTTGTATCTACGCAGTCTCGTACTTTGCAAGGCGTGCAAGTCTCCAATTGCTGTTGCAATAAAGAGCCACAAACTTAATGGCTTAAAACAATGAAGCTTTATTATCTCAGTCCTAGAGATCAGATCTTAGGTAGGTACACTGCAACTCTCAGTCACTTGCTTTGTTCCTGAGACAAAATACCCAACACTGGCTTTACAGGAGGATGGTTAATTGCAGCTCACGGTTTTGGCCCACGGTCAGCTGGCTCCAAGGCAGAAGCAGGTAGACAGAGGGACCTGGTGGGGGAGATTTCACCCTCCTGGGCCAGAAAGCAGAGGAAGGGGGCAAGGCCTAGAGAGAGACATGCTCTCCCAGGCCACTCCCCGGGGCCCACCTCCTAAGTGCAGGTTCTGCTGTGAACCTCAAGGGTGAGTATAGCACCCCTTTATCCAATCATCTTCTAAACACAGGGGGCTTTGGGGGACAGTTCAGACTTGCAAGGCAACTCGGGGCGAGCTAGCATCGGTGTCTGCAGGGCTGAGGTTCCTCCTGGAGGCTTCAGAGGGAAGCCCTTCCCTTTTCTTTCCAGCTCCCAAAGGTCGCAGCCTTCTCTGCTCGTGGTCCCCTCCATGACCTTCCGTGACCTTCAAAGCCAATAGTGCCCTGCTGAGCTCTTTCTGATCTCGTTGCTCCAGCCTCCTCTTTTCTTCGCTCTTCAGCTTTAAAGATGCTTGGGTTGCCTTGAGCCTGCTGGATTAATTCAGCGCCAGCTTTCAATCTAGAGCTCCGGATTCACAGCTGTGATTTTCGCTGTGTGGTGAAATCTAGTCGCAGGCCACACTCATCAGAGCGTGGACGTGGTTGGGGCTCCAAGATCCAGTGCCCACGAAAAGGCATCCTGGGGGCAGATTCCTGGAGTCTGACTGCTGGTCAGAGAAAAAATGCCTGTGGGATTTTTTTAGATGCAGCCACATTCCTTTTCAGTGCAATCATAAATGTGGAATGTTTAAAACATCATCCCAAATGTCCTAGCTGAGCCAGATGCATTGTAGTTCTTGTGAAAATGCCTTAATGCTCAGGCAGAGAGGCCGCGGAGTTCTGGGACAAACCAGGAGGGGCAGTCTCCACCCTCCCAGAATCCCTTGCAGCAGGGCCTGTGACCACTGAGAGCCAGAGGGAAAGAGACACAGGGCCAAACTGTGCACATGGTGGGTGCCTGTCCCAGCGACCCCAATGACAGAGCGGCTTGTCCACACCGCCTTTCAGGGAAGGTTCCTCCACTCTGTCTGTGCACGGCTATTATCTACTTCATTTCTGAACAGGAAAGAATAATGGGGCTCTGTAAACTATGGTCCTTTATTCAAAAGAATTCAGCCTTCCAGGTGTCTGACCCAGAGGTTTCCCCTCCTTCAATGCTGGGCCCTGTGCCTTCGGGGGTCTTGACCCTGTGGAGGCCCCGGAGTGCAGTGCTGGCACCGCCAGGGGCTCACTGGGCTCCCAGAGCCTCAGCCCCCATCCCCAGGCCTGCTGACTCACAGAGACCGCCCAGCCCTGTGTGTCACGAAGTCTGAAGCCCCACTCCAGGAGGCACACAGGGTGTCCAAGTATTGACGGACCCTACTGCAGCAGTGTAGAGTACAGTGCTGATCCATTTCATTCATTATTCACTTGCCAGCTCTGCATCCGGCATGATCATGACAGTTACCGCTGTCTGCTGAGTGCCTAATGTGCGCTCGGCATGCAGCGCTGTTTCAATATTTTCTATCTCACTTCAGGTTTTACTCTGTCTCATTTATATGTATTTTAGTACATATTATCTTTTCAAACTTGTAATAATAATGCCTCAAGCTCACCTTTATCCCTGTTTCGTGGCTGATAAGAATAAGGCTTGGGAGATGACTGGTAAGTTAAACCCCAGACACATTCACTAGTAGGTGCTACAAGTAGAGTTCAGGCTCGATCCACGGGACAGGAAAGCCAGGCGCTTTCCGTCATTTCTCATCCACTTCAAGAAGCCATTGGGCTAGAGTTGGGGAAACGTGGGCTCCAAGTTTAGATTTAATGGGCTCAGCTTTTAAAAAATTTAACTGACACTTGGCATTGGGACATTACATTTTAAATATTTTACTGAGCACAAGGACATCTCGCTAGCTTTATCCTTATTAAAGGGGTGATGCCTGACAGGGATGCAGATGATGAAACAGTTGATGGAAAGGAAGCGCCTCTGTTAGCCTCAGTTCACTCTTTGGAGCTACGGTTTGAACTATCCGCACGGTGCTTGGCGGTCACCTCCAAAATCTTACTGTGTAACAGCCAATTGCAATTCTTGAAGATACCCCAGTTCCCGTGAAAGATGAGTATTTAGCTCATGCATTTATTGCTGTCCCCTCCGGGCATCTCAGGCAGTGATGGCGGCCTTGGGTGGCACGCAGGCTCTGGTCTGTAGCTGGGTCTCTGCACTTGCTGCACCAGCTGAGCCGCACGCTGGAGCCGCTGCGGCCTGCGGTGTGGTGCGGTGCTCTTCTATGCGTGTGGAGGGAGCTGGAGAGAAATTTGCACTGCTAAGTGCAGTGAAACCTGTGTAACTGAGATTCGCTCGTGCAGAGGGGTCTCAGGTCAGCACCCCCTTCACTGTAGGCTCAGAGTGTAGCAGAGCTTGTTGCCGTGCAGGTAGACCACTGTAGCCCTGTAGGGTTTCTTGGCTTTCCCAGAATGTTTCCAGGTTGCTCTTTTTAAAATGAGTTGAGAAAAGACGCAAACTCTTTCTCCAGCGTATCGTGCGAGTCTCCAGCTCCTTCACGTCACTGTCCACTCAGTACGGCCTGGGAGACCCTACATCTGGCGCGCTCTCTCAGTTCCCAGTTCTCCTCTTTGCTTATACTTGGGAGATCCTCCAGAGCCTTTTCAGGCAAACTACTGAAATTTCACTGCCTGACTCTTGTCCTTGGTGCCGCGTGGCGTGCAGAACTCTAGGCTCGGGGTCACTCCTCTTGCTTCGACTGCATGATCCTATCTCTGCAGGTGCTGAGAGGCGCCAACCTTCCTCTACAACTTGTCTGACCATCTGGAGTGCCCTCCCGTGTTCTTTCATCCCAGAAGTCTAGAATTGCAATTATATTTATTTAGTATTTGGCCTTTTAAAAACTTCTTAGGCCAGGGAGATAGCTCAGCGGCACAAGGGCCTGCTCGGCAAGCACAAGGTCCTGAATTAGATCCCCGGTACAAAAAACAAAAAACAAAAAACAAAAAAAAAAAATCTCATCTTCCTGTTCAGAGGCCTCTTTTATCCTGAAGGCTGAGCTTTAGTTCTGAAATTTTTCCTCCTGTCATCTCCATGATCATGTTCTCTTGCACCTTCTGGGGAGGGCTTCTGTAATCCTCTGTGTCCTTTAACTATTGTCACTCTGTTAGTTAGTCAACTTGGCTGAATCAGCTCCGGCAGATCTCAGCATGGGGGCCTTGCCCTGCAGGTGGGCAGGGCCCAGGAATTGAGAAAGGCAGGAAGCCAGCCCTGCCCTGCTTCCCTGGAGAAGTCCCAGTCTTCAGAGGAGCTTGATCTTGGCAGCTGCACCACTTTTGGAGAAGTGCTGGTCTTCGCAGTCAGCGCAGAAGGAAGAGAGAGGCTTGATGGACGCCGCCGCAGCTGCTGCTCCTCCTCTGCTCTTCATTGTTTTCTGCCGCATGAACTGCTGTTGTTTGCCTTGGAGCCAGCGGAATACGGACTGAACCCTCCAGTAACTATGAGCTAAATAAACCTTTCCTTCCTTCATTTTGAGTGTCGGGTATTTGTCCCAGCAACGAGTTAAAAAGTGACTAAGACAGTCACCTTTTCAAAACACCTTAACACCTTTCTCTTCACCTAGGAAGCTTTTATTTCCTTTCCCTGCCTCCTAAAGAACTATGTATTCATACAGTTATTACCAAGAAAATGTTCTTGGTCCCTGATTGCGTCTTCTTTTCTATACATCCATCTTTTCTTGATCTCTCTGAGACACTGAGGAAGTGCTTCCCCTTCTTCTGTTTCCCGCATTATCTCTGTTATCTTCTGGGTGAGATTTTCAGGTTTTAAATTTGTTGGCTCTCCCTGCCTGCTTTCTGTGCTGCCCATGTTCCCCCAAGTGTCTGGTGGCCCCGGGGATTCTGCGGGGTCCTTGGGAGGCTTGGGGCGGGGTCCCGGTGGGCTGCAGCCCAGCTGTGCAGCCTCCCAGGGTGGCCTGGACATCAGACGCCCTGCTTCTCCCTGGCTAAAGCCGAGTCAGAGACACCCACTCTCCCTGCTCTCCACCTCCTGTGTTCCACTGCAAGCGATGTGCCTGCGGGCCCCTGCACCTTGACCTGTTGTGCCAGAGGTCCCTCTGCTAAGCCTCGCTCATGAGCTGTTGTCACCTCATTCTTTCCACCGTCCCGTTCTGTCCAGCCCTCGGTGGCCCTGGTCCTTCTTGCAGTCCAGATGCCGCCATGAGCAGTGGGTTCCTGCCAGGCAGGAAAATGTGAGGACGTTCGTGCCCTGTCTTTCCTGCGGCTTGCCCCCAAGGCTTCCTTGCACGCATTCCTTGTGCTGCCTTCTGTCATGCAGCACCTGCCGCCAAAGTCAAAGGAGCCAAGCTGCCAAGTCCAAGTCCCCGGAGCCAAGGCACATGACACTGGCAAGCAGTGTCACTCATGCTTCCATCTTCCCTAGGCTGCGCACAGAGACCAGACCTGGGGGGCAGGGGGCTCCGTGCACCCTCCTGGGAGAGCCAAGGTGCAGCAGCGAGGCCAGGCCAGCAGAGCGGTGCAGAGCGCAGGATGAGCTGGCTGCACTTGCATTTCCTGGAGGTTTTGGTTCATAGAGAACGGGCACCAGTGTGAGAATTCCTGGCTGTGAGACACCTTCCCTTTTCTGTCTTTTTCCTTTCCTTTCCTTTCCTTTCCTTTCCTT
>NW_004524724.1:3681224-3723113 GCF_000260255.1 Octodon degus
TCTCTCTCTCTCTCTCTCTCTCTCTCTCTCTCTCTCTCTCTCTCTCTCTCTCTCTCTCTCGTGCTGGGGACAGAAGCCAGAGCCACCGCTCTCCTCATGGTGGCTGGAGGCGGAGAGCGGAAGGAGGGGCTAGCGAGGGAGATTTGCCCTTCCAGGCTGTGCCATATGACTGCCTCTAGCCAAGCCCACCCCCAAAAGCTAATTTAGCTTTGCACTCACCATGGAATGATCCACGGGTGAGTGGCACCCCATGGTCCACCCACCCTCCAAAGCTCCACCTTTGAGTGTATGAAGCTTTGGGGGACATCTAGGTCTATGCCACAATATGCCCCCACTTAGCTTATTTTAATAAAGTTCTATCTTATTTCCAAGCTCTTGTATTTAGGCTATAAGTATGATTCTCACTTGAACTTACCAGTAAAATGGGTTTTTTAGACTTTGCATAAAAAGCAAGTTACTGGACCCCAAGCGCACGTCACGTCCTGTGCCGTGGTCTGGGATCTGAGATGACTGTGCTTGTTTGGCTCTCGAGGGACTCCTAGTGAACAGGGCTTGTTGGGGAAGGTGGTTGTTTCTTTGACTGCGGCTTGGCTTTAGTTTCCTGCAGTAGGAGGCTTTGCTTTCCAGGCTTATTCTTATGAGATACAAACTTTGCTTAGGCAAGTTTTGGATTTTCCACTTTCCATCCTCTTTGAACTCTGTCCCTCACATATTCTTTCTGGAGTTTAAAAGATGCGGCAGAGTCCACTCAGGAACCACACAGACCACCTCGTCAGTGCTGACCTTGGGCAACCCCGTGTCACGAGCGCAGCTGTGGCCAACGCTCCGTGCCTGGCCGTGGCGTGGGCGACAAACAGCTGGGGAAAGCTGGCTCTGCATTTCAGCCTTTCCCGTCTTGGTCTTGAACACCTGAACATCCTCTTGTCTTTTACATTTAAAATAGGAAGATTTACCTCATATCCAGCATAAGACAGCTTAAAACTGGCCATTATAGAACTTTTCAAGCAGAATTGTGTGGCTAGAGAGAAACGAATGGTGTGGAGTGTGAGTTTGCAGGAGCCGCCGTGACCGAGGGCGTGGACGAAGGGTGTGTCCACCCCCCGCCCCGCCCTTGGCCTGGAAATGGCCACGGTCTTGAGTCCTTGAGGTAGTTTTCTTCTGTGTGCCTGCACGCAAATGTGCTCACCCGCGAGGGCCAGCCTTCTCAGCTTAGGGGGCCGCACGCCTCGCCGCCTCGGTGGCACTCTCCGGGTACCCACGCAACGTTGCAGATGTTCTGAGGGGCCAACACCTGAATTTTGGCAGGGGGCAAGAGATGCTGTCTGTGGTCCTGAAGTGACCCAGGGCTCAGGGGCATGTGCCAAGTGCCATACTTTCATGAGTGCTGATTTATTTACCCTTCACAAAATTGTCACACTAAAAGAACGCTGTGTCCCACCTCATATGTGAGAAAACCCGAGACTAAGATCATCCACCTGTCCTGTGTGAAGCCAGAAAGTTGCAGGATCTGCATGAGCTTTTGCTTTTTTTTTTTTTTTTTTTTGGTACTGGGGATCAAACTCGGGACCTTGTGCTTACCAGGCAGGCACTTAAGTCGCTAAGCTACCTCCCCGGCCCCTCTGTGGCTTAAATCTCTGTGATCTGCTCTGTCATCTGGCTCCACATTTTTCCTCTTACTCATTTTGCTTCTTTGTAAATGTAGCATTTGGACCCTAAACAGAGCCCAAGCAAGGTTTTCTCTATTGGCACAACTTATGTGGGCCCAAGAAAATGCATTTACCTGCCTCTGGCTCCCGGTCCCCAGCCAGGATCTGCGCCTTCTCTGTTTCTTTCTCCTTCCCTAGCAGGACCCAGTAAGGTGTTGCTCCCGGGTCCCCACTGCACCCCACGCCTCTCATCACTGTCCCTCAGTAATGGGGGTGGCTGCATCCGGGCGGGGTTGGCAGACTTCATCCTGTGCCACTCTTTAGATCACCTCGGAGGGCAGGACTCCTCGTAGGTAGGAGATGGTGCTCCGAGTGCAGGCTTTCTCTTTTGGTTTGAGCCAAAGAATGGAAAAAGAAATGAAAAGGCTGCAGTGGGCAGAGCAGGGGCTCCTGGCGAGTGATGAAGATGCCACCATCTCTGGCTTGGGGAGCCATGTGGTTGCGAATGAGATCAGAAGAGCCAGGCTGAGCGCGGCTGCAGCTGTGCTCACTGCCAGCGTGTTATGCGCAGTAAATGAAACTGGCGTGTGTAATTGGGAAATCGCTCAGCCACATCCGCAAACAGCTTGCAATTGACTTAAACATTTGAAAATGCATGCTCCACACCAAAAAATGAAGACAACAGCTTTCCTAATACCACAGTGTGCAGGACCTGCTGCCCCAAACAATGAGGTTGAGTCCCTGCTGCACCGCAGAGGACCAACACAGTTTCACTTATCACATTGCAGGCTGCTGCCAAGGTCAAAGGGGTCACGTGCAGAGCCTTGCTAGCTATGGAGGGCTGTACCTTTGTGAGCCACTTTCATCATTATTTGTAGCCCAAATCTATCGGAACCCACACGTCCTGTTGGACTCTCGGCTTCCTGAGCCGCCCGGGTCCCCGTTCTCCTCCTCCCTTACTTCCTGCAGCTTTTTGGGCATTTGCAAATGTCTTAGAACCACCCTGCAAAATGGGCAAAGAGCAGCTCAAAAGTCTTACTTTCATGTATTTATGGACATACGGGGGAGAAAGTTGAATCTAGCCTAGTTTACGAAGAGCGTGACTACAGAGCAAAAGCGAGCTGTCACATTCTAAAGGCGCTCAGCCCTTCCGGGGAAATCACCTGTCATCTGGTCTCAAGCCAGCCTGGCAGACTCCCAGGCCGTGCTGCCACTGCGAATCTTTCTGAGTGCCGTGAGAGCGGTGGGAACACTGCAGCTGCACCCCGCGCTGCCACGGCCCCGCGTCAAGTGCCGGCGCGGAACATGCGGCAAGGCTCTGTCCTCCACGACACAGCGCCCGCTGGAGAACCCTGAGTCACCGCCGCAGAAGGGTCACGAATCCAGTCTCTGACGCTAGAGATGCATGTCTGACCCACGTCACTGAATTCTGTGCTCTCAGGTGCTTCCATTTCCTGCAGATGGCTCAAGCTTATGCTTCTTTGTGGCAGAATAGTACTCCACTATGTATAGATACCACATTTTCTCTATCCATTTATCTGTTAATGGACACTGAGGCCATTTCCAAGGCCTGGCTGCTGCTGCACACTGTGCTGCTATAAACACGGGTATGCACGCATCTCTGCAATGTGCCTTTAACTCTTTCAGGAAGATGCCTAGAAGGGACCCAGCCGAGTCAGGTGGGCTTTCTAGTTTCTGTCTTTTTGAAGAATTTTCACACTAAGCTGGCTTTTGTGGTTTTGAGTTTCCTGAGGAAGCTAGCTAGAGGAAGGGAGCTGGCTTGGGATGGAAGTACTGTGAGACAGCAGGGCACTGGCTTCCTGGCATGCGACGGGGGCAGCTGGTGGCCCCAGTGCTGAGCTCTCCTGGGGAATCCGATAACTTCAGCCAAGTGTAAGGATTGTACTGACAACCGCATCTGCTGCGCCAGAGCAAGTGACTCAATGCCAGCACCCTTTCTGCACACTCTCCTTGCTCGCTTGCACAAGACGTGGTTGGCACCAGGCAATCTATTGTTCTGACAAATGCTAATCAGACACAGGGTACTGATTTTAAATTCAAATTCACTGAACTATTAAGTTTCCTAACATCATGTGCTTTTGATGGGCTTATTTGCATGATTTTTTAAATATGTATTTTGGGCTACAATTTTATTATCTGAGTGTTCTTTCATTTAATAGTTGGGGGGTGTTTCTTAAGGGCGTGGAAAGGTTATCAACCTGTATGCAGCACAGTTGTCCTGAAGATGGATTCCGCGTGACCCCTGGGAAGCACTCTCTGCCACATGACTAACCTAGAATCGACGTTAGGACCTTCAGAATCCAGCCACCTGGGCTCACACCCTTCCTCCTCCACTGCTAGTACGCGGAATGCATAGGAGGTCACGGCAGAGAGGTCGCTCATCCCCGTGGATTTGGTGGAGGAAAGGACAGCGTCAGGCAGCAGGGTTTCCAGATGTCATAATCGGCAGCTTTCGCCAGGGGGCGCTGCAGTTAACCAGGGGTCTGGCACTGCGCAGACTGCTAGTCACCCAGTTCTGCGCATCTTGGTGGCTGTCTCTGCTCCCCAGCTCTCCATCCTGGGGCCGGTGGCATGGCAGAACCCTGAGGTGGCGTCCACAGCGTTTCCTGGAAGCAGCATGTCCCTGTCCCCCAGATGCATGGGGCCCCGCCCAAGCCCAGCCAGCGGGCGGGATCCTCTGCTGCACCACGCAGTGCACTCCAGCGGGGGCGAAGCAGGCGCACCATGATCACTCATGTCACTTTTCAGTTCTGCACCGAGTGAATATAGTGTGAGGCTACAGTAAGCTGTAGCTGTTTTCATCTGCTGGGTCAGAGACGGCTGAGACTGGGTGTTTGTCCGACTGTTCTCCTGAGAGTGAATGAAGGTGCTGATGGCTTCCTCTGACTCCGCAGGGAAGGTGGTCTACGGAGAGCCCATAGCGGCCAGCCTGGGCACTGACGGCACTCACTACTGGAGTAAAGAATGGCACCACGCAGCCCACCACGTCATGAGCCCACCCCTGCGGCCAGACCCTTCCACACCGGGCTTCCTTATGAACCTCCTGGCTAAGTAATCCACAAGTGTTTTGCCGAAGATGTTTCCAAGTCTCTGGGTTGGGCGGAGCAGAGCCTGTCCTAGGTTGGGTTTGTGAACAGGAGTCTTCCGAAGCTCCGTTCCATTCCCCCAACCTGATGGTGCTAGGAACCCACTTCCCTCGAGAGCAAAGGGCAGCGCCTTTGCTGTGTCGTGCTGTGTCAGAACCCACAACCATCTGTACTATACTTCCGTCCTTCTCCGCTTTGCTTCATCGCCTGTCTCCCAGAACTCGGCTCCTTCATTAGGCCTTTTTGTGTGCTCTTTCTTTTGCTTCTTCACAGTCTACTGAACCCAGGGCCTTCAACAGGCAGAGCAGGCACTCTGACCGAGCTCTGCATCTCGCTCACAGTCGAAGACCCCTCACCCTCTGGGAGGGCTCCTCCTCTTTCTGGGGCGTCACACCCTGTGGGGACCTTGCCCTGTGGCCCTTCCTTGACCCTCAGAGTCAGTGCAACCAGGCACTCTGACCACAGAGCCCTTGAGTGTCCCTTGTCCCTTCCCTCAGCGCCCTGCATCCTTCCACAGCCCCAGGCCGTCCACAGCCCAAGCAGGCTCCTGTCCCTGGCACATCGCATACTGGTGGTGTCACTGCATGGTAGCTTGCCTTGGAGGTCGCAGTGTTGGTTCTTAGGTGGAGTCTACTCACAGGACTCTTCATTCACATTCTTCCTAGTGACCCTGATGCTGCTGGTGTCAGACATGTTCGGCTGCCAGTCTCTAAATGGGACAAGCTCATACTTAGAGCCAAGAGATGCAGAGGCTGAGCCTAGAGCCGAGACCTAGCCCATGCTGCTCTCCAGTGTGCTTGCTGGTAGCGTGTCTTAGACTAAAGGGGGCGGGGGGCGTGCATTTCCATGGAGTTCTCTGACTTTCACAGAGCTGCAGCCAGGAGATACGAAGGCTCCCAGGTTGACACGCCCAGCTCTCCCTTCCCTTCCCTTCCCTTCCCTTCCTTTCCTTTCCCTTCCCTTTCCTCTCCTCTCTTTTCCTGTCTTACCTTTTCTCACCTTTCCTTTTCTTTCCAGCGGTGATCTGACCACAACAGCGACTGACCACTGCACCTTCAACACCTGCCAGAAAGCTCTTGGGAAGGATGACTTTACCAAGATCCCCAACGGGGTGAATGGCGTGGAGGACCGGATGTCCGTCATATGGGAAAGAGGCGTGGTGGGTCTCCTGGGAAGCAGCCCCATTGTGCTCTTTCTCCACCCGGATCCTGGTGGGACCTAAGCCTTCCAGGGAGCCTCCTGCCACTGCTGCTCCATCTCGCCCTATTCCCAGGATAGCACCAGTGAACAAATTACTGTCCTCTCAGCAGGCTTGGCCCAAGGATGCATAGGGGACCAATTTAGATTGGGTGCAGGGAAGGTCACTGGTGACACATGAGGGCCCCTTTCTTCATTTCTCAGGTTCTTGATTCCCAACGCCACCTGGGCCATTAGTCTGGATTCTTGAAATGATAGGGTGCTCCTCTGGTTCATACTTCCCTCTCAGGAAGTCTTGGTAGACGCCTTTTGGAAAAATTGTGCGAATAAGGACAACCATAATTGACATGAAAAAGAACTCAGTCTAGGAAAAAGTATCTGAAAAATTCTGATGACTGAAAACATTGCTCCCTGGGGTAGGGAGGAACCCATGGCTCCGTGGCCATGCACTGTTGGCACATGCACTGCAGAAGCCAGCAGGGGAGGCAGCCTCGACCTGGGTCCTGCCCTGGGCCTGCCTCACCACCCCAGCAGCTCTCTCTGGGAGGACACAGGAATCCTCCATCCCCTGAGATTGTTCTCTTCTTCGGACCCAATTTTTCACCGTCTTACCAAATGCATTTCCAGAATTGCCTTTCTTTCTGCAGGCAGGGCTGCCAGTTTGATGGGGGCTCACAGTTTGTTAGGACCGCACAGCCTGTGTCTGTCCCCACATCTCACTGGCTGCAGTCTCATCTCAGTACCACTACCAGAGTTTCCACCCAAAAAAGAAGTTCCTTTCTGGCTACTTTCCACGCAAAAATCCTGTCACTTTCCCCACTCCTAAGTGGCACTGCTGACGTCCCCCGGAGCTCTCTGCTAATCGTCCCCCGCCAGCCTCTCTCTGCCCTCCCGACTCCACCTGTTCCTGGAGCTGCCCCTTTTCTTTCTCTTTGCGGAGATTTTCTTGGTAAAGGTCTACCCTTCCTCTTCGATTTGATGTTACTACAGTAAGTATCTTCGTTGCAGCAGCTATTCATAATCTGCTCTGATTTCCAGATATATAAATGGCTTTAAAGTGATTAAATACTTCTTAGTAGCACACATGAAGCTGTGTCACTTGCTGAAGCACTAGGATGGCTTATGTTGGGGACTATTACTCTCGGGCTTGGTTCTTGTTCTTTTTCTGAGGCCTGGGTGATTAAGTAAACCTCAAGATCACTCTTCCTATGTAAATATACACCAGGATAAGTAGGTCTGCAGCGCCTTTTCCACGTTGAAGTCTCTTGGAAGAGGCTACCTGCACTGGCTGCTTGCATCTTGGATATTCTCATTAGAGGCCTCACAGCTGCTGAGGGAGCAGCACAGCTCTCTCTTCCTGACCTTGCAAGCGCGCTCCCCGCTGTCTGTCTGGCCGTCTTGTACACTGCAGGTCCACAAGAAGCAAGTGAGGTCCCCGTGCAGTCCTTGGCAGCACGTAGCCGACCTCTGCAGCAGTCTCCCGCACTTCTGGATGAGACAGCAAGGGCTTGGCTTTTGAGCTCAGAAGTTTCTAGAAGTCACTGTTAGGCTCCCCGGGTGCCACTCTGCACTCCCTCATTATTATTCTTGTTTAATGCACCCCACCACCCAAGGGGGCCCTGCCTCTGAAATAAGAAATGAGGTGCAGTTCTGTTCAGTGTGAGGCAGGGCACTCTGCTATTTTTCCTGTCAGGAATTGTTTTAGTCTGTGATCGGTACAAGAAATGCGCTGTCTTTGATTTTTTTTTTTTTTTTTTTTCAACAGCATAGTGGCAAAATGGACGAAAACCGATTTGTGGCCGTTACCAGCACAAACGCAGCCAAAATCTTTAATCTTTACCCGAGGAAAGGAATAATCGCTGTGGGGTCTGATGCTGACATTGTGATTTGGGACCCGAATGCCACAAGGTGAGCAAAGTTCCTGTTCCCTGGCTTCATGACAGAGAAAAGCAACCGGCTGGTGCAGAAACTGCACTTCGGCCTTAGTCGGCCCTTTCCTATCAGCTGGTTTGTTTCACCGTCTCAGAACTGTGGAGCCTGTGCACAAGACAAGGTTTTGGTGGAAAAATGCTTCTTTGTTTTTCTTGGCATAGAGGGGCAAAAGTTGTGCTGCATTCTCTGGAAATGGATATGCATAGAAAACCAATACGAATTTTCTGCTTCAGCGACTGGCAAGTGCTGAGTGCACTGGGAGGGAAGGTACCAAGCGAAGAAGGAACTCAAAGGCTTAATTTGAAAAGGGCTGAATTGAAAATGCAGAGTAATTACAGCCTTTCCAAAGCTTTCAGATAGAACAATTCTAGCACAAAAGATGTCACTTTTAGTTAGCCAGATTTTCCAGTTGAGTTCATCTTGGGCCTCTTATTCCCAGCAGGCCGAGCTTTCCATTTCCAATTTCCATAATTTTATGTTACTACTTCTGACAGTCTCCACCACCTCGCGGGAGCGGGCCGGGTATGCTGGGGCTGGGAATTTCTCCTCGAAGGACGTTAGCCCACACAGCGCCTGCATGTGGATTCCAGCTTCTCCTCAACACTGCCCCTGTAAGAGAAGGAATCCCATGTGCATTCCCATATATTATAGTTAACTAAAGCCTGTCATTTCTTGGAGGTGACATTGTGATAAAAAGCCTATCCCCTGGGCTCTCCCTGGTGTATCCTGGAGGAAAAAATCACCACGGTGTGCCAAGTGGCTCTGCAGGGAGCCTAAAATGAATCCCAGTGTCTCTTAGGAGACACTGTCTTTGCCCGTCACTGAAGTCCCATCCAACCTCACTGTGCTACTAGGGGACCAGTTCATGAGGCTGTCAGGCCATGGCCACAAGGAGCTTTCAGATGAACGATTCACCTGGCGCCCCATCCCTGGCCTGTGGTCCCTGCAGAACCACCTAAAGTGACATAAGCATCTCATTTACAGAAATATCCGAAGACGCCAACCAGGCACGACTTGAGGGCTTTGTTATTATGTTAACCCGCAGTTATTGCCCACTTAAGAACTTCATCCCTGGTACAACCAAATGTGGCAGCTTCTCTACCAGGCTAGAAAAGTTATGCTTGGAAGCAGTGAGAAAGAATCTGCTAGGATTGGAGTGATCTGCAGATGGCCTGGGCGGGCTATGCTTCAGGACGTCAGGATATTTGCAGGACCAGCCAGTGAGGCCTGCTGCCCTGGCCGTAGTAACTCACATAACCCAGGCTGCTCTGAGCACAGAGACCAGGCGCATCCTCGAAACATGCGTTGGCTGAGGGAGAGTGTGAGGCTTAGTCGAAACCCTAGGAATTTCCAAGAGGCAGGGCAACTGTCTTGCGGAAGAAACGTATATGTAAACAGGATGATTTTTGAAGCAATTATTATTTTAAGAAATAATAATTACAATAATTTGTACTTACACAGCTCTCAGTGGACTTAAACATAATTTGGTATAAAAAATGTGTGATTTATAGATAAGACAGGTAGGATCACTTTATAACGATGAGGGATTATAGCCGAACAGCAGTGAAAGACAGCTTTCACGTGTTGAACGTTAATCCTGGTTCATCAGCATCGTCAGATTAAGCACCGCCCAGCAGACTGGCAAGCACGTTCCTGCTGCATCCTGGCGGCCATGGAGTCGTGGCCTTGGGCCCCACGTGCAGCCCTGGCCCCTTCCTCCCTGATCCTCTGCTGCCCTCTATGACCCACGTGGTTGAGCTCCGCCAGGCCCCTGTGCCTGGAGGCCCTTGGAGCAACACTCCGTGTACTGGTATCTCCTAAAACCGTGAGTAAAATCACAGCTCTCCTCCTTGAAGTGGTAGGTGTTGCGTTTCCTGTCCAGCCACAGACACAGGAGCCCTGGGCCTATGGCCTTGAGCCGACCCCCCGGACACCCACCGAGCCTCCTGGGCCCCTGCACCAGGCTTTCTCCTGGTGTCCACACCAACTGTTCATGTTCCATTTTTGTTCCAAGAAGGTGGGCCAGCAGCTGGTGCCTTCTCTGGATTGAACCCTCTTCTGTGTCAGTCCTAATCAGAGGTGTTGGGAAACGAAGACTGCTGAGGGGTGCCAACATCCAAGGAACCCAAGGACCCTGAAGGCCGGGGAAGCCACTTCCCCTCTTCAAGTCTCTGTCCAGGGTCTCGGGCTGGGCCCGGCCTTGAGGGTCCTTCTTGGCTTATGTAGTCACTTAGAACAACACAGTGGACAGAGAGATGATGGGTGGAGGGCTGTGAACAACTCGCTGGCTTTCCTTTCCACATACTGCTGTGGGGAGGATATTTATAGGCTGTGGTTACGTCTCCCTGAGTCATGTTTTCATACAGATTTAGCTCGCTCGCTCTCAAGTTCCAGCTACTAAGTTCTCTAAGATTGTCTTGTCCTTCTCTCTCTACTCGGCTGTTTCAGAATAGTACAGAATGGTCCAGATGCGTAGATATTTTCAAGATCTATATATTACCTACCCAATTTCCCTTATGTTTGGTCTAAGAATAACTAACTTAAGGGCAAACCAAAAAAAAAGCTATGCTCCTGGGCTTCTTTCTATCTCTTTTATCCATTCTTGAGTATATCTTATGTAATAGCTTTCCTTCATATAATAATGATAACAGGCAGTTAAATACGTGAAAGTGCCTGACACAGCTTCTGGGTAGAGATATCTGTATATTTCTCATTGAATTACTGAGTCTTCTTTAGTACGAGTGTGCACCAGAGCTTTGAACTCTCCTTTCTGCAGAGCAGCACAGGCCCACCGCTTCACCCGGAGGTCGCTGCAAGCGTCCGCTAGGCTGAGCAGGCGCTCCGGGTGCGGCACTCCGCACGTGTGGGGCCCTGGTTCAGCCTGTGGACACAAACACAGATGCACAATAAATGCAACACCCTTGGGGGCAGCTCTCACATATGTCAAAGGAGATTATTCATGGCTTTTGTGCCTTCCTCACTAGACATTCGTTAGAATCCTGAGAGGTGAGGGGTGTGGAGGGGCCTGAGGACCAGAGGAGTGTCACACAGGCAGGAGCTTGTGCTGCTACTGGTACGCTGTGCCAGGCTGATCGAGTCTCACTCTGCAAAAGTCCCCGGTGTCCACATCCTTGTTAATTGGCTCGTATGACCAGGCAGACAGCAACCACAGGTTCACTTTCTCTGACCTTCAGATCCTTCAAAAAATACCTAGAGAGCTTTTCATTTTCCTCTTATTTTACTGTTCTTTGGAACACTGAGAAGCACCCTTAGGTTTATTGAACCGCTGCAGGCCACTCTGGTTCTCTTTGACTCATTAGACAACTCAGTTCTTTGGGAATTTCTCTAAGTGTGCATCAGAACATTTCGCACCACTCCTGCTCCTCCTTTTCTATGTGAAGATGGCACAATGTGGGTAAAGAGGAGCTGGGGCTGTGGAGAGAGATGCAAGCACGGGCGTCTGGGGGAATAGACGGGAGAGTGTTGTTCCCACCACCGTCTCCTCACAGCGGTGCACTTTCCCTGACCCGCGAAGTGCCTTGTAGGCTAGCACTAACGAGAACCCTCGCTCCGTTGAGGTGTGCGGAGCTTTTGCTTTCGCCCTGGATCCCTCCCCATCCCACCTTGCGTTTAGTCCACGTGGGCCCTGAGTGTTCTCTCTGCCTTCAACCGTGAGGACCTGGAGGGTTTTCAGGAGTACTGGTGAGATGCTTTGTAGAAGGCCTCCCAGGCATCATTGTTCTGGCCTTCTCCTCACTAGCCACAGGTGTGAGGGTGGAAATCGCCAAGGAAAAGAGCAGCTTTGGCCATGTCTGTGATGGGCACCGCTGGTGGCCTGGTGCCTGGCTCTGGCAAGGGCTCTGCTTCTCCAGATGCAGACCTCTCTGTACCATACTGGGAGGAAGCCACCGTCACCCCAGTGCCCGGGCAGAGCCTTGGGCTGCTTTCCTGTCTCGGACATCAGAGACGCGGCTGGGCGGGTGCCGACCACGTGGGAGAGGAGATGGCTCCTCCACGTGTCTTGGTGCTGGTGAGGCATTGGCCAGGAGAGGGCAAAGCCACCGCATGAAACCGCCGGAGGAGACTGGAGGGTGAAGGTCAGCAGGTGACCTGGAGCGCACTCCGCAGGCCTGGCTTTCCCCAGCGTCTGCTCTGTCTCTGAGGGGCAGAGACAGGAGTTAGGAGGAAGGGCTTTCTTGACTTACTGAAGCCTTCGCCCTGGGGTCACACCTAGGGGAGCAGGTGAAGGATCTGAGGCACCGTGGGGCCCTGGGACGGAGTGGTGCCGTGAGAGAGGACAGACCAGGCTGAGGCAGAGAGAGGGCACAGAGGGCATGGGGCGTCTCCAGGCTTGAAGGAGTTTGGTACAGGCCAAGGCGATCTCAGGGACCTTCTCTTTCTAAAGCATTCTTTAGCCAAAGGAATACAGGGATCTGTTTCCTGCAGGAAACCCCCTCTCCGGTGTCGGCCCGATTTTAGTGTTAAATGCTTGCGTCTGTCTGACTTCACCCTTAGATACAGACCCCAGCTTTCCTTGAAATGGGTTTGGTGAGCGTCCTTGCCCTAACTGCAGGGACAGCCTGGTGTACCGCGTCCCTCAGCCTGCAGGGGACGCCCGCAGCCCGCCGAGGAGTGCACAGTCCGGGTCGCAGCGCGCGCCTCGGGAACCGCGAGCTGCAGGCTGCAGGACTGCGCGGTCAGGGAGCCCCGAGGGCGCAGGAGGACAAGGCCGCTCCTGTCTGCCCGCACTGGGGACTGTGACGGTCGTGACCCTAGGCAGGGGACACGGAGCAGGCCGCGGGGACATCAGCAGCACAGTCACCGCGCGGGAAGCAGGCCTGAGCTGGCGCATGCGTGTACAAGGTGTGCCCGGCTGTGGGAGGAGCGTGCGCCGCGCGCAGGAGCACCCCCCCACCCCCCGTACCCCGAGTGCCAGGCAGAGCTCTGAGTGCTGGCTTCGCCCCGCTGCCGCGGAACCCGGTCAGGGAGGAAAGCGGGAGCGCGAGTTCCCAGCGGCGCCGGCATCGAGAGAAGAGCAGGCCTTGGGCCAAGTCGTTAAAGCCCCTCCGCGAGCCCGCGGTGCAAATCCCGTCCCAGGCCTCCGCAGCGAGGCCAGCGGCCGCGCGGCAACCTCCCAGAATCCTTTCTTCAGCATTCATTAAGAAGCCCTCGGTTGCCACGGCAACTATCCCTTTCCAGTACTGACGAGCTGCGGGCCATCCATCCCGCTGCATCCCTGCGCACACGCGCGGCCCCCGCGTGCAATGGGACGGTTAATGAACTCGCGGGCCTGGTTCTGCACAGCGGGCATATTTTTGCTCGCAGTTATTTTAGGTTATTGTTTTTTAACTCAATTACATCAGACTCTGACCTTGAATGCACCCTTCCTGGGAGCGCTGTGTGTCTTTCTGCACAAGTTCTTTCTTTCACTGGAGATGGAGACTAATCAATTTAGCTTTACACTCAAGGAGGAGTGGGCCTCTCTGGTCGGGAAGGGCGCGGCAGGGGTCACGGGCTGGAGGGGGCGCCCTGGGGGTTGGGCGGTGGGTACCTGCTGGAACACTGGCACACCGCCCACCGCTAGGTGGCTTCCCGGACATTGCACGTAGTACCTCAGTTGGATTTCTACATTACAGCCCCCCTCCTCCTCCAGAGAACTGCACATCCGCTCGCGTGAGCATACCTGCGCATGCGTGCACACAGTCACACTCGGACTTGCACACAGCCATGTGCACACACACTCAGACACAGACAGTGCACATCCACACTCCTGCGCACACACGCACAGCAACCTGTAAGTGTGCTCCTCGCCTATCTACTGTCCCAGTACGGTGGGGGTGTCAGACCTTGTTGGACCCTCAGTGGGAGCGGGGTGATGCCCCCGGCTCCCCACCTGCACCTGAAGGAACAGGCAGGGGCTGCTGCGGGGTCAGAGGATGCGTTTTCGCAGCCGCAACCACTCCAGAGCCGCGGGGTCTGCGCTGCAGCCTCGGCCTCGGTTCCTGGTGGATGGCAGCAAAGGATCTTGAGATATGTGTCCCTGCTCACACACCCCAAATCCATCCCACTGTACCCCGGCACGAAGAGGGAGGCTTTGGGGCTGCAAGCCACTGTGACTTTGGGAGTGTCGCTTAATCTTTCTGAATTTTCCTTCTGTGTTAAATGGGCACAAGTGGTGTGCTAGGAAAGTGTACGTGTGATGCACGCTCTGGGTGTTAGTGCTTAGTGGAGCCACGGTAGCAAGCGGTCAATTTGTGAGGTTCATGGAGCCACTGTGGGCGAGGCTGCCCCTCAGAAGCCCCTGCATGAGGACTGAATTCAGACAGGGCCTGGGACTGTATTCCATGAAAGCTTCGCCTCTCTTTGTCAGCTGCACCTCAGTTTTCACCAAAAATGACTAAAATTGAGAGGTTCAGGTGTGTTCTTTTGCCTAAGACAGCCTAATGGAATCAGAATTCTTCAGAGCTCTAGAGCTGACACCTTTTGAAAATTATTTGGAGTGAAGTGTTCAAACAAACCCCATGAGATTCATTCTGTGGGCTTCGGAAGACATTCACTTATAGAAATCAGAGGCTGCACAAAAAAGTAGCTTTGCAGGTTACATGCGAGGCGAATTGTCCCACGATTCATCCTCAGCTGTTTACTTAGGTGTGTTTCTACATAAGTGAATCTTTCAGGGAACTAGAAATGACTTCTGGGGCTTCATTACTAATCACTGCACTATTTTCCAAATTATAAAAGGAAAGCAGCAGAGAAAGGGGTCACAGTGGCCTGCTGAACCTCTCACTGTTGGCCTGTACAGAGCAAGCACGGTCTATTTTCAGCATTAAAACTGGGCAAAAGAAGAGAAAGAAAAAGGAAAAAAAGAAAGAAAGAAGAAAGAAAGGCCCAGGAAGAGGCTGTTTAAAAAGCACTGCTCTCCCAGCTAAGCTCCTGCCATAGTTTCCTTCCCGTGTGGCGGATTTTCCATGTTTTTCTCTTCCCTGCGCTCAGTGTTGGCCCTTCTTCCCATATCCCTGGGTTCAGAACAATTTCAAGGACACAAGACCTCAGAAATTACTGCATGGGCTGGGGATGTAGCTGAGTGGCACAGCACCTGCCTCACAAGCATAAAGCACTGATTCCCAGTGCTTTAAAAAAAAAAAATCAGAAAAGAAATTACTGCATGAATAAGCCAGGTGCAGATTGGGTGCAGTGAATGAGATGTGTGATTTCAAAGCCCCTCTGGTCTCTGCTGAGCCCCCAAGGCTTTTGCGAGGTCCATGTTGTATAGTCTTTTCCTTTGGGTGGAAAGGCAAGAAAAGGAACTTGGGGGTTCAGCTCCTCCCCCTGCAGTGCCTGACTGACAAAGGTGCAGCCCAAGTCAGCGCCTCAGGGCCACAGCACACAGCGAGGCCAGGCGTGCGGAGCTGTCGGTCAGACACCTGGCTCCTGGTGGCGGAGCCTCCACTAGTTCAGGCCAGCCGTGGGCTCTGGGTCATGGCGCACAGGAGGACAGAAAGAAGGTGGGTCACTTTCACATCAGTACCTGACAAGAATTGACTCGGCCCACGAGTCGAGACGTGGGGTAATGACCTGGAGGAGGAACGGGGATGAACAGGACAGGGCAAGAGACACGAGAGACGGAGACAAGACAGGCTTTCTGATCAAGTCTCGTTTATTGAGGAAGTGAGCGGGGTCTAAATAGCTGTATTGTGGAAGCAGTTGGGTGGGCCTAGTTGTGGATTGGTAGTGGAGGTCCGGGACCACAGGAAGATGTCGAGGCAAGCGGGGATTGGGGATGCAGCACTTCTTGCCCAAATAAGGAAAAATATAACAGAAGCGTTCTATCGCCCCCTACAAAGAGTCACAGTTCTTAGGTTCTAACCGGGCACCACAGAGCCCTGGTTTCCTGACAAATAGACAAAACTGGCATAAGTTTTTTTTTTTTTTTTTAGAGCAGAGTACGGGTTCTGTGACACAGCAGCAGCAGCATTAGGAATTTGCTGAAAGCACAGATTCTCCAGCCCACCCAGGCCTGCCACCCCCTGAGCCTGGGGACCCGGGGGCTCTGTGGGGCAGCTGATGGGAACATAGAGTTAGGTATAACTGAAAAACTCTGGGAACACCCACAGTTCTCTCTATGCTTAGTGGATCACCGCCAGTTTTAGGGAAGCTACTACCTGACCAAATGGTCCAGCTGTCTCTGCACTGGACAGTCAATCTTGCACTAAAAATCACCCCTTCATAGACAGACGCACACCTTGAGGCATGTCTATGGACGTTTTCTTTCTTTCTTTTTTTATTAATTTTATTGAGAAACAAATAGCAATCATACAGTTTCAAAACCAATTAGGAGGACAGTTTCAATAATTAGTGCATTGCATATCATTGTCTTCATAGTGGTATTCATAGTACAAGATGCAGGTATGACATCCTGTGCAAACACTATTAGTACAAATCTTTCTTCTTATTGAATTAAGAGAAAGTAGCTGTACATCTATCCTATTGTGTATATACAGATACAAAATGGTCCTTCATTTGTATCTCCTTTTTTTTTGTTTAATATTGCTAGAGATGGGTATTCCATTTTCATTTAAATATTGTAGGTGTGTGAATTCAGCAAAATAATCCAATATAGTCCAGTAGTCCATAATAGTAGTGGGTAGGACTGGCAATGTCAGAAGTTGTTGCCTTGAGCCTTTTACAGCTCAGCATATTACTATGGCTTTATTTTTTACATTTTGTTTTTATACTTTTCTGCTGGATGGTTAAGACCAAGATAAAGCAAGACCTGTGTAACAAGAAATGTAGTTTTTGCATCCGATAAGGTCAGTGAAATGCCCTCAGGTTTTGTCCTGAGACCCTGTACCTCAGATTGTAGAACCTTTGTCAGTGTCAGCCATGTGGAGGAGTCACGGCCAATGCTTGGCCAATGTGTTCTCTGTGAAAGCCTGAGAGAATGTTTTCTCTCCATGTGACTCTCCTTAGGCACACTCCACATCATCGATCACTTTCCTCTGTGGCCTCATAATCTCCTTGATCAGAAAATGTGGGACACAGCTGAGTTACAGGATCTTATAGTACAGGTTGTTTTATGTCCTAAAACAAGAGACAAGAAAAAGAAATGTTATAGGACTGTCCTGCTACAAACCTGTATATGGTTAGATTTCTAAATTTCTGTGGAAGTTTTCTATTTTGTAGTTGTCTTGGTTTTTTTGTAATCGCTGAGACAAATACTGAACACCCAAAATGAAGGAAAGAAAGGCTTATTTTATTTAGCTCAGTTTGTGGGGTCTGTGATCAGCTGGCTCCAGGGCAGGGTGGGGTATGTGGGGGCTGACAGCCGAAGGTGGCAGGACCTGAGCCTGCACTTCCAGTGGCCAGCAAGAGCAGCAAGCAGCGCAGGGGACAGCCTCTTCTCCTCCCTTACGTTGCGGGCAGGCTCCCCGCCCTCAGGCAGAGGCAGCATCCACGCCATCTCCCGAGGGTTACACAGTGAGGACCCTGGCTGCTTACTGAGTCACTTAAACTTCTAAACTTCTTAAAATGACACAATGAATCAGCCATCATAGTAGCTTGACATAAGCTGCGTTGTGTGCTCATAGGTTGAAACTTTCTCAATATTATACGGCACTTAGCTGTGTTGAAATGTGTGTCTTTGGGCCATTCATTTGTCACTACTGTATAGTACTTTGTTTTAATGAATGTCATAATTGACTTTAGAGTCTTCTTTTTGGTAAACACTTAGATTGCTTCCAATAATTCACTGTTTTGTTCTGTCTATCTTTATCACGTGCTTGAGATATTCTCCGGGCCATGCATTTTATCTCTAATTTGTTCTACATGAAATGTTGTCCCATTCTTCCCAATAGAAACACATGAAATTGCTTATGTTTTTTAACCAAACACAGAACTTCCCTTTTGTCTGTTACATTTTATTTCATCCAACATTTGTTCATTTTGTCATTAAAACCCTTTTCTCTTTTTTTGTTTTTGTTTTTGGAAGGGGGGAATCTCACAGTATAGCCCAGGCTGGCCTTGACCTCCCATGTTTGTGAGTGGAGAAGCAGAGATGACCCAGGCTGAGACCTGAGCACGCGTTTCTAGACTTAAGTCCATCCCTGCTGTCCCACAGACCCCTGGGTGTCCACCAGACTCACGCACACCGGCTGCCACTGCTCCCCGTAGCCAGGCCCTGGTGACTGCTGCACAGCCCTGCACAAATGCACACGCCTGGGCCCCGAGGCCCTGACTGCCATCTACCACCTGAGCGCCCTCCTGTGTCCTGGGCACCAGTGACAGGGGCTGTCCTTGGTCAACAAACCTGCTCTGCAGGTGGCTGGTTCCTCCTGGGCCTTCTGGCTTCTTCATGGGCTGCAGGGAACCCACCCAGCAACCCAGGAGGGCGAGGCACATGCAGGACACTCCAGAAGCAGGGCAGGCCAGCTCAGGCTGCTGGGCCCCCGGGGACGTGTGCCTGACTGCCTTTAGCTCTTTCACATCCGATTATGCTGCCAGTTTCCTCCCAGGCCAAGTGTCAAGGGGCTACTGTCTACTCGCTGGCAGGAAGGGTGGGCAGCTCAGCTCCCGGCATCCTGTGCGCCAGCTCTGCTCGCGGTTGGGCGTCCCTGGGCAGCACCTGCTGCCCTTGTGCTGGCCTTTCCTGCCTCTGCAGTGCCTGCCTCAGCCTCCAGCTGCCCTGTGGATTCCTGCGTCTCTGCCCACCCCAATCTGCCCTTTTGCTCCCAGCTCTCTGCTTCTGAGCTCGTGCCTGGCACGCATAGCAGGGTGAGGTTCTGGAAGTGGGAGAATGGGGGCGATTTACCGCAGCGGGGAGGAAACAACAGTGCGTCTTAATTCCTCACACCACAGTAGAAAGAAGGATTACTGGCTACCTGCAGGTGGTTGTCCACAGTAGGATTCCTGCATGTACGGGAATTGCTGGGCACCACGGGGACAGAAACCTGGGTCTCTGCTCTCCAAGGGGCGTGTTTTGATTGGATGCATGCGATACAAACATAGGAAAGGATAAGTCGTTCTGGGGAGAGAAAAGCACAAAGGGTGTTGAACAGCGAGCGCAGGCTGGGTGGGAGACGAACCGAGTCCCTGCGGCTGCCGAGGCGTCCAGTGCGGCAGATCCTTCGGGAGCTGAGGGGCCGCCCAGGCCCAGGGACCTGCGTTTTCGAGCTCAGCGGGACATAAGCAGTGATAGGAGAGCGGCCAGGGCTGTGAACTCACACAAGAGAAGGCACAGAAAATGCGGGGAAAGAAGTAAAGAGGTCAGGTGGGGCTGCAGAGTGAGGCCATGTTCCCTGGCGACAGAAAGGCTCGTGTGCCGTCAGAGCCCAAGAGAAAGCTGTCACCCGGTGAGCACTGGGGATCCAAGTGGACCAGTAAGAAAGCCGCGCCGTGTGCCTCCAGCTCTAACAAGGCGAGCGGCGCGGCCAGGGCGCCGCCGAGGAGGGTGAGAAACCAGGTAAGAGAGTCAGTCCCACCCGCCCACGACAGCAGCTACTCCACCGTGGGGGGGTGGATGTGGGCTGGCTCTTCAGCTGAGATCTGAGGCAATGGTGCCACCCTCCGGGAACGCTGGAAGGAGGGAAAGCCTTCAATGTTCAGTGTGGCACGTGCAGGACGATCAAAGCGCACGGTGAACGCGGACATGTAAAACCTCGCTGCGGCACAAGACGGTGTCATGAGTCGCCTGAGAAGCTTCCCCTCCCTCGGAGGGAGCTCTCTCATCCCACCGTTCTTGTCACTTTCCGAAGTGGCCCTGGAGGTATCTTTCGTGCCTTCTGTGCGGTGTAATAAGCCGTACGGTGAAGGCTGCTGCCAGCGCTGTCCAGCCCACAGCCGGCTCGGAAAGGTGAGCGCTGCGCCTCCGCCCGCCTCGCTCTGGTCTGCACCGCGCGGCTTCAGGCTTCTCCTCAGTTAAAGCGAGCATGCAAAGTGAATACCAGTCCATCCTGGACACGGAGGCGGCCACCACCGCCACCCAGGAAGAGGACTCCAGAGCTGCTTCAGGAGGAGCAAGGGCAGGAGGGCGGGCGCAAGGAGAGGCGGAGGCTCCCGAGGGGGACGGGCGTCAACATCTGTTCCTGCAATGAATGTTTTAGCCTCAACTCCCACAATATGTGTCCATCATAGTAAAGCTGTGAGAGCCACTGGTGCCACAGTCATCCCCACGTACGCAAAGATAGGACACAGACACGAGCTAGCGGGGAGAACCAGAGTAAATGGCTTTCATAACGCGACTTCCTAGAGAGAAAAACAAGCGTAGAAAAGTCAGCTTTCAATCCAGAATCCAGATTTGTTCTTTCAATCATGGTTTCTGAGCTGGCCAAATAGCTCAGCGAATTAAAGCGCCTGCAAGCAGGCACAGTGGCCGGTTTAGATCCCCAGGCCTGCTGTGCCGCCCCACCCCCCGGGGGCACGCTGAGATAGCAACTGAGACTGGGCGTGGTGGCACGCACCTGTAGTCCCAGCTCTTGGGAGGCTGTAAGCAGGCAGATCACTACAAGGCTGATGTACCTGTAGTGAGGCCCTGAACGCCCTGTAGACCTTGCCCTAAAATACAAAAGAAAAAAAAAATCAATCATGGTTTCTGCCAGTTTATGAGTGGCACCAAGATGGACAGTTGTGACCCCAATTTTGGCAGAGTGACACTTGGATGCTCCATCATGTGGGGCTGTTAAACAATAGTTGGAGTGATCCTCATACTTCACAGCCCTTTGATTCTAGGGCGCTCTGCCCCGCAGCATGGCCCTGCCTTCCAGAAAGAACATCTATAGGAGTCCTCCGCTCAGCTTCCTTGGCCAGGAATGGAAACTTCTGCAGCTTTTCATTCTTTCTTTCTTTCATTTACTTTTTTAATTTTTTTGTTACTTTAAACCAAATTTCTGATGACTTCCAAGGCAAGAGTTACTAAATGCACCATGACTGCTTCAAAGGGTACGACCTTTTGATAGAGCATAATCTTTTACTTTGCTTTGTTTTTTTGCCTCTTTTATAGGTAAAAATTGTTACCTTTCATCTGCAAATTGCATACATTCGAACACTAAGGAAATGGATTTTTTTTTCATTTATTACTCACTGGGTTTCTTTTTTCTTGTAAAGAAATATCTATTCATGCCTATTGTTCATTTTCTTTTGGTGACATAATGTAATTTGTATCTTTATTTAAATGCTCTGTCACGTTTCTTGCAAACTCCTCCAGCTTCTTTAGAGGAATGAACCATAGAGTTAAATAAGAGCTTGGTGCCAACTCCGATATCGCAAGCTTGTCCTTCCCTGCTGGGACCCTGTTCGTGATACAGAGTCTTCATGCACCCGAGAGCACTCGGCAGGGGACTTTTGTCTGTGCTCCCGGAGAACAGTGCCTGGCGTGGGCATGGGGCCCGGATGCACAGGCATGCAGTGGGTGCGTGACCCTGCGCAGATGGGAACTTTCTGCGTCTTCCCCTCATGATGTCTCATTTCATTCTGTTTTTTGCTGCATAAGTTACTCTTTTCTGGTCCACAAAGCTAGTACAGAGAGCTTGTGTGGATGTCCTTCCGCATGGGGCAGCGCCCGTGCTGCAGCGCAGGGCACCTGCAGATGTGAACCCAAAGCAGAGCTGGGGCAGGTGCTGTGAGGTGCTGGCCTTAATCCCCAATCTGGGAAGCTCGGTCTCTCAGAACCAACTTCTCTTTGTGGTAACATTACACCTCGCCAGTAATTTTTTTTTAATGCAGAAAAAGCTTTTATTTATTTTTTTCCATAATTTTATTGGGAAACAAATAACAATGAGGCAGTAATTCTGCCTCTCATAATTAAGTGGAAAGCCAGAGGCAAGAAGTGCTTGCAATGAAAGAAGGCTGTCAGAGATACGATACAAGACCTAAGTTGTTTGATTTCATACACCACAGTTTCTAATTCCTGAGTGCATGCCAGCCAATTTCTCTGCCCACGCCTCACCTTTTGCTTTACTGGTGCCCGGGAGAATACAAGTATGCAGAGTTTAAAAGAAAACCTGACAATGGGCCTGACGGTGGACTCATGTTTTGGGTGACTTTTGAGGAGGGAGGTTTTGCGTGGGGGATCCCCGGCGCGAACGTGTGCTCAGGCCCAGACCTACATCCAGCTCAGAGGAGCTTGGTGCCGTCTTTTTTACGTCTTTCTGATCTGTTTTTCTCCCTAACCATCCTGGCTTATTTTGACGGGGTACTCTTAGGGAGGGGGCGGCATGCACCGAGCTCTTACTTAGGACAGGAGTTGAGTCACAGCCTCCCGGAGCCCCAGCTTCTGTGTTTATGGAGCAAGAGCTAAAACACTCAGCTTCCCTCCATTTGTACTGAGGTCTAAGTAAAACAATGGACAAGAAACACCTGCACAGGCCTAATACTACTGTGCAGTAAATGGCAGCCATGAGGGAAACTTTCTGCTTGTCACTGTCACGTCCACTGCAGGTGACCCTGGCCAAGACCTTAGCCAAGGAAGAGCTGTTTGAGTGAGTTGTCCGCAGGGTGGCTGCCAGAGGGAAGGCAGAGAGGGCGCCAGCCAGGCGGAGGGAGCACTGGAGGGCAGGTTTACAGTCTGGGCCCTCACCGGCTCCTGAGGGGCTAGCGGAGAACAGCACCCTGAAGTGCCTCGGCTTCTCCCTCATCCCCCACCCAAGGTGCCTGGCAGGCCCGGGCTCTGTGCTGCGGACTCAGGACGCTTCCGGGAGGGGCCATCACCGGCCGGGGGCTCAGAGGTTCCCCTGGGCGGTGGCTGCGCGTCTGTGCTTCCAAGACTCTGCAGTGGGGAGAACAAAGTGCTCCAGTGCTCCAGCTGGGCTCTAGGCTGCAGGCTGTGTGGTGCTGCGGCGCCCCAGGTGCAACTGTTGGTGTCAGTCCTGTCCCCGGGGACCCCGCCCTGAGGTGCTGCCCCCACAGAGGCTGAGTCCCGCTGCCTCGTAGCCGGTGTCTGCGACTTCCAGCATCGCCCTGGGAGGGTGAGACCGGGACAATGGCACAGGGCCCTGCAGCCACAATGGGACGCTGAAGAGGGAGAATCGGTGCCAGGTCAGACCGGCTGCAAACCCACGGTTCCCCTGCGCACTGAGGCTGTGCCCTGCTCTTGTAGTAGCTGCCAGGTGGAGGCCAGGTTCTCAACCAGGGAAAGCTGGCTCAGGCTGCACCGTTAAAGTCCTGGCCCTCACTATTTGTTCATTGACAAGAAAGGCTCGTGCCTATGTTGTTTGATCAGTTGTCAGGCCTGGATCTTGCAATCTGAGCAAATACTTCCAAGATAACAGTACACAATGTATTAACCACTGATACTCTCCTAGTATCTTGATTTGAAATTTTATACTACTGGCTTTATTGCCTTTTCTCCCTCTACTTAAAAAAAAAAAAATACATATATATCTTACCAAAAAAAAATCCGACCCTGGTTCTGTGAGTAGCAGAGCGCTGCCCCACCCCCGGGGAGGCTCAACGGCTGAGCCAGAATCTGATGCTGGCACGCACAAAGCGCGCAGGATGCCGCCCATCACGCAGGGCTCATAGAGGCTCTGCTGGAGTGACTGACCTGTGTGCTGGAGATTCCTGGGGGCCCAATGTGGGCGAGCCGGGCTGGGCAGGCGCTGGTCGGGGTCCCCGGGCCTGACTCCCTATGTGGGTGCCCTTCGGCCTTCCTTGATGCACAATGTCTCACTCCCTCGCCGGCCGTGCCCTCCCTCTGTGTCCCCTCACCCCTTGCTGCCGTCACCCCTGCTTTGAGGCTCTTTCACCACCGGGCTTCGGGTCTGCAGCTCCATGCTCTGGACCCTCAGTGCCAAGCAGAGCCAGGAAAGCTTTCTGGAGCTTAGGTACAGACACAAACATGAAGCCTGCCCTCTGTGTCAGCCTGTGGGACAGAGGCTGAAGGGCACGGTGCCACCCAGAGTCGCCCGCCGCGTCCGGGCCCACGGCCCCCATGTCCACTCACACGCTCAGGATCAGAGCCCCAGCTCCATCTCTTCTCTGCTTCAGTGTTCGGCCGGCACCGGAGGAGCCCTCTGGTGTGCGCTGGCATGGCCAGGGCCCGCCCTAAGGCTGGCTGAAGCAGTTTCCGTGCAGAAGTCAGAGCTGGGGGGAGGACAGGGTGCGGGGGAGGTAATGGCAGCTTTGCTTCATGGGGACCACGCGCTTGAGGCTGCAGGTGAGCACCCCCAGAGCAGCAGCCTCGCCTTATTCACATAACCTGTCACATCCGGGAACCTGGCAGAGGGGCGTCTGAAGCAGACAGGTGGGACGCACGTCAGGATATTAGCCTCTGTGGAGATCGCACCAAGGCTGACGGGTCAGTTTCAGCAGAGTTTTCATAGCACCCAAAGTGCTCTGCTCTGGAACACACCACCGGGAAACGCCAGGAGGGGCGGGGTGAGCGGCATCCGGCTCGTGTTCTGGGGATGGGCAACGTGGATGTCCACTGGACGCTTTCCTGTGGCTTTCAGAGAGCAGTGGTGCCTGGTGGTGTGAGTCACCGTCTGCCCAAACCCTGGGCCACAGCCCTACACTGCGGGAGCCGCGGGGCCCACGAGTGGGACTGCTCCTCTTTTCTGAACCATCCTCCTCCAGGGATTCACACCAGCTCGCAGGTGTGGCGTGCCCTAGCCTAGACGGGCGAGGTGTGCTTTTGAAGACGGCATTCACAGCCTGGTAGAACTTTTCCTTGTTTCTCTTGGCACCAGGATCCCTACAGCACAATGACAAATCAAGGCCCTCAGGGTCAAGAGGACCTGAGTCCCCTGGGCCTCTCTGCCCTGCTGGAACTTTCTGGGCGCTGGGTACGGCGTCCCCTGTGCTCGCCATGGTGACTGTCCTGGGCAGAGTGCATCTCTACGCAGGCACAGCATGTGGCTCTGCAGCTGCAGGGGGGCAGGCAGGGCTATGCAGTCAGAGTGGCCCTCTGGCGTCCCCCGCTGTCACAGTGCAGCCTGGGGACTCAGTGGGCAGCTCTGCAGACAGATGTGCCTGCCACACAGTGCGGGTGGAAGGGCAGCACCCTTGGGAGCACATGGCCCAGAGCCCCATGGCCCAGCCACCCACGCCAGGTGACTGCCCAGGGCCTGTCCTCGGAACGGGCTGGGCACCATCAGCTGACAGAATCCGTCAGAGATCAACCGAGCACACAGCCTTCCGCTCTCGCTTGCCCAACGATGCGGGCGTCCTGCGTGCGGGCGCTGGTGCTACAGGAAGGCTGCTTGGAAATACTTCCTGCATTCCTGGGTCACAGGCATTTTAGACTCTCTCAGAGAGGCCCACGGGCTGTTTTTAGAACATTCCTACCTGTTTGTTTTTCTGCTGATGCCATCAGCCTGGCTTTGAACTCACTAGCACCCCATGCTGGCCTCAACGTCCTAGCAATCCTCCTGCCTCAGCCTGCAGCATGGTGGGTGACCAGAAGGCTTTTATGCTCATTGTACATACTGACAGGGTTCAGCATGGCAGTCCCATACTTACCCACAGCAGGCGCTGATCAGATCCAATAGCCTCCACCCCTCCCCTTCCCAGGCCTTGGTGATCACTGTTCTCATTTCAGGCTGAGGTTTCTGGCTCCCGCATACTCAGTGCTTGTCTCTGTGCCTGGGTTATTTCATGTGACCTAATGGCCCCCAGTTCTGCCCACTCCTCTTAGTGGCTGAATAGTACTCCACTGCACGGAAAGGTTGATTTTTGTCTGCCTATCTGCTGGCAGGCACCAGCTGACCCCACAGCCTAATGTCCCCACTGTGTGAGGAGTGCAGTACGCAGGGGCATGCCAGGCTCCTCACGGAAGCCTCAGTGTCCACGCACAGGGCTCTACCTGCCAGCCTTTGTCTCCAGTCGCTACAAGCAGCTAGCACTTGCTGAAGCAGAGGCACTGCAGGGAAGGCGTCGAGAGCCCAGCGGCCCAGGTGTAACCCTGATTCCACTCCAGAGGGCAGGGCCGGGGCAGCCTGAGCAGGCATCCCGTGCTGCCCTCGCCTGTCCAACTCCTTTCACCCCTCTGCTACCACTTCCTGTCTCTTGCTTGGGAAGGGGAGGCCACCATAGCCACAAGTTCCAGAGATCATCTGAGGATAGGCCAAGGGGCAGAACTCCAGGGCTGTGCCCTCTTGTCCCAGGACAGGGACAGGGACATACCTGCCACCTTCCACCTGCCCCAGGAGTCCCAGGGCCACAGGAAATAAGATGCAGAAAGACAAAGACTGCCTCCTCTGTCCTTGCAAGGAGGAGTGGCAGTGTTGAGCCTGGGGGCAGGGAGCAGCTTGGAGCTGGATGGAGCTGAGCAAGCTTTCGGGAGACCCCACGAGTCAGTGAGGCTAGAGGAAGAGAGCTCTGCTGCGTAGTGTGTTGGCTTTAACCTGCTGCATTCTGGAAAGGTGCTGAGAGGACGGACACAAAGTGTTCTTATCACAAAGACAAGGCCATTATGAGGCCAGGCAGCTGGCCTCGGTTGTCCCACAGTGTTCACAAACTTCACAGGGTCACACTGTGCACAAAATGCACCAATTGTGTCTGTAAACAGCAGAAGTAAAAATAAAGCTAAGCCTTGAAGACAGGGAGCACGGTGACCCAAGCACAGCGCGTGCTAGGAGACCAGGAGCTAGCATCTCCTCTGCCCTCAGACTCCCAGTTGTACCACGGCCAAGCAGGGCAGTCCAGGTATGGTTTGCCTTGATAATCAGCAGCCTCTGGTTTTTGACTGTCGCATGTTGCTCTGTCATGAAGGCAGGTGAGGGCTGGGGAGATAGCTTGGCGGTCTAGGTGCCTGCCTGGCAAGGACAAGGACCCAGGTTCAATCCCCGGTACCGCATGCGTTGTTGGCACATGAACCCCAGGCACCCTGTGCTGGCACCAAAGGGAAGAGGTGAGACAGGAGGATCATTGCAAGCCAAAGCTGTGTAGTGAGACTCTGTATGCAAGAAAGAGAGACAGAGACAGAGACAGAGACAGAGACAGAGAGACAGAGACAGAGAGACAGAGAGAGAGAGATAGAGACAGAGAGAGACAAAGAGAGACAGAGAGAGAGATTAAAAAAAGGCAGGTGAGATGCGCTGGGACGAGGCATTCAGGGGCTTCCCTGGCTGAGAAGATCTGAGAATCATGAACACATATGTTGCCCTTTGATGCATAAAAATGGTGTGAAAGTCTCAGCACCAGAGACAGTGCCCTCTCCCCGTCCCTCCATCCTCACACATCGCCGTGGAGTGATCTCTCTGGCTTCCCCTCAGAAAGTGTGAGGAGCGACACTGACAGGGCAATGCCATGCTCTGTTCTCAGCGCCTCGTGGGGAGGGTGACAAGTCCTTCTTCCTCTAACGTGGGGCTTTTTGTTTGTTGTTTACACACCCAGGACCATCTCAGCTAAGACTCACCATCAGGCTGTGAACTTCAACATCTTTGAGGGCATGGTGTGCCATGGGGTGCCGCTGGTGACAATTTCAAGGGGCAAAGTGGTGTACGAAGCTGGAGCACTCAGCGTCACACCAGGACATGGGAAGTTTATTCCACGCAAACCATTTGCTGAATACATTTACAAGCGGATCCAGCAGCGAGACCAGGTGAGTCAGTGACAGTGGTGCAGTGGCAGCTGGACTGCCACCCGCTCTGGGCTCCTCTCCTCTAGCACGTTGATGGTGGGAGCCATTTCCAGCAAATAGTGGCATTCGGCTACTTCCCGAGGGACTGTGTTTCCCACCACACACTGATGAGCCTATTCGATTGTCTCCTGGTTCCAGCTCATGGTTAGTCAGGGACCTCCAAGAAGCACCCGGATGAGAAAGGTGCAGGATCCTATGGGGAAACCCTTGGAGAGGCAAGGGGAGGGAAACAGCAGAGACTGGAAGAGCTCATGAGTGTCATCCAAGTGTGACCCAGGGAAGGAAAGGAGAAAACATGGAGAAGAAGGAACACAGACCTATGCAGACTGGGGTGAGGGGGCGTTGAACCAGACCTTCTGTGAGTCTTGCCCAAGCCTCCTGTCAGCTGGCCAGAGGTGGTGCCCTTTCATTGGCTGGAGCAACTGTGGGAGGCATGGCCTGTGTGCAGTCCATGGGTTCAGAGCCGAGCCTCAGTCCCTTGAAGAGTGGGGTGCCTTGGGGAAGGGTTGCGAGGCACATCCTGTGACCACTGGCCAGTAGTGGAGGAGGCTAGTAGCTGAAAACATGTGCTCCTTTGGCTTCTGGTCATATCCGGGTGCCAAGAGCAAGCTCTCAGCCCTCCTTGGGCTCAGTTTCCTCATCTGGATAATGAAAGCATTTTCTCCCAATGCATCATGAAACTCAGGTAAGACTTTGACAATGGAAGGCCCAGTAGCAAGTCGGTGTGAACCCCGTCTCTGCTTCCCATTTCCACCACTGCACTGGTAACAGAGCCTCTCTTTTACTTCTCTTCTAATGGTTTGTGAATTTTGTTTTGCTATAGATTATCAGATCCCATTACATGAGATTTCTCCCTTTATCAAGGCTTCCAAAAGCTTTGATTGAAAAAACAAGCGCTCTAGAATGCTTTCAATTCAATGCTACAATCCTTTATATAATATACTTATATCAACATTGATGGTGTTGGAGGTTACAGATCATTTTCCTGTGGGGCTCATTTCTAAATATAGACACAGTAGGTGACAAGTGGGTGGAGCCTGTGAGGATTCTAGGAGTTTCTGAACCCCTGCACAGTAAACAGCAGCAGTTCTGAGCTGTAATGAGCACTTCCTGTGTGCAAGGCTTCTCACCAAGGGCCCTGTCACAGCGACCCTGCAGGGGAAAGAGGTGCTACCGCCCTTGTTTTAGAGATTAGGCCACTGAAGCTTCAAGAATTTAACCAATTGGTCTATGTCACACAGCTGGGATATAGCAACAGAGCATAGCCCTGGCGATCTGGCTCCCAAAAGTGCATACCTGTGCAATCGGCTCTACAGGAATCTGTAAAGACTAAGTTAAATGAGGTACTAAGAGATAAATCATTCAGCATAGTTTTGGGGAAAAAAGACTTTCAAAAATTTAATCTGAATTGAGGTGTTGATGACAGCGGGTTTCATTTGTAGTCCAAGGAATGAGTAGAAAGGATGGAGCTGGGGAATCCTAAGGAGATAGCATCACTACCGATGGGTGGAAGATAACCTTAATACTTAATCCATCTCGAAAGGGGTGGAGGGCGGCTCGAAGTGGTCAGTTCCAGCCTTCTGCCAGCAGGGACGCTAGACTAACTGGGAATGGAGAATGGGCTGTGTTTGAATGGCTGACTTGGCCCAGGTCATCTTCTCCTAGGAAAATATTCTCAGCCTCCAACATCACTCTCGGACTGCTCTCCTCAGTTTTCTGTTTCAGACTGTTTTATGTCTTGCTGTCAGAGTTAACGTCAACTGTATCTTTATGTGTTGACTATCAGTGTTTGAATTATTTTAGTTTTGTAATGTTTTCCTCTGATAAATTCTAGGCATTTTAGCACACGTAAGAAACAATAAATAATAATTATCACTTACAAAATGTTCTGGGAACTTGCTGCCTTCCACTGGGCCCTGTGTTATGTAGTTTATGGTCATTTGGGCAGGGCAGAAAGGTGGTAGTTATTATCATGAAATACAGCACATGTCCACATGGCGCTACTATGATTCTTATTTCACAGACTAGAAGGCTGAGTCTCAAAATTAATTCATTTCCTGGGGCTGCAAAGTAAGTATAAGAGCCAGGACTTGTGATAGATCTTTCTGATTCCTGCTGTACAATGAGTCCTCTGTAAAGAAAAGAGAAAAAAATAGCCATGAAACTCAAACCATTACTTTGAAAATGTTGTAAAATAAAAAGGGTAAATTGAAATGAAGTTTAGGAATTGTCTGGGGGTGTTTTAGAATCCTCCTATCTACTGAGTTAGACAAAGATGTTTTATAAAATAAAAATATAGCATGAGCATTAGATTCAAGTTCACAGTCTTTTCTTTGATTTCCATCTGGATTACTGAGGCTTCTTGCTCAGCAGGTACAGCTTGGTGGCCAAGTGTCTGGTTAGCATGCTTAGGCCTTGGGCTCAGGCCCACCTGCCAGACAAACAAGCTCCGCTTGCTGTGTGAGGGGCATTAAGAGCGCCTCGGCAGGTAGAGGACAGTGTTTCTCTCCCTTTTTATCCTGTCCGAGGAAATTCCGCCCTTCCCATTGCAGTGCCAGAAGCCCAGGCTTAGCACTGCATCAGCGTGTGCAGCGCCAGAACTCAGTGGTGTCCTGGCCAGAGTCTCAGGCCCATGAGGACAGCAACTGACCCTTCCTTGGTGCATGGCAGGCATGTGAAAGGATACTGAGCCAGAAATTAGGGAACACAGGCTGGCATTTCAGGGGAGCACAGAGGAAAGTTACATAAATGTACCCAGAAGGTTGCTGCCCCCCTGCCTCAATGGTGGGCTATCTGTATAGTGGGCTATCCGTGAGCACAGTTCTTGTCAAGGACCTTGTTACTTTGTAAATCTAACAGCATCCTACTATGTGGTCATCACTTACTGGCTGTTAGGAAGCATTTCAAAAGAAGCAAGAGATATTTTTATGCTGGGACATTGTTATAAAATTTAGCTAGTGGATCTTTAAGGGAAAAAACCCTTTAAATCAGAAGATGACACATTGGGTCTTATTTGATAAATTTTAAATGATAAGACATTTTTACCTTTTAAAGAAGAGTGTTAAAGGAAAATAATGAGACATAGAAGGGAAGGAAAAAAGGAACAAAAACTTTGATATTTCAGGAGATTCCTGAAAGAACAAACCTGCATACTCTCAATTCTTTATCTAGCAGCGTACAGCGCCTCCGATCCAGGTAGGCTGCATTCATGGGAAATTTGTATGATTCTGATAAGGACTGCCTCCAAACTTGCAAAGCATGGACTTTCTTTAACTTATTCTTGAGGTCATCTCTTTTTCTCTTTTTTCAGCAATAAGCAGCTCCAATGTCTTCTGGAAAAATACCAGTCACACTGCAGTTTATGGAGAACAGGAAAAGCCTGGAGGAGTGGCACATGGCTTTAGGGTACCGCTGCCAGAGCTCAGAGACTGGGCCGCGTCTTTGCAGGATACGAGTACTTTGCCTCACAGATAAAATCGAGTGGATGGCCAGCATGGTCCTTGAAATGGGCACTTTCTATTTCTGAAATAGTACTTTGTCAGTGTCCTTCTCAAGGTGGAGGCTCAGAGGAAAGTAATTTAAGACATGTCAGCGGCTGCCAGTGTAGCCCTAGTTCCCCCAGATTGATTGCCAATCATGATGAAAGGCAAAGTGCTCGCTGGACTGACTCTCTTGCGCTTACTGGAGACGCGGGTCTGCCCAAGACCCTGCTCAGCAGAGCAGCAGCGTCTGGCCGCTTGAAATCAGGCAGAGTGGGAGTATTCACACTGCAGAAAGGTAGGCCAGGGCTGCAGGCCAGGGCTGCAGGCCAGGACTTGGGGGTGGCGAGAAAAGGCAGAGCAGCCTGGTTGTCCCTCTCCCCGAGTCCTGCTGGGCAGGGGCTCTTTCCGAGTTGAACATCCCTAATTTGAATTCAAATCAGTGAGAGCTGGAAGGATGCTTGCGTGTTTCAGTCAGGTGCTCAGACCCTGACTGGTAAAATGTGTGCACATACCCTGCGGTTGGACGTCTCCCAGATCCAAAATGCTTCTCATCTCAAACATTATGAGAAAGGGATACTTACCCTGCAATCCCTTGCTATGCCTAGCTATCATTCAAAATTTATTCCATTGATACTTACTGATTACCAATTAGGTTTCAACAATTCTTACAGTAATCCTGGGAGATAAACAGGCTGCTCCTGTCTTACTGACTCAGAGGCCGAGGCGCACAGAGGCCACACTGCTTCAGAGTGGCCATCGGCGATCACAGCCAGGTTCCTCTACCTCACGGGCAGGGACCCTTCTATCACGGCCGGGGCCGCGCCTGTCACCTAGCTCACTTCAGCTCACACGCACTTACCACCTCCCACCTACCCACAAGGACACCCCCCAACCCCTCTCTGCCTACGGGCTCACTCACCCAAGAAGCCAGGCCAGACATGGGGGCCCAGCTCTGTCTGATGTCCTTGAAAAACAGCTCACACAGTGTTTTAAGGATCAAAGGCAGATGTTTGGTGGCCTAGAGTGCGTCATCCATGCCCACATTTTCATTATTCTAGATCAGCTCTGTTGAACCAGGGGAAGCGGGGGGTGGGAGGGCTGAATCCTGGTGATGCTCAGAGCCAGGGTGGCTCAGGTCAGTGTGGACTGGGATCCCTGGAGATCACCAGCCAGGCACAAATTCCATCTCAAGGAGCTACCATTTATTTGCGCTATTGGACGTCAGGTCAGCATTTGGAATGTGGACCATCAGCTGCCTTTATTGGTATTTTAGCATCTCGGCCCCCATGGGCAGCCTTGTGTCAGTCGTGCCCTGAGGCTCTGGGGACTTTCTGTATAGGCTGGCTATTTTTAGAGAATCTAGCATCCCAGCACTCTCTTGGCAGACAGTAGCGTCAAGCTTTCTCTCACTGTGCAGCTCGCTGTCCTCCTGATCAGCCAGCTGAGAGCACTGCTGCAATGAATCAGCTCTAATGCTGGTCACGAAGAATGTTTGTTCACAGTGACACACATGACATGAGTCTCATTCATATCTATTAACTCATCACAGTGACAATCGTCACTAAGGACTACAAACTGGAATTGAGCTTCCATCTGCTAAAGTAATTACTGTGCCGGCGTCCCACCATGGGAGCTGCCACCTGCCCCTCTGCATTAGGACAGCCTCGCATGTAGTGTGACCCCAGCCTAGCTTGCCTGCCCTAGGTCCCTTCCCAGTGGAGACCGTTGCTGTAAAGCTAGATCTGCTCATCCTGACTAGTGTGTCGGGGTGGGCAGATGGTGAAGCCCAGATCGACCTTCTGAAGATGCACTCCTGAGCAATTAGGGTCTTGAGGTCCTCTTTGAGGAATTGTCAATACTCCTAAGTAATGTTACCCTCAGTTGCACATACATTTTGCAAATGTCTGTCGTGTACCAGGTAGGATTCAGGGTACTGGGGACGTAGGCATTGGTAAGACGCAGCCCCCGACCTCGAGGACCTCACGCTTGGCCTAGCATGTTTCATTCTAGTTCCCGGGGCTTAAGCCTAAGTTCTGCTTGACACATGTTTGTACCTCAGTGCCTAATTCAGCAAGCCTCTTAGATAGAGGGATCTGGGTACAGGAAGAGACCAAGACTAAAGATGAAGCAGAAAATCATCACACACAGATTTAAAACCCCTCATCTGGGGCCACCAGAAGACTGTGCAAGAGGATAAGGAGGCCTTCAGAGGGAGTGTGGGGTCCACCAAGTCCAGAAAAGTAGAAACCAGCAAGGGCAGGACAGAGACATCACCCAACACCCACGACTTAACAAGGACATCTTTATTTTGGCTCACAGTTACCACGGTTTCAGGGTGGTGGCTCCAAGGCAGGAACAGCGTGGCAGAGGTGCCTGATGGATGAGAACCGCTCACAGCACAGCAGACAGAGCAGAGAGACAAGGGAGGAGGTGGAGAGGGAGATACACCCTTCGGGTTGGGTCACACCCCGGCCAGGCCCCGCCTCCCGAGAGCAAATCCACCACAGCCTGACCCTGCTCCGCAAGCCCCTCCTATGAGCCCCAAGGCTTTGGGAGATCCCCATCCAAGCCACAGCAGAGTCTCAGAAGGCAGAAGGAAGAACCCACTTACTTTGACCCAAACCTGCCTGATTCCTCATCCTGGTCTTTCTGTGTTCTGCTATCCTCTCCGCACTAAGAATGCTTTCAGCCAGTGGAGTTGGGGTGGAGTGTGTGTGGCCACCATATTCAGCAGGAGACTGGAGAAAGAAACCCACTTTATGTTCCCCAGGTCACTCGTACTACCCCTGGGCATTGTGGGCCCACCACAGGCTGGCATCCATGGCCACCCTGGCACTTCACACTCCACATGGAAATCTGCCCTTGTTGCTAGGGAGAAGGGACAAGAGTCCTTTTCTAAGAGCAGTAGGTTAAGTGTACTTCACAGACAAATGTCCCTTGGGTGAAACAGCCTGGCTGGTTAGGATTCAGCAGCAGACAGCCCTCACTCGCCACCTGCTGCGGCACCACCTACCGTGGCTCTGATGCAGGCAGAGGACGGGGCCGGGGTGCTCCCCACGGAGATGAGAGGATGGGAGCCCACGGGGTGCTACCAGCTGCCTCCAAGGAGCAGCACACAGTGGAAGGCCTGAGCCAGGGCCTTTGACGGCCTTGGTGCCTGTCAGCTTCTTCTCCTAGCAGGGCATCTGGAGGCAGGGCAGCAAAGGCTCAGGCGCAAGGGCCTTAGGGCCTTGTGGCCGTGTGGACAGTGTCTTGTGGCCGTTCTGGGAGGCAACCAGCCCTGACCCATAGGCCTTGGAGGCAGGCGGTCAGCGACACTGCGTGGTGGTGAGAAGCAGGATGTGCAGTGTGAGCAGGACAGCCGGGTGGATCCACCTCGCTCCAAGCCACACCACGGGCCGCTGCATCTGGCAGTCTAAGCAGGCCGGAGGAGCCCCAGGACTGCTTGTTATTTGTCTGTGTGCGCACGAGTGGGGGTTTGTGTTGTGTATCGGGCGTGATGCTAGGTGCTCTCTTACGCCGAGTGAAGCTCCCCACGTCTGGTCCTCCTCACCCCCTGTAATGTAGGTGATTTTTCTCATCCGGTGTAAAGCTATGGGAGTCTGGAGCACGTGGTAGGCAGGCGACCTGGCCACAGAGCCCAGGCTGCTGACCCCAGGGCCTGAGCCTCTGGCTGCAGATCAGTTCCAGACACATGGTTCAGTTCCCGCTTGCGAATCCCTTGGCTTCTCCAGTCTACTTGAGCCCTGGGTTCACTCCTTGTGAGTTTGGGGGAGGATTCTGTCTCCAAGTGGACCCTAAGGACATGAGATTCTGCAGGAGGCCTGAGGCAGAGGCCACCAACACAGGGACACACACATACTAGTTGCTATAACTTGTGGCCAAATGCTGGGAGAGCAAAGCACTATGGGAACATGACCAGCTAGGCTGGAGGCCAGGAGGAAAGGTAGAAGGTTAGGAGGGCTGGAAGGGTGGTTAGGAGCCCCAGGCAGAGGCCCTGAAGAGACCTGTACACTCTGTGAGACACAGCTCAGCACCTACACAGAGGGTAACCCAGAGACATCAGGTCCCTCAGAAGTCCTGGGAGAGGGGACAGAGGGGATAGCGTGATTGGCACACAGTGAAAAGAAAAAGTGTCTTTTTCTTTTCTTCTGTCTGTCACAATTCATAAGGGAACTGTCCCTAGCTGTGAAGTCAAGCAGTCAATAATCCACAGAGGGAACTGAAATGTGCTGTGTTTCAGACTTGCACACCTACCCCCGTGAAGCGGGCGCCCTACGAGGGAGAAGTCATCACCCTGACATGCAGAGAGGCACCGGAGGACTCCTCAGCGGGGACCCAGGCACAGGCGGCTCCCTGATCCGGGTAAGGGGCCGTGGGCAAAGTGCTCCCAGGTCAGCTTCAGCACATGGGGCCAGGAGCAGGAAATCAACGTCTCCGTCGTCACAGGATTGCAGAAGTCCAAGGTCAAGAGCTTCAAAGAGAAGATTCAAGGACAGCTAGTGGCAGGGAGATGACAAAGCTTTGCTGATGCAGCACAGGTGGTTGGGCCTCCAGGGAGAGTGCCTGGGCTTGCTGGAGCAGGCTGTCTAGGGCCTTAGGAACTCTGCTGTGAGCAAGAAGCAGTAGGCCAGCAATGGGCACAGGGCCCCCTGCCGCACTCTGAAAACAGGGCCGCCGTGCAATCTGTGACGGCATGCATGCAACAGTGGGCACTGGAAATGCAGACACAGTTGTGATCTGGAACTTAGAATGCGCCAGAAGCAAATCAAGTGTTGCTTTTATATTTATTTTTATTTATTTATTTATTTATTTGCAGAAACAACCAGGGAACGAACGCACGCCCCCGCCCCAGCCAAGCAAGCACTCAACCGACCCAGCCATCTCCCCAGCCCCAAGCATTGCTTTTAGGGATATATTTTTTCAAGAAAATTATTTGACATATTTTATTTCCCTTTAATTTTTGAAATAATGTAGATGTCATTGTCGCAGAGATGTGACCATGCGCCCATGTCCTCTCGCCTTGGCACACGTGGACCTTGGTCTTCCGTAGTACTCACCATCACCGCTCCAGACGCTTTTTTTTCCTTCAGTGGTCCTGCTCAGGCAGGTGCCCACCTAACAACGGCCGCGTTGCTATGGTTTCACTTCCCAGTTCTGGTGGCTTCGTAACACCTATGTTTGGTTCAGATGGCAATTTCACTAGACTCGGGATGCCTGTTGTAACGCATCACGTGATTTCCGAGGTTGCCGCTGTAGCGCTGCTCCATCGCCCGGCGCTGGGAGCCCGCCGGCTGGCATCTGTGGGGAGCAGCAGCGCCACGTGACAGAGGTCTGGTTTTCCACACACTCGAGCTTCTATGCCTGACAGCTCCTGGGACCGCCACTCACCCCATGACGCAGGGGTGAGCGCAACAGACGCTTAGAAACAAAGGTCCCCAGGTCCCCGCAGTTGCTGGACGTTGTCCATCTTTAATGCTGCTCTGTAACTTCCAGGTCCCGGGACTCATCCAGCTCAGGAGCATTTGAGCCAAGTTGGGAGGTGAGTTAGCCTGCTGTCCCTGCTCTCATTCAGGGTGTTGACAGGAGTGCAAGGTCGAGCTTAGCACGCCCGGCCTCTCTCTGGAGGAGCGAGGTCCCTGAATGCCTCCATGCTCTTCACAGGTGAAATCCGAGGGGAAGGCGCCTCGCTCCGCTCGGGGAGCATCGTGGGCTGTTTCGGCGCCTGTTCCCTTCAGGAAACTCGCCTCACCTGGCCTCTCCGAGACGCCCTCTCAGAAGCGATCACTGTCTTCCTGTGCCTCTGTGGCTGTGGTGAGACTGAAATGGAAACGAGTGTCACCGCCCTGGGACATCTGCGTGACAGCTCCTAGACAGGACTCAGATGCTGTCCTTGCCTGCACTAGTATATTTTTCTCTGAAATTTAAAAAATCACTTTCTTTCTTGTTTAAAGGTTTTTAAATGGCTAATTTGTTTTAAGCCAGCTCTGTGATTTTGCCTTTGAAGGATTTAATAAACCTTGAGACCCTCATCATGCACTGTCCTCTGAAGCACGTGGGTGTCCTCACTGGTGACAGGGAGCCCTCCAGAGAATGAGGTTTCTAGTGTGCTCTCTGCAGGACTTCTGCTGGGAACCAGGTCCTTGACAGACTCGTGTGCTCAGTCGGGCGCCCACCAGGGAGGCGTCCAGGGCGAATGAGCCACCCGCTGGCTCCTGGGGCTGCGCCCCTCTGCCTGCCCCCTGCCTCTCTGTGCAGGGCTGAGCTTGTCTCTTCTTGGGTTTGACATCAACAGGGGGTTTCAACACAAAGCCAGGTTGGGACTGCCCTTGCCTAGGAGCTGGCCGAGGATGCAGCAGCTCTTGTCCCAACCCTCACGCCCCCCTTGAGGAATGGCCTCTGGGACTCTGGGAACCAAGGGGGCTACTGTACCAGGGGTGGATGGTGAGGAAGCGTTGCCAGGTGTTGTTTGGCCTCACAATAAGACCTGGTCTCCACCAGACCTTTGGCTTTATTTAATGAAGCCTTAGATAAGCCCGGCGGATACAGAATGCTAGTACTTGCTGGGCTCTTATTAGGGGCTGGACAGAACTGAGCTCTGCATAGACTCAATCGTTTACTTCTCTGCAGAATGGTGCCGCTCTTATTTAACAGATGAGAACGCGAAGGCGGGGAAAGGAGAAATGATTGCCTGAAGTCACCAGGTTAGCAGGTGACCCAGGGTGTCACGCAGTCAGCCCAGACCACTGGAGCACATTCTGTAGGCAAGGTGAGGGGAAGAGCCCACTCCAGAAGAACGTGGGCTAGCACAGCGTCACCTGCCCAGCACGCAGTCCTCTTGTGCATACTGGGAATGGGTCAGATGGGCCACCGTACTTGTCCAGGCCTGGTTCACGTTATCGTCCTCACAGTATCTCCCCATGGCTGCCATCTTGAGGAGGGAGGCTCATTAGTTGTGACCTCTCAGAGCCCAGATCTTGTCCCTGGAGGACTTGGAAAGGGACTGCAGGGAGAACTTAGTCTTTGCAGTGCTGTTTCCAGAGCAGCCAGGAAGGTGTGGGTAAGTGCAGACCACCCTTGCCTAGTACTTCCTACGAATACTTCTAAGCAGGAAGAGGAGCAGAAAGAAATGCAGCAGCTGTCACAGAACTCGACTCAGCCCCTCATCAGAAGCCTAGCTTTCAGGCAAGGCCCATTTTCTTGGCGTACTTTGAAGGTTGGGTTGCCTTTCTCCTCTGTATTTTATTGAAAATAATAGGATGCATATTTGATGCTTTAAATCTACAGTTAAGAGCCAAGGTGGGAAAAAGTGGGTGCACAGAATCTCGAACCAGACCGCTAGGGCTCCAGATCTTCCCCTGCACCGCTCGGGCAAGTTGCTCAGCCTCTCCAGGGTCACTGGCCTGACCTAGCAAGACCTAAGGCTTGTAGGATGCATACACAGTATAAGTCTCAGCCAGCACCATGTGGAGCACAGGCAAACCCTCGATCAGCGTCTGTTGCTATCATTTCCTCCAGATCAACAGTTTTGTTGTTCTCCCTCCACGCAGGAGGAAACCACCCAAGGTCCTCCGAGAAACTTCTGGTTTCCTGAGTCGGCTGATGACCACCACCATGCACCAGTTCAGCTATGAAACAGAGCTGAAGCCCAAATAGAAAACCTTTGACAAGCTTCCCTAGCAACTGACTGCTGATTTCCTATTTGTTTGTGGGGCCTCTGACTTAAGGGGTGAGAGCTCATCCTAGGCACTGAGACACCCCAAATTGCATGCACACACACCACAAATAAGAAACCATTGAGAAACAGATCTTGCTGTTTTATTTCCAAGTTTTCTCATAAGCCGATGAGGTTTTATTTCCAAGTTTTCTCATAAGCATATGAGGTTTCCCGGCTCATATACCATTTGGCTTAATTACTGGCGAATGTCAATAATTGAAATTAAAATAGTTCTACAATGAATGCTTTGGAATTTTGTTTCCAAAAAAAGTAAAGTTAAACTGAGTGTTTCTTCCTCATGTCTGCGCCGGGAATGAGAGGTGTGAGCTGTGAGCTGCAAGCTGGGTGAGTCTTCCTGAGTCATGCATCACCAGACTCAGCTCAGATGAGGCATCAGGGCGAGGCAGAGACTTGGGTGGAAGGGCCTCTGGTCTTCACAAAGGAGGCAGCTGCGCCGGCAGCCTGGCCCAGCTCCCCAGCTCCTTCGCCCACTGGGGGCAGCTGAGGGTTGCCCAGTGTCTAAAGGGCTGGGTACTGGCATAAGGAGGACACGGGGAAGGCAGATGTTGGCCCTGCCCCCGGGGAAGAAGTGACATGGACAGATCATCACTAAGCCTCCTCTGCTCATAACTACAGTGCTTCCAAGGATGTAAAATGACAAAGGGAGAATCGCAGAGAATACTGTGGCCTGGGGCTGACTTCCGGCCGGATCTCCTCGCAGCTTCAGGCATGTTCACAGAGGCTTCAGGGTCTAACAGAGTCCCTACACGGCAAGCACTTGGCAGATGCTTCCTAAATATTTGTTCCCATGAACTAGGAGTCGCCATGAAGCAGGGTGACCACAGTTAACGCCCTCTATTCAGGCTGGGAACTCGTATTCTCCCCTGGCTAAGTCAAGCCCCGGCCCGGGCTGGCCCTGGGCTCAGGCTCTGTGAGCAGCAGCTGGGGAGCTCCAGGTCCCTCTTCTGCATGGTGGGTGACTCCGGTGGCTGTGTCCCACTGGTGACTCGTTTCCATGGCAACCCACTTCTTCCCCTAGCTGTTCTCAATCTGCCTTTTTCAAAATCCTAACTGTGTTTACATCCTGCCCTAGGCTGAGGGCCTTAAATGAAGGGAGCAAGGTTTTCCAAAAAAAATGAACTTTGAAAATGCATTTAAGCACATTAAGTTATGATCTTCACTAAAAAAATCCAAACTATAATTTCTCCATAACTTGCTTGCCAAGAGACAACTCTCCTCATCAGTCACCTTCACTGATTCTTTTCCGAAACTATTTTTCCACAAATATGGAAAGCTAGGCCCGGAAACATCTCCAGGAGGAAGCCCAGGCTCCCAATGTGACAGCTGGCTCTCAAACTTCTGCCCAACCCTCTGGTCACTACTACAGCCGGACCGCCACCGTCTCCTGCCCACACTGGTGAAGACCCAAGCTCCATCCCTATCACCCCGAGAGCCAAAGCCACCGTAGACATTTGCTGTGATCTTACCACATTATTTGAGCTAGACCAGGCCTTGCTGTAAGTCTCTGGTATGGTTCTCATCACTTTAATGAGGATGGATGGGTTGATGCCTACCCCGAGCCCGTCTTGCCTCTACCCCAGAGTGCATTTTGACCATGGTCCTTTTCAGCTGTAAACGGTAAGATCTTTCAGAAATACTTGGTTGGAGCCCACTCCTGCTGGTTGAAGGTCACCTTCTCTTGCTGTCAGGTGAGTTTCTAGATCCAGGGTGGACGGGCACGTCTTGGACCTGTGGTGGGTCCTGACCCCTCAGGGCTTACACCCCTGTCCTTGACCTCTCCGTGAGGCTCCACACTTCTGACCATAATAAGTTCAGAAAACCTGGCTGTATTTGAGGGACTGGGGATTAGGCTGATGTCCTCTGTCTGAATTTTTCCTTCAATGTCCACTAAGTCTCCAAGGAGTAGACAATTTTTACTGTGGTGAGGGGGTCACCTCAAGTTCCCTAGAACAACTGTCTCGGATTGCATCCGAAGCACAGTGCCCACGTCTCCTGCCCTTTTTGTGCCCGCATTTAAAGGCAACGGAAGGTATATAAATGCATCCCAGCGGGGCAGCTGCACTGTGACCTACTTGTGCAAAGATACTCCCTAAAATCTGGATTCTGCACTGGCCACATACGGGTGCTCTTTGCAGGGGAGTCTCTAAGCTGGTTGTGCCCTCTGTTGGATAGAATTGTGTCCCTGGAGAAGATAAGGTCACATCCTAATCCCCATTCCTTCAGCTACAGCCAGCTATTGCTATCTATGGCTCCAAGGCTAGGATTCGGCCAACTTTAGATCAAAATGTTTGTTTTTAAAAAATAATTGCCCTTGAGCCAAATCCCTAAGACTTTTTTCTTGTCATTATTCCTCCTCAAGATATAGTACAACTGGTATTCTATGCACAGGACACTTAAATGCATTCGATTTTATGTCACCTACAGATGATTTAAAGCATGAAGAAGGAAGTGTGTGGGAAGCACGCAAACACCATGCTACTTTATATAAGGCACTCAAGGTCTGAGGATCTGTGCTGTTATAGGGTCCTGGAGCAGCCCCTGCAGAGCCTGAGAGGCGCCCGCACAGCCTTATTTAGAGACAGGGTCTTTCAGAGGCAATCAATTCATGTGAGTCACAGTGGGTTAGGTGGGTTCCAACCCAGTCACCACCACCCTGATAGAAAAAGGAGCACTCTGTGCAGAGGAAGAGGCAGAATCAGGGCTATGGCCAGAAAGCAAGGAATGCTGAAGCTGGCCAGAAACTACAGGAAGGTAGAAAAGACAGCAAAAGATATTTCCTAGAGACCTCGAGGAAGCACGGCTCTAGGACATCGCAGAGTTCTAGGCTGTGAGAACTTTAACACCTCTTGTTTTAATCCACCTAGGCTATGGTCTTTTATGGTGGTAGATCAGAAAGTGGAAACATCAGGGGCCAACGAGATAGCTCAGTGGACTAAAACACCTGCTCAGGCAAACTTAAGCAAGCACAGGGACCGAGGTTCGATCCCTGGCACCACATGCCACGTCAGCCCCACCCTGAGGACAGGCTGAGCTGGCCAGAGGCTAGTCATAGAGGCGCGTGCCTGTAATCCCGGTGCTGGGGAAGCTGAAAGCAAGAGGATCGCCACAAGTCCGAGCTGCGTACTGAGAACCTGTAAAAACCAAAATACAAAAGAAGAAAGAAAGAAAGAAAGAAAGAAAAAGAAAGAAAGGAAAAGAGAGAGAGGAGAGAGAG
>NW_004524724.1:3723213-3742210 GCF_000260255.1 Octodon degus
TGAGAATACATCTACCAACAAGACAAAGATGAAGGTGGGTTTGGACCTCTGGAATTTTCTGACTTCAAAGCTCGACTCTCCCGGGGATACATGATGAGAATTTTCCCGGTTTGTTTCCTGAATAACAACACTTTCTGTACTATTGAATGTGAGAAAAATATTAGAGATTTCTTCCTCCCCTGACACTTGGTAACATAATTCCTCAAACACTTAATATCTGAGATGTTGCTTGAATATTTGCAGCTCCTGCTGGAGCAGAAATGCCTGGTGTCCGGCTTCTCTCCCGCGCTCAGCTAGGGACTTGGCTGAGGCTGCCCCAGGTCCCGTGGAACCTGCTAAGGCAGCAGGCAGTTGGGGTGCAGCGGGATCAGGAATGGGGGCTGCAAGCGCTCACTGCAAATTCTCCTCCACGGACAAGCCCTGAACAAAGTGCTGTCGAATTCGTTTTTACTTTGGTTTTGGAGAAAGAGCTCTAGAGTCCAGGAATGGCAGAGAAGCTGGAGCAGGGACAGAAGCAGACATACTAGTTTGCCAAAGTGGCACTAGGGGCCTCCACCGCGGGGAGGGGGGGGGATGGGTGGAGCCAGTGGGAAGCAAAGCTGACTTCTACCCCAGAGGTCAGGATGCACAGTGGGGAGTTAGTTTTTGAGGTCAGGAAGTGAAGAAGGCAGTGGGACGAGGATTTTCCAGGCTCACAGGCTACTGGAGTTTGGTGGAGTCTCAAGGTCAGTGAAGCAAATGCATTCAAAGTTCCATCCCTAGCAGAGGCAGGGTTGAGATTAGAATGTGGGTGCCCTTTCCAGGAGAGGTCAAGAATGGAAAATGCGGGAGGGCTTGGCCACCAGATCTGGATCTGGAATTTCACCTCACAGCTGGTACCACACAAGATCCCCTAAGGGCAGAGGGGCAAAGACCACAACCCAAAAACTCATGATTTGATCTGTTTTGTTTTGTTTTGTTTTGTTTTGTTTTAAATGAATGCCCAAATTTATTTCTAACGTTTGAAGACCTGGCCAGTTCCCGCAACAGCTGGGTGCTGGCTGCCCTGGGAAGTCAGTCGACCTGTGGGAAACCCGAGCTGCTGTCCTGTGGGCGGGATGGACAGTCCTGTTCGCCCCATCCAGCATCGCTAACTTCTGTTCACGCGTCCTGTGATTTTCAGAGATGAGGAGAAATAGAGGCCATGAGCGCCAGGCTGACAGCGGGGTGGCGGCCGGGGCACAGAGCACGGAGGACCTCAGGGTCAGGTGCAGCGCCGGAGAGCTTGTGCAAACATCCAGGGCCAGAGCTTCCATCTATTTTTAGATAAAGGAACAGGATGTAGGAATGAAAGGGCGCTGCACAATGGTGATGACCCGAGCAAAGCACCCTCTTTCCTATTTTTAACCAGATCACAGGGCTGCGTCAGAGGCCTCGCTGCTGACTAATCCCACAGGACGTCTCTCTCCGAGTTGCATAAATGCCATCCGCACAGGCTCAAGAACATCTGAGAGAGAAGCCTGCGCAGGCTGCGCCCTGGGTGCAGGCTCATCACAGAGAGTATGCGGAGCAGGGCTGGGTGCTCCAGAGCGCAGCCCTTCAGAAGCTGGCGTGGACACCAGCTGAGGGGTGCAGACTTTCAAGGAGAAACCGTGCCCCACGCAGCTGCCTTAATGTCCCGTGACACTTTGCATGCTGAAGTATGGGCCGGTGGGGGGGGGGCTGTTTTTCAGTGTGGATAGTGGGGAGAAGGATGCTGGTTTTGAGCAAAACAGTTTCCTAGTTCTATGTTTTGTTGGAGAAAAGGCATCCAGAATGGGAGCAAAGGGCTTTAAAGAAGGCGAGAATCACATAGTGACAATGGCAGGCTTAGCGTCAGCCGCCATCCCAACCACAGAAGGCAGCCTCTCCCGCTTCAGGGGAAACAGAGTCGGGGAGGTGCTGTGGGCTCTCCTGCAGCCCCTGTAGGCAGAAGAAGGATCCAGGGAGATCAGGAGAGGTCGTGCCATGGGGACTCCAAAAGCAGAGCGGGGAGGGGGTGCAGGCCTTCGGCAGGGCCAGGGTTGGGGGCCTGACCAGCAGCCCGGCAGCGGACTCTGCCCCATGGGGCCTGGGTGCCGGGCCCTGAGCTGGGAGAGGTCACATGGAAGCTGGCGTGGGACAGAGCTCGGTGGTGCAGTCTTGCTCCCAGAACACGCTGTGGGCAGATGCGTGGACTCCTTATGCCTTGATTTGCTTATCTACAAAGCCGTGACAGCTTTGCTTCTAGGTTTGGGTGGGCATGAAACGGAGTGGTGCACTTGCCAAGGGTGACTGTGATGAGAACACTGTGCCACACGGTGGTGACATTTTCTGGAAAGAACTGAGCTGAGCGGAGGTCAGAAGTGCCTTGGCCGTGCCACCTGGTAGCAGGGCCTGAGTCCAGGACCAGTGCTGGGCTGGGGGAGTCTGTCGGTGGTCGAGCCCTTACCAGCGAGCAGGAGGCACTGGGTTTGTTCCCAGGCACCACGTGCAGCATTGAATAAAGGAAAGAAGGGATGGAGAAGAAGAAATGTGAGCAAAACAAACAAGCAAAATCCCAGTTTTTACTGCAGCATGGTTTCCTTTATCCCCTTCTGTACTTTAGAGCAAAGTGTTTATTTCCAAGAACACGTGTGCGTTTCCCCCATACGATAGGGCCCGCTTCCTACTGCAGCACAAACGCTTCTGCAGGCCTCCTCTATGAACGCAGTTTGATTCCTCTTGCCTGCTCCTAATCAATATATCACATGGACAGTGAGTGCATCACTAGCTTTGAAGAAAAGAGACTTTCCATTTTCAGGTCGTCAGCGGCTGATACCCCAGCCTGACTTCAGGCCTTTGGAAATTACAAAGGACATTTAGCATTGAATGACTTTGCTGATTGCTTCTTTGTGTCTGTGGAGAAAATAACATTATTTTAACCTAATGTCCTGTTTTCATCAAATAAATTGCACTGATGATCAGAGAGCTTCTGATGTTCTTCAAGACTCACTGATTAATCGGGAAAGAACTAGCCAGTCCTCCCTGGCCCTGGGGCACCGTCCCTTCCTGCCGTCTCTGGGAGCTGCTGTCCCCCTCAAAGAACTGCGGGCTATGAGACTGCACCTTCCTCGATGTTCCTTATTCAAATCTGTCTTCATAAACACCTAACTTGGAGAGGAGGGATGGTTTGCGGCCATCCAGCTAGCGCAGGGCAGGAAGATCATTTCTTTCTTCCCCACTTTAAGAATTTCTGCTGCATCCAGCCCGCACTCTTTCACGGCTCTGCCAAGTCTTCCTGCGTCCCGGGAGGCTGGACAGTGGAGTCCACAGGCCAAATCAGCCTGCCATTTGCTTTTGCAAACAAGCTTCATCAGAAGCAGCCAAGGCCACCCTTTGCTCAGAGCCCAAGGGGCTTCTCACAACAGTGGCGGGCTGGGGTGCTGGAGCAGAGCCCAAGGCCACGAAGCCTGAAATGCTCCTCTCTGCCCACAGTAGCACTTATTGCCCGCCAGGCCCTGGCGCACACGAAGCCTGGCTGCAACTCCTTCTTTGCTATTCCTACTCTCAGAACTGAATCCTACTGTCAAAAGTTGAGACAGGTGGGGTTGGGCAAGGAATAGTGGGGAAGAAGAAGGCGGCGCCACCTACTAATGCACGTCGGAGAGGGACAGGTGCTGGTGACTCCATGTCCATCACCTCATTGAAGTCTCGAAAGTGCTACAAGACTGCGATTTAAGTTTCATAAATAACATAACAGAGGCCCAGAGAGAAACGATCTAAGATGCTTAGGTTTTTGTCACTAGCAATTAGAATATGGATTTGAATCCAACCCTCCCATTCTGAAGGTATCTCTTTGTACAGTATCATGGGATTATTACAGTCGCAATTACCTTCCACTGAGAAAAATGCGATCTACCATCCCCTAAATGGAAGTAGTGTAATTAAAAAGCACTATTGGATACTAACTCATATTTAATGAAGAGCTAACTATAGGCAAAACCGGTCTAACGTGTGGGGCCATCATGCGATTTGCTTGTGCTGGGTGCCTGCCCACCCAGACTTCAGTTAGGCTGCAGGCCACGAGGACGAGGCAGCTCCAGACAGGCAGTTTCCAGTCTGCACTCTTGGAGGGGAGCAGTGGCTCAGCGCGGGAGGCAACAGCTCCGCACACGCCGTGACGCTGCCTCGGTGAGTTGCTCAAGCAACCCTCAGCTCCAAGGCTAGGAATCTCTAACTAGGGGTAAGCAATTTGCCTAACTGTCCAACTCATGGGCGAAGTTCTTTAGAATATGGGCTCCTAGGACTCCCGACGACGTAAGTTGGGGTCTGTCACTCCCCTTGTTGCTGAGACAGAATACCTCATGGTTCAGTGTGCAGTCAGCTGGTGCCAAGGGAGGGCGGCATGGCACGGAGCCGAGCAGAGGACAGCCACTTAGGACATGGCGGACAGGAAGTAAGGAGAGGCAGGAGGGAGAGAGAGACAGAGACAGGGACAGAGAGGGGAGAAGTCAGGCGGGGACGCCCCCAGTGGCCCCAGGCCCCACGCAACAAGTGAGCTATCAGCTCCCACCGTCCAGTCATCTTCCAAAGGCCCCCTTGAGCACATGGGGCTTGGGGGCATCCAGTCTATCTGGGATTAGGTTTGAGAATTTATAGTTTTGCTTTCCTTTTACTTTCTCAGGTGATTCTGGTGATCAGCCAGGTCTGGACACCACTGCTCTACCGCATGAGGGGAGCACCTCTGCTCCACCCATCTGGTCCTCTCTTGAGTCCTCAAGGCTGGCCACTCCCCAGGCCCCAAGATGCAGTTGGTGTCTACGTGCTTCGCTGACTTTGCTAAATGAGGCTGAGGACAAGGGCAAGCCCACCACACACCGTACTGCGCATGTGCTCAGGCCCAGGAGAGTGGAGCAAACACCGTCGGCTTTAGCTAAGGCCTGCAGGGAGTCGTATTTTCATTTCTGCCATCATCTTTCCCACTTTCTATTTGCTTGTGTTCAAACTTCTCCCAAAGGTGCTCTGACCTCTGGACATTTAGAAGCCGGAACCATCTGTCAAGTCAGGCCTTCCCCTTGCATGGCACAGGAGTTATAGTACCTTATTGTACACTGCACAGAAGTCTAAAACAATGGAGGTTTAGACATGGACACAGAGCCACACTCAAAGCCTACTCACTTTCTTCACCAGTCTCTCTGTTTTCCACTGCATGACTCAAGGAACCGACTTCAAGGGCCTCATTACTGGCCAAGAATCGCTATCACTGACTCTTACTCTTGCATGGTCAGCACTCTCTGTTGGAACAAATGCCCAATGCTAACACTTCCGGGAGAGGCTTGATTTGCCTCATGACTTCAGTGCGTTTGGTCCGTGGTCGGCGGGCTCAGGCTGAGGCACCAAGGCACAAAGGTGGAGCCAGGCTGCTCAGCTCTGGGACCAGACAGCAGGGAATGAACCAGAGAGTACAGCCCACGGCCAGCGGCCAGATGCAGCCCCCAGCCCCCTACACCAAGAGCGAGCTCCTCCAAGGAGGCCCTACATCCTAATCCTCATTTGAGAGTTAACCCATTGATGAGATTAATGCGCTCAAGGGCTGGCCAAATAGCTCAGTGGATTAAAGAGCCTGCAAGCAGGGGCTGGGGGTTCGATCCCCAGGCCTGCCATGCCAGCCCCACCCCCAGGGCACACTCAGAGGGCGACTGAGACTGGGCATGGTAGTGCAAGCCTGTAATCCCAGCACTTGGGAGTCTGTAAACAGGCGGATCACTGAGAGTCCTAAACACCCTATATACCCTTTCCTAAAATATAAAAAGGGGGGGGGATTAATTCGGTCACCTACTCAAGTGTCTTTTAACCCAGCCAAGGTGACAATCAAGGTTAAACAATATGCTCCCTTATTGGAAGATACATGTGTTTTTTCTTCTTAGGTGAATTAAGACAAAAAGATATGCGAAGACTTTAACATACCCTAAATTATACTTGCAATTAATTAGATCGTAACAGAGAAAGCAGGAGACATAGAATCTAAGAGGAAAAATAACGTTTGACAAACCAAGTAGAACAAGCGAAATCTGTTACTGTGGTCTGAAGGTACATAGAATGACATTTTATTCTCAAAGACCAGGTCATATGCGGTCAATGAGGCCAGCACAATGACACTTGGAAGACCTTTCAAAATAATGCCACCAAATTGGGATTCATGAGACAGGAAAGGGTGACTTGGGCTGTAATGCAATATACTTGCAGAGGCCAACACAACTAGAGGTGAGAAGGCCAAGTGTTATGGAATTAGCTCGGGCAGGATCTTTGTGGCTCTACAAGATTAACAGGGTACATCTCACAAGAGGTGTCGCAAGGGACTTTACCAGCAATTTGTTTAAATCAAAAGTGACAAGCAGCAATTAAACAAGCATTCTATGTCCTTATTAGATTGACCCTAATGAGCAAGTCCAGATCCTGTTTCCATGACCAAAACAGCCGTTCCTGGCAGCCCCTGCTGGCTAGTCTGCCAGGCCAAGGACAGACTTGCCTGGACCAGGAACGCGGGAAGCTCTGCGGCCAGCTCAAAGTCACTGGAGGCAACAGAGATGGCTTCTGTAGAAAGGGAGACCTGGTCTCAACGAAGCCAAGAGCCTTCCTCACCTCTCTAGGTCCTCCTGCAGATAAGAGGACTGAGCTGGCTGGGATGAGTGGTGTCCCGAAGACCCCCAGGGCTGCCGGCGCCATGTGTCCCCACCCCCAGTACTTTCCTAAAGTTGCTGCACGTTTCTGTTTATTGGCAAAGTATCTGTGGGACTTGCTGAGTTGATTCAGAGCAAAAGCAGGTCCCCAAAAGGCAGGCACCACGGTGAGTTTCTGAGTGTCTCCAGAACCTTCTATGTGTCTTTGGTCAAATATTTGCTCTGGACATTGGTGATGTTATTACATAAATAAATAAATAACTCATTTACAGAATTTAGAGCCTCCAAAGCAACCTCCAATCTCTAACTAGTGAGCAGTGATTCTCTGCCTTGGTTATATAGGCATGGATTTGTTTGGAAAGCAGGACACGGCTGGAGTGGTGGAGCACCGACCTAGCTGGCCGCACGCCTGCTGTGGCTCCATCCCAAACACAACAAACACAAACAAACAAATGAAAAAACACACAAGAAAATACAGGAGAGCATATAGTCATGAGTGTTCATGTAAGCCAAGGCTCCAAACGTGTCCTCATGTTACCAAATGCTTTTTCAGCTGAGAGTCATGCCAATTTCATGAGCATTTACCAAAGCATGGGCTAGAACTGGTCCTACATGATGTTAATAACTACTCTAAGTAGAATTATTCCATGGTTTAATAATCAGAGGAAATCCTGGGCAACATAGATTGAAAGAGATTTATTAGTATATTTATCATAATCTATATTATATATTATTAGAATTTCTCAATGTCATACAATCTCTCAACGGTTTTCATTATTCTGATGTGCTTTATGTATCTCCAAAGCTAGAAATGGACAGTGAAAACTGCTAAGGAATGCTTTCTACATCACTGTTTTTAGGAAACTGAAGACCTGGCCAGGGGCCAGAGAAACACACTTTCAGAATGCGGAGCCACACTGACTTCTAAGGCAGGTTCCTTGTGTTGGAGAATTTTCACCACTGACAACCTGTAATTCTGTGTGGTTCTCAGTCCTGCCTGTCCATCAGAGTCGCCCAGGAGCTTCCAGCACCCCAATGCCCAGCCTTACTCAGCCAAGTCAGGGTCTTCCAGAGTGAGGCTGGGCAGCAGCAGTGTTTAGGATGACCGTGCACCCCGGATTTGTGACCACCTTGGGTGTCGCTGGCCAAGAAAGCTGATTGCTTTGTCCTCAATCAAAGTCAGTAGACTGCAGATCATCTGGGTTCACATTTTATCGTTTAGCATGGTGGTTCAGCCTAGTTGTCCTCTGACTGCCTTGGAAGCCACCTGAGGGTTTACAGCACACTCTGAGCACCTCCAGGCGGAGCCAGGACACTGCATCTGACCCCTCAGCCCTTCCGCTCCGGCGCTGCTCCCTGCTCTGCTTTCTGGACGCCACGAGCGAAGCTGCTTTGCTCAGCAGGCCTTCCCACCATGCTGGTTCTCCCTTGGAGACAACTGACCATGGGCTGAGCCTGCTGAAACTGTGAACTAAGCTAAACCCTTCCTGCTCTAAGTTGTGGGTGCTGGGTACTGGGTCACAGGAGAGGGCAAGCTGACTAATACAGTGTGCTAACGATATGAGCCCCTGGTGATTTCTCTGACCCGTGCACATCTAATTTCACACTTGATGACATGGAGACCTTATCTTGTAGGGGCTGAGGGCCTTAGGACCAATCTTGGAGAGAGACGTGATGTGAGAGGAGGCACCACACAGCAGTCCTTATCCGGCAGCTCTTGGGTAGCTCACTGCAAAAGGCACAGGACCACCCAGAGGGGAGAGGTTCTGGGAGCCCCCAGGGCCAGGGCCTTGAGGTCAGGGCAGTGTGTCCCTGACTGCTGCTCAGCAGCACTGTGGACAGGGCGACAGGGCCTGGGTCAGAGAGCACGAGGCCAAATTGTGCTGTGCTCTTGGAGCCAGCAGGAAGAGGACAGGCTCAAGGGACAGGTATGCGAAGGGCCTCCTATGGGTGGTTTCACTAAGCCTGTTGGAGCCATTTTAAAAATAACTAGACAGAAAAAACATGGTGCTGTGAGCAGACTTTCAAGCAGATGGACCTGAACTTGCAGTGAAGAAATAAGCAACTCAGCACCCGATACATGAAGGCCATGCGTTGGGCCCATTTCTAGGGCCAGGGGTGCAGGCTCAATGAACAAGGCCTGGTGGCTCCTCAGGTTCCAACATTTGGGACGCTCAAGGCCCCTCTGAGGTCCCCCCTGAGGTTAGCCCCTTTTACCATGGGTGTGCTGAGACACTGTTGTTCCTTATAGTAGAACTCCAGTAAGATACAGGAAGAAAATATGGGGCTAGAAAAATCACCATCTGGTCCCCATAATAGCAATTTGTACATCCATGGACTCTAAAATCAGAGGGTAAAAGTACGAGACAGTTTATGTGCACAGTTTCAAAGTATCTCCCCCCAAGATGCTTATTTATCATACAGAAAAGGACAACAACTTCACAGTGGAAGAATCTGGTGACCAATAACACCTTAACCAAATGATCAAACTAACTTTCCCTGACATGCGTGGGCACTGTGGGCTGCCCTCTGCGACACACAAAGAGAAGCACCTTGCCACTCTTGCAGCATTTGCACCAAAAATGCACCACCTGCCTTTAATTAGAGGGAACATTAGACAAATCCAACTTGGGAAAATTTCACAACATACCTGGCCAGTACTCTGCAGAGGTGTCAAGTCATGAAAGAAAGGGACTGAGGGACTGTTCCCAGTTGAATACAACCAAGACCAGAGAAGACTAAACTGAATCTAGGACCATGACAAGACTATGAGTGGCATAAAGGACAAAAATCGAATGAATGCAACAAAGTCCAGATGAGCATTTTAACGAGTCTGCCTGATGATCTGGACAGATGCGGCCTATACGTGACTCCATCATTAACCTTGAGGGCTTGCTAGAAGAGACAGTAAGAGAGACACAGGCAAGTGGGGTACAGGAGAGGAAGCAGCGGTGGGCAGAACTTGGGAGGCGACGGAAGTGGGCTCGGAAGCAGGCCTGGCATCAGGGCATGGGGCAGACACTGGCCTCCAGGGAGCACTGTGGAAGAGTTGGGGATGTTCTGCTGGCTTTCTACACAGTGCTGTCCTTGGCACTGCCTGTGACACTGCTGTGGAGACACCAGCTGCTTTCCTTTTTCTTCTTTGAGCAATGCTCTCTGCTGAGACTCACCAGAAAAGTGGCCGGACGCCTTCCTAACACACTGACCCAGCTGAGATCCTGTGCTTTGCTTGGAAAACAGACCACATAGGCAGTTCCTGGGGGTCATTTAGCTCTGTGATGAACAGCATGGGGACACCACCAGTGACATATGGTGGCCCCAGGAAGTCACATCCCACATGACCCGGGAGGCAGCCCCAGTTGCTGAGCACAGGCAGCGCTATGAGCAGCGTCCACGGTGTCTGGGCGTGCGGCTGAGCCACTCAGCACCCCTTACGGAACATCTTCGGGGGCAGCATCTGCGCGTTTCCTCCTCATCACCTTCAGGACTGGAAGCCAGAAGTGAACCTGAGAAGTGGGTGAATGGACGCATCATTCCGACGTCTCTGACACAAGCTTCTCATGATGGGGCTACTGCACACTTGAAGTGGACAGAAAAGCTTATTTTGTGGGTTTTCTTGGGTTTTCACTATGAGCTCTTTTCCAACTCTAAGTTACTGATGGCTAGTAGTGACAATGCCAGGGCCTGAGATCCACGACTCGCTGATGACCTTACTCTACAGAGACTACAACCCACTCTGCCCGCCCACCCTTGAGGAAGGAGCCAATTCATTTTGACCTTGCAAAATGGGCACATCCTTTGGCAAGCAGCACAGAGGGCCTGCTCCTGAGCCTCCGGGCACGCTGGAAGCTCTGACTGGGCGCCAACATTCCAAGGATATGGTGTAGACTCCTGCCCAGCATTCAAACCACAGTGCCAAGAGCCCTAGCTGTGTGCATTTGTTACTCCCCCTCGGTGTTCTCCCTCCTGTTGGGACACAAGCCCTGACGAGATGTTACAGTGTTTGGAAGTCCTCTTTCCTTCTGCCCTTCAAACTCCACACCAGCTTAATTAGAAATTATGCTCCCACCCTGGCCTTACCTCTGTAAGGTACAGGTTCTGTTTCCTTTTGACTTCTTCCTGAAGCTGCTTTGATCTTTTCCTAAGCAGCTTTGTGTGCAGGTATCGGGTGCGCTGCTGAGCCACGCTAGGGTAGAAGGACGTGGCCACCAGGATTTTGAGTTGCATCAGGATGGAGGACAACAGGCCCAGCAGCACTAACACCACCAGGATAACTCCGAGAGGAGCCCAGGTCGCAGACAGCAGCAGCCTGGGGCTGGACATACAGCTGGGCTCAAACACAGATATATTAAAGGAAGAATCATGGATGACATCTTGAGTTCCTTGCTTCTGAAATGAAAGAATAAAGCAGTAGCCATCCACACAACTTTCCCGCTCTGATTCTTTCTCGATACTTCCCTGCGGCACAAAGCGTTCATCTCCAAATTCACAGGAGAGCTTTGCAATTGCATCTCCCCGTGAGCACTAGGAATGGGGCGAGGAGCGGCCCCATCCAAAGTGAGTTTCCGCAAACACAAGTCCCCTGAGAGAAGGGCACCCGCTAAGTGTTAGCTCTGTCGGGTCGTGGAAAGCAGGCAGACTCTGCCACACGACGCACTTCATGGCTTAACTCAGCTTGCAGGCTCTGAGGAGAGACGGGGACCTGTCCACTGCAGGAGAGTAGCCTTGGGACACAGCCTCTTGCTTCTAGCAGGACAAGCCCTGTATTGGGCCACAAAGACACTGGAGCACTCAGTGGAGCTCCAGTCAGCCTCGGGGAGCTGGAAACAGCAAGGGACTGCTGCGGTGCAGTGTGCAATGCCACTTGCAGGTGGACACGCTATTCCAAGGTCACCATGATGAAGGGAGGGAGTCTGTTCTCGGAGGCTGTAAACTCTGGCATGTTTTTCCTCCTCAGACACTCAAGAAGGGGGCTTCTTTCTCATTTGTGGGAAAGAGACAGGCCAGTTGCCCTCAGAAGCCTGCCACAGAGGCCCGAAGGTGACACTGAGTCACCAGCCCGGCTGTCCTCCCAGAAGTGCATGCTGACTCGGCGCTTTCTTCCCCTGACCTGGGAAAGTCACTGCGGCTCTCGGTGGATTTGTTTGCTAATTTGGTAAAGCAGGAATTAATGGACCAGATCTGCCCATGAATAAGCTGCTCCCAGTGTAGATGAGGCACCTCAGGGATGTAGCACTGGCTGTACAGACGGGCTGCTTGTAAGTTATTATCACCCAAGCGCCTCAGAGTCAGGGCGCAGGAGGTAAACGACTCAGCAAAGCAACAAAACCAAACAAAGCCCCAGCCACACCCGAGCACACCAGCCTCGAGGGCCCAGCCCAGGGAAGAGCGAGAAGCCCCCTGCCTGGGCAGTGGCAGACATTTGTGTGCTTCTCATCTCGAAAAGACAGCCTGGCTACAATTAAACAGTGCCCCGGTCCCCATAGCAAAAGTGCACGCTTTTTTTCATACAACTGGAGAAACAAACACATCAGTTGGGTCTGTGAAGAGCAGGCCTGCAATAAGAAAGCAGCGGGAGCTCAGGCTGCAAAGAAGCTATTTAGTCTAGAGATCTGGCTGGGGACTATTTTGCAGCTGGGAGTCTGGACCTCAGAAAGATGGAGGTAACATTTTTGTGCCGGGTTGAGGGAGGGTAACGTGGAAAGCACACCCGCGCTTTGAAAATGCCGAGCAATCTAGTAAATGGTGCCAAGATGATTTAAAGCTTGTTTACTCCTCCTAAGTACACACATGGCGGAGCCAAACCAGCCTGGGCGACAGTGGAGGGCCCATTCTGGGCTCACCGCTGGGAAAGGACAGGCACCCAGGCACACAGTAGGTGCTCATTCAGAGCACACCAGGCTGCTTTTACTCACAAAGCCCAATCCAAGGCCAGCACAACTTGGATCATTTCCTGTCTTATTTAAAACACTGAAAGTGGGAGAGAAATCCTGGCAGAGCCTCAAGTCGAGGCATCCCTCCCAGCGGAGGAGGCTCTGGGCATCCAGGACAAGGTGGGCGGGCATTGTAGGTTATGCAGGAGCTTGCTGGGGCCAGAGCGCGCTGGACATCTGCTCAATCCCACCTGTGGCCCAGCACCCTGCTGCTGTCAGGCTGTGCCTGGGTCCCCACCCTGCAAGGCCCTGAGCCCCCACAGAACTCCAGGATGAATGGAGTGCCCATACCCAGAAGTGCCCAGGAGGATGCACTGGGCACCCGCACCATCCTTGGAAAGCTTCTGGGGGCAGAGCTCGTTGTCCTCACTGCTACCTAAGCCAGAGAATCACAAAACGGGAGTGGAGGCCAGGTATGGGCTGGAAAAGGAATAAGACAGAAACAGGACAAAACAGAAGACATGGAAGATGGAGCAGGATGAAGCAGGGAGATAAGGACAAGACAAAGGCGAAGGCGGCAGAGAGAGAAGGGGCAGGCGGCCTTTGCATGGCCGCCCCAGAAAACCGGCCTGGCTCTGGAAGCTGCTTCTGTTATCTATCCTGCCCCAAATGTCCGAGCATCAGGGTGCCTTGTAATTAACTAAATTCTTCAGGGAAGCAGAGAGCTTGGAGTAATCAAGTCGGAGGAGACGCGCAGAATTAGGAGAGCAGGAGCCAGGGGGGGATCTGCTGAGCCAGGAGGAGAGGGGAAAGGAGGACGCAGCAGGAAGGCTGGAGCAGGCACAGAGGTTCCAAGCAGAGGCGCAGCGGCAGGCCCGCACCTCCCATGGCTTCTCCAGGGGCCTCCACCATCTACAGCGCCTTGCCACTGAGGGGGCAAATCAGACACAGAGGCGTGGTCGGTGCCTGCTCTGGCCAGACAGCGTGTCAGGCCAGCATACGACACACACACACACACACACACACACACACACACACATGCATACTTGCATGTACATGCACACACCTACACACACACTCAAGCATGAGTTCCACCTGCTTGGCTTCAGGTTCTGGGCTTAAGACAAGGGTCTGGCAATGTCCAGCGCCTCTGTGATATCAGCGTCCTCACAAATTTCCTCAGGGAAAAGGGAAGGCCCAAAGACAGGAGGGAAGCCACCAGCCAGCAACGCAGCTCCTGTGGGATTCTGGAGGAAGCACTGTGTGGTCCTTGCTCTCTGACGGGTCCTCAGTGACGCCCCTGGAGGCCAGGCGGGGGCCACTAGCTTAGCGGGTCTCACTTTCTAGCTCTGTGCAAGAACACCCCAAGGGTGGCCAGGGGCACACTTGGAGGCTGCAGCGGGTGTGTATTGAGAGTGCTTCCCGTTTAAAACACCAGAAGCAGGAAAGGCAGGGAGCAACTTCTCCCCTCGCATCGCAGAAGACCCTCCAGGCCACTGCACACGGGAGTGGGCCACAAAACTGGCTTCAGAGGCCTCCTCCCAGAAGTCGAAGGGAAGCAAGGCAACTGGGATTCTATGCTACCTTCGGGCCGCGCTGGACTTTCTGTGTGCCAGCTTTCTGCCAGGATCAGAGGCCCAGGGGAGGCCTCAGGTCTCACGCCCACGCCCTTACCTGCCCGAGCAGCTGCAGGTGGACCTCCAGCCCCGGCAGGCTCTGCAGCTGTCTGCCCACCGAGCGGAGGAGCCGGTAGAGCAGGTAGTCCATGGCCGCAAACAGCACCCACATGCAGAGGTGGGCCAAGACAGGGAGCAGGAAGAGCCCCAGGGCCCTCCTGTCCCTGGGGGTCAGCCGGAAAGAGGGCACGATGGCATAGGTTCCCCGCTCCTTCCTGCTCAGGGGCAGGACACAGGGCCGCTGCTGGCGCCTCTGCTCCTCATCAAACAAGACAAAGTGTCTGGTGATGTAGACATTTTCGTACTTCCAGCCACGAGGGCCCAGAACCCGCTTCAGGAAGAGCCCTGTGCCGAGGAGGAGGAGCAAAAGCCCAGTGCAGGCAAGAAGCTTTTGGCCCAGAGAGGAGACAGCCTCCGCCATGGTCACCATGTGGTACAGGACGCCCAGGACCTCCCCTTTGGTGTCCTTCAGCTGTGCCTCCAGGGCGTGGCTGGAGCTGGACAGAGAGACCTCCAGGCTGTGGTTCCAAGAAACGAGGTCATCAAATGGGTTTTGGGGAGTGGCGAGGCCATAAATCCACTGAATGGCCTCGATGTATCTTTTCAAAAGTGGGAAATGTACTGAGAAGCTCTTTGCCCTTAGGTTGCAAGTCATGCTGTCCAGCAGATCCTTAAAGTTATGAAAAATATTCTCGATGTGTCCAAAGATCACTATCCCAGTGCCGGCTGCCAGCAGAGCCCTTTTGCCCTCACGCATGCCACAGGACAGGAAGAGGAGGAGGAGGAAGCACCGGGCACGCTTGGAGCAGCACAGCAGGGCCCAGGAGATGGCCCCGCAGGCAGGGACCACTGCAACTGGTGGCAGGAGCCAGCATAAGGCCACAGAGAGCAGGCTTGCTGAAGTCAGGGCCACCAGGCCACAGACAGCCACGTGCTGGATGAAGTCCACCCACCTCGGGCTTCTCGGAAGTACGTAAATCCCCCAGAGATGCCGGAGGGCACTGGTGCCAGAAGTCCAGACACCCATGTCTCTGTGTCCCTAGAAATTAAAAGGAAATCAAAATCTGGAGTAGCTGAAGGGCCAGCCGGCAGACTGACTGCCGCTCTCTGCTACCCACGCAAGGGGACTTCCCGGTATCCCCCACCAGGAGCAGCGGCATCTCTCGGCCCCGAAAGTGGGACTGGCCTTGCAATGGCCGCTGCCCCTGAGGGTAGCATGGGCAGCATGTGCCAGACCCGTGTCCTGGTGCCCCTGCCTTTAGCCACCTGTAAGCCCTTGGACTCCTGGGTTACAGAACAAATGCCCATCAAAGCCTTTCAAAGAGACCTATGCCGTCACTCACTGCTCCAGAGGTTGGACCCCCTCCGTGTCTTGCATCCTGCCACTCTCCTCTGAGGACGACCCTACTGACACGGGGCATCGTAATGGCCCAGGTCATCTGTCCACCTCCAGGTCCCTGGCTTCCCTGCTTGTGGGCACGGCCATCCTCCACCACCAGTCCTAGCCAGCCCCTCGCTGACCACAGACATGTGGCCAAGAAAAAAATCTTATTTAAGCCACTAATATTTGTGTGGATCTGCTGGACTATGATTGTTATCAATAAGGGAACCGGGCAAGCTGCACTGGGTCACGGAACTCCGTAATCGCCACCCGCTTTCCAGTGCTCTAAGTCTGGAGACCAGACTGAGGACAAGGGTATGCACACAGCCTGGGAGGCTGGCCAGCTCGAGTCTGCTTCCAGCCTCGCCTCTTCCGGCTCTGCCCCTGCCTCCCGAGACTCCTCTGACACTCTTGCATGGCGAGTGCGAATACTTTCATCCCCGAGTTAATCATCTTTTTCTTTTTCCCACGTCTGGGATGATTAAAGTGAACTCATGTTAAGGCTGCCAGCCTGTCAGTATTCAGATCCAGGTCTGGGAGGTTCAAAGAGGAGCCTGGGCTCACTTGGAAGGCTACAACTCTGAGATGCTTCTCTCCTGATGGACACAAAAATATCTGATGAGCACCATGCCATATGTTCAGGACGTTAATGAGGACGCTGATCAATTCTTAAGCACTCTTCAATAAATCCCTTCTTACATCGACTGCGACAGGCTGGCGGCTCACTACTGCTGGTGTCAGTGGCCTGCACTTGGTGCCCTCAAGCCACACCGAGCCTGGTGAGGGCAGGCACAAGAGGGGGCAATAGCGGGAATACAGGAACATAAATCTCTCCCACACGGGGCACAGGGCCCTGCCTCCGGTGGGCACTGGGTGGAGCAGAAAGGAGGTGGGTGGCCGTGGAAGAAGGGCCGGTGCCACGTGGCACCAGCTCGGAGACCAGAACCATGCACCAGACGACGCCCAACCGCCAGAAGGGGAGGAAACTAGCAGGGCGACCAGGGCAGGCCTGCAAGCTCACTTCCTGTCAGATCAGGCCGCGAAGGGAGCGTGCTCAGTGTGTGCAGTCCCCAGGAGGACAGGGTGTGCCCCACGTGAGGAGGGACAGGGGTCTCAGCACAGAGAAGCTGGAGCTCCAACTGTCCCTGCAGACTGTCCCCAAGTGGATCCTGGGCCATCACTCTGGACTCGACTGCAAACGGCTTGTTGACTAATGGACTAACGGACGCGCTGACAGGCACGGCTGCTGCGCCGTGGGCACTTTCCCTGAAGCAGCCAGGCTCTGAACGAAGCTCCCAGAGATCTGTGCTCTTTGCCCGTGAGGCAAAGGCTCCAAGCACGTGTGCAATTTGCCAGTGACCATACAGAGAAGATGGCCGTGGGCTTCACAGCGGCTCTGGGCTCCGGGCGGTATCTCCCGGCACTGCCAACTCCCTGAGGGCTCAGGTGCCACCTGGACTTTCTGATCCCTCCCTTGTTACCCTACAAGTCCCTATTCCAAGCTTATGTCTAGGCTTCTCTGACCTGTAATATTTCCTCTGGCTCCAAAAATAAAAAATGTGAGAATCAGGATGTCTGGTAGACCAAGTCTCTAAAAGGCCAAGCCAGTGGTGGAGCGGGTGCAAATGCAGACTCGTTGCTTTCGCTAGAAGGCACACACTGGGCAGAGAAGGGCCACAAGGGGTCTGCAGGGCTGTTCAGTTCCAGCTTTGCCTTTATAAAGACCAGGGGACAGAGCTGCTCAGTTTTCTTGTTAGCAGAGGGACAGTGAGAAGGCGTGGGCTGCATTTACTGTATCCTCCTGCCCAGGGCGTGCCTGGTGCTGGGAAGCACCCCTCCTCAACCCAGCACAGGCCTCAGGCAGGCCTGGCACACAGTGAGGGAAGGAGAAGTGGAGCAGGCAGGAAGCGCAGCCACAGGGGCCAAAGCCACGCTCCAGGGCTGGGGCCTGGAGAGAGGAGCTGTGTGCACACAAAAGTAAGGAGAAGGAGGCCAGAGCTGGTACTCGGCGAGCCTCCTCCAGGGCAGATTGCGGCCGTAGATCTTATTTAATTGATATTACACTTTATTGCAGAATGTTAAAATTTTAATGTGTCCATAAATCTGTTTCCTGCTTGCGGAGGACTTAGCTGTATGAGGAGCCCTGCACAGGGGGGAGGCGAGGAAAGGGAAGTGGAGCCCGTGGTGCAAGTCATCAATATTTCAGGAGGTGAGAAAATGGTGCCACAGAAGGAAAACCAGAATGAATAAAACAGCTGGGGTTTCGGAGTTGGTTAGCAAAGGCTGCCGGTTAGCTGCAGGGAACCTTTGCAGGGTCAGCTGTCATGGTGCAAAGGGAGCAGACGGGGCTGGGCCCGGGATGTCTGCGTCCGCGCTGAAGCCTGCCTGGCGGAAATTGCCTGTTCCCAGCAGGACAGCAGGGCGAGGATTGGCACCTGACTGGCTGATTTCCACTGTTAGGGTTAAGAAAAGCAAAACACTAAGAGGCTAAGGGACCGGCCAAGGCCCCTCGGGCTCCTGCAAAGCTGAGGCCCAGGTCTCTCTCAGTGACACCAAGAGATGAAGCTCAGCTGCCACATTTGGCTGACATGCGTTCCCCGTGTCACAATCACAGGGCACCCAGAAAAGCAGGCTGGACGATGCCCATCGGGCTCTCCCGACCCTCAAGGAGCCCAGAGTCCTCCGCCTCCCCAGCACAGCTTGTGAGCCTCGTAGGCCCTGGCTCCCCAGGAAGGACCAGGGAACGAGGGCGAGGCCTCTCCTGAGCTGAACTCAAGGCAGCACCAACCCCAAGGGCCTGACAGACACTCAGGAGTGAAGGAAGTGAAGGGCCACAGAGGCTGGGGGCAGGGGTGCCCAGAGCCTGGGACCTCACTTAAATTGCAGCCCCCAGGCCAGCAGATTTTTTTTGAGGTTGTTTATAGATTCTGTGCTACCAGATTGTCTGTTTGCATGAGAAGATGGAAATCTAGGTACTGTTTTCCTTCCTTCTCCTTTCCCTCCAATTATTCATTTACTTGATGTTTGTTTGTTTCTATTTTAACACATGGTCTTGTTAAGTCTCTAAGTTGCCCTGGCTGGGCTCAACCTGAAATCCTCCTGCTTCAGCATCCCAGAGTGCTGGGATCACAGACAAGTGCCCGGCGCTGCTCGGGAATCTAGATGTTCTGAGCTGGTGTGTAGCTCAGAGGGACTGCACGTGCCTAGTGAACAACAGGCCTGGGTTCAATCCCCAGGGATGACAAAAGATAAAAAAAGAAGGCTGGGGTTTTTGAGTACTGTCCCCTAAGGTTTTTTTTTTTTTGCGCCGAATGCCTTCAGGGCAGGTTTGGCTGGCTTGAGTTGTGGGGATCAAACCACAGCAACCTGAGCCTGACTGCTTGGTTGAAGCAGCCACTTAAAGAACTG
>NW_004524724.1:3743380-3745441 GCF_000260255.1 Octodon degus
AGACTGCAGTCGCCTGGGGACACAAAGCCAAAGTACCATGGACCCTCAGGTTTCCAGTCCTGCAGCAACTCTGTGAGGCCCCGGAGCAGGGTCTGCAAGTAGGACAAGAGGCGGAGGGAGGGCACTGTCCATGTGCCTTTTCTTCCTTCTTTAAAGCTGTTACAAACTTAGCTCATGCTAGAACATGCTGTTCTCTCCAGCTGCCAGAATATCTGAGGCCTCCACAGGAGGACTGCATTCCCGTCTGACGGCCCTGCCCGTCTGGCCCTGGAAAGGCCAGGAAGCTACGCTGCCTCTGCAGTGCCTGCATCCAGAGAGAGAGGGAGGGGCGCCTGGGTGCACAGAACACCACTGTGGACTCCGAACACTCTGCCCATCGCTGCACTGCTTGGAGGACACCACAGGGCTGCGGTGTGTGCAGCAGGGCCAATGGCCAGGGTATCACAGGCTAGGGGTGCAGGCAGAGGCAGCCTCGCCCAGCTGCGGCTCAGACAACCTGCATTAGGACGCCTGTCTGCCCAAGTCTCGCATCAGAAGCACTGAGGAGGGGTGCTAGAGGACCCTGCAATCCAAACCCTTCTTCCAATTCCCTGCTACTTAAATATTTAGAAATAAGATTATTCTGAAGTTTACTCACAAGTCTCTCTTAGGTCCTTTTCTGTGTACAGAAATAAATGATCTTTCCCAAGATCCTGCAAGTTTGAATATAAGGCAGGAAAAAGGGAACCAGAAATGACGAGGGCTCACAGGGCCCTGACTCACCCTCATCACCCTTTCCCAGAGCGATGAGGCACTCCAGATCAGCCCGGTGACCCTGGTGGAACCATCTCCACAGAGCACAGGCCTTGGGGATGGGCAGACGTGGGAATCAACTCTAGAAAAGAGAACTGGGCTGTTCTCAAGCCCACGGAGGCATCATGGGCTAGCCTCTCCCCCTCCTTCCCCCCCTGCTCTGAGCACCACCCCAAGGTGGGAAGGAGCTGGGACCACCCCTGCACCCTGTGGCTGGTGACAGAGTCCTGCCAGAGTTGCAAAACCTCGCAGCCACAGCCTGAGGCGTCCCTGCCTAGGAAACGAGCTTCCAGTCAGCTGTGTGGCCAGGAAACTCAGAAGCCGTGGAGACATTTCTACAGAGTCATTCCTTAGCCCTAAAGCACCTGCAGGAGGCTTTGTCTAAAAATCCCTGATCCTGCCAAAATGCAAGCACCTCGAGATGGATGCCCTGCAAACTTACAGCTGGTAGGGTGCTCCGACGGCTGGCTGGAGGCCAACAGAAGCCTCAGAACCTGCCTAGGAACAGCTTCAAAACTATTAGGTAAAAATGGCCAAGTGTGAGAACTTCCCGAGATTCACACCCTCTTATTTTAATTTTTTTTTTTTCCAGTACTGGGGATTGAACTCAGGACCCTGCGCTTGCCAGGCAAGCACTAATTCTACCCAGCTATCTCCCGGGCCTTCACCCCCTCCTTTTACAGCTGCAGCTCTGGAGTCTTGCTTCGTGAACAAAATCAGGGATGCTCAACAATACAAGCTGACTCCAACACGCAGGGTGCGTTTCCCTGCTCCCGGGAACGTGGGGGCATCACTCAATTCCATGCGACTCAACTGAAAGTTGAATCAAGGTACCCATCAATGAATTTTACTGAAACTATACTAAATGTGTAGACCCCGGGGGATGTAAAAATCAAGTCTGACTCCTGACTCAGAGGCAAGGACAGAAAGGCAGAGAGGGGCTTTGGGAGGTTTCCCGGAGGAAGCGGAGGAGCGTGTCCGATGAAGCACGCAGAATGAACACGACTTACTAGGCCACAGGTCTGTCCCAGGCAAGCTGACTCTGGAAGGTGCACTCTACAGTTTAAAACAGACTGAGCTCCACCTTGCGCCCTCCTGAGCAGCTGGGGTTGGGGACGCGCCAAAATTGAAATGAATTAATGGGGGGGGGGGAATTTCCAATGTACAGCAAGCCTGCTGGAGCTGCTGTGGACTCCTCTGTGGCTTTTGTCCTGTTCTGAGTTCTGAGCTGGGACCTAGACCTTACACCACAGAGCAGTACCTGCGGCA
>NW_004524724.1:3746301-3747926 GCF_000260255.1 Octodon degus
GGGGGGATGGCGTACGGGGAACGTGCACGAGGGGGAAGTGACGTGGGAGAGTGACCTACGGGGTGACGTACGTGGCGGGGGGTCGTATGCGGAGGGTGCAGGGGGGTGTCGTGTGCAGGGTGGCGTGACGTGCACAGGGTGGCGTGACGTGCACGGGGTGACGTGTACCTCCACACACCGCTGCGCAGCGGGCATATAGGTGCGTGGCCTGCGAGGTCTGTGGGCGCTGCTCTGTCCCCGAGGACGCCGCTGTCTCTGAGGCTGGCCGGCTAAGAGACAGGCCGTGGCTGGAGCGCACCAGGGCCGTGCCTGCCCCCGGGCCTCAGCGCACAAAGGAGGGCGCCTCGTGGGGCAGCCTTCGGGTGTGGCTTGTAAATCTCGTGAGCTGTTTATTTACCATTCAAAAGACACGCCACATAGCCCCAGTGAGAGTAACACAGCAATAATTATACGTTACTCCATAATTAGAGTCATCTAGTTGTGTTAATTATGGCAACATAGTTATAAAATTGCCAGTATAAACTGGAAAACGAAATAATGAAGCAGCTGGCCTGGACGATCCTGGCCGAGTCACCTCTTTTTTTGGTTTTGTTTTCCTTGTATTTGAGGCAGGGTCTCACTATGTAGCCCAGGCTGGCCTTCAACGCACGGCAACCCTCCTGCCTCAGCCTCCCGAGTGCTGGGACAAGAGGAGGGCTGGGCAAGGCCCGCCCACAGGACTCCGTCCCCTCCACGGCCTAGGGCTGGCTTTCCCCAGTGGGGCCCCGGGGCACAGGGACACATGCTTGGCCTCTCCACTCGCCCTGCCCTCTCGTGGCTGCCATGCCAGTGGCCCAGCCTCTAGGTCACCTCTGAAGTTCTGCATTTTCAGGGACAAGAGGTCATGAGTCAGCTTGTGGTCGGACATGGGGAAGCAGCTTGCTTTTCTCCAGGTAAACTGAGGCTGCCAAGGCTGAGAGCCCCAAGATGTCACCTCTCCCGCTGCCCTGAGCTTCTGTTGGAAGGGACCAGTAGTGAGGGTCGGTGCCCCTGACCCCCACCATGCACAGCCACTCGCCTGTAGCCACCAAGGGAGCAGGGACAGGAAGTCCTTCCGCCAGAGGAACCCTCCTGCTCCGCGCACACTGCTGGCTCCCCCGCGGCCGCACGCCTTCCAAGGGGCCAGCCAGGCTGCTGACCTGCAGGAGCCCCATGGTGTTGGGTACCAGGTCCCTGCCAGTGGGCAGCTTCACTAGGAGGCGGAACGGCCGCAGCGGGCCCCTGGGGCATCCCTGCCGGCCTCCCGCACCCCACCTTGCCCTGTCCTCTGTGTCTGGCCCTTCCCTTCTGCAGCGGACCCTCGAAGTGGCAGGGAAGTGAGGGCGGGGACGCAGCCTCACAGCGGCACCTAGGATGGAGCACTTGTCATCATCTCTGTCCCCAGCCCTGAGTGGGCTGATAGAGGGCGGGCGGGGCGGGCGGAGCCTGCTCAGTAGCACATCCACCGCCGCGTCCCACAGCGCCCCATCCCTCAGCGCCCTGTCCCACAGCGCCCCATCCCTCAGCGCCCTGTCCCACAGCGCCCCTGTCCCTCCCTCCAAGACCTTGGGCAAAGAAGCTGCTCCCAGCTGACCCCCGGGGGGGGG
>NW_004524724.1:3748931-3763469 GCF_000260255.1 Octodon degus
CCCAGCAGCCAGACTGGGGTGCGGGGCCACAGCAGCTGGGCTAGTGTCACTGTCAAGGAGTGGGGTGCAAAGCCCCAGGTAGGAGGGCTGGGGGCTGGGTCCTGCGCCATCCCTGACAGGACCTGGTGCCCTGGGGACCAGCAGAGTTAAGGTGATGAGTCATGCCGGGCCGAGCTTCAGGAATGGGAATCTGCGGAGCACACCCCGGGGCAGCTTCTCCATCTCAGTGGACACCAACCTCTGGATAAAGCAAACCATGCAGGGCTGGGGAGGTAGCAGGGGGGTCTAAGTGCCTGCCTGGCAAGTGCAAGGTCCCAGGCTCAATTGCTGGTACCAAAAGAATAAAAACAAATTAATTAATTAATTAAATAAATAAAAGCAAACCAGCAGTGCTGGAGCCTGCCCTCTGCCTCCCGCTGGGGTGGCATATGCCCACCTGCCCCTGAGGCTGCTAACCTTGCACCCCCACTTCTGAGGCCCTGCGGGCAGGCTGAGGTGATGCAGAAGGATTTTCACGTAAAAGATCTTTCCACATGGGCTGTCCTCACACAGCTGCCTGCCCTGTCAGGACCCCAGCTCCCAGCCTCGCTCGGCTGCACGGGGCTGGAGTCAGCTGTACCCAGGGCTGTGACCGACCTGTGACTGTCTTTTGTTTCCCTGTGGATGCTCAGCTCTGCCAGGCCAGTGGCAGACAGCAGTGATGGGGAAGGCTCCATCAGCCCCTGCTGTGGCGGGAGACAGCAGCACACGTGGCTGAGATCTGTGGCTGTGGTCTTGTCCAGTGAGAAGGCCCAGATGCACCCAAGAAGTGTGTGTTGCCTGCACAGAGCTAAATCGATGCATTCTGGTTCAGCCCTATATCCAAGGCTGAGCCCACCAGGGACATCTGGGCTCCTGGCCCTGGCGCCCCTGCTCCTGGCCTGGCCTGACCTATGTGCTTTGCTCATGTGAAGAGGTGGAGCTGACAAAGTACAGGCCACGGGGCAGAGCCTCGCGGTTGCATTGGCCAAGGTCCTGGCTGCCTTCCACCCTCAGCCGCCAGCCTCTGCATCCGGGGAACTGTGCAGTGGGATTCCACACGCAGCTGGGTCCAGCCGCCTGCTCACTGCACTGGAAGCACTAAGGGTGCACAGCGCGCCCCTGCCGGAGCTCTGGGGATAGCGGCATCCGTCGCCTCCACGTGCCAGGGTGCTGAGCGAAGTACGCGCGCCTTGGCTCCTCCGCTGGAAGCATCAGGGCAGCCCTAAAGTCAGGGCCTTTGTGTAAATGGAGAAACAGGTTTGGGGGGCAGTGGGAAACCCAAGACTGTCCACCGAACTGCTTGCATTGCTGAGGGCTGAGCCTGGACACGGCGGGGCCTCACTAGAAGCCCTGCTGGAGTCCCCAGTGTGCCTCAGGGCAGAGGGTGTGGTGGGAGCAGGAGGTTCCTCGAGGTCCCCACTTCCTGGTTCTTGCCCCACGATGCTGCTACTGCCTGGACCTCCTGCTAAAAAAGGCTCTGGGGAGGATTCAGGGGGCTCTCATGGTCTCAGCCAGGAGCCACGGTGGCCCTGGGCCACTGTGCTGCCCATTTCAGGGCAGGTCCTCCCCACTGTCCGGCCTGGGGTGTACCCCCATGCCCAGGAGCCAGTGACCCCGCATCGGGGGGACATCTGCAGCATGGCTCCCGAGGAGTGAACCGCCCCTGACTCTGGCTCATCAGCACCAGACACCACAGGGCCAGGAGGGCCACAAGCCCGCAGATCGCACTGGCCACCCCACAGATACCGGGCCCCGGGACCAAGGGACGGGGTTGAGCCTGGCACAGCGTCCCCAAGGCCTCCCTCGCCTCCTGACCTGTGCAATCCTGCTGGGGACCCCAGGGCCCCTGGGAAGGAGAAAGCACACAGCCAGGTGTAGGAAAAGCTGAGCACATGGCGGCCACTGTCACTGCTGAGACCTGTGCCAGGGGCCAGCGAGGCAGGCCTGAGGCTCTCTCCTGTCTGACAGGGCTAGGTCCTTCCAGTTGGACCTGAGCAATGCCACAGGCCCAGCTCGGCCACTGTCACTATCCAGGTCACTCCGCCATGGGTTTGGTACCATGTGGACAGGACATGCAGCTAAGGAAGACAGGGTGGCTCTGGGCTGTCATGGAAGAGGGACACAGAGTGCCTTGGGATTTCTGCGTGGCTCCTTCCACAGGAGAAGGCATCCCTGCTACACTGGTGTTTACAGAGAAGCACGTGGGCCAGCAGTGCTCCCATGCCACCAGGAAGAGCAGCTGCCTCGGGGGCATCCACAGATGGCTCTGCACCCACCAGACCAGAGCGTCCGAGGAGCACTCAGAGCACCCCCAGCCCGGCCTGGGAGACACGCAGGGACACACAGGCGTCCTTTCCTGGGTCTGCAGCAGGGACACCAGGCCTGTTGTCATCAACAAGCAGACCCCGGGCTGGGCATGGAGCTGGGACGGACTCCCCTCGCACCATTCCTGCCCAAGCCTGGGATGCCGGCCGCCCGGATGCAGGAGGAAGCCCTGGTGCACAGGATCAGCAGGCAGCTTTCCCCGCATCCCCGAGGAACTGCAGGGCATGCCCACGGCTCAGCCACAGGCCCATCTGCATCTTGGGCAGGACCCACCCTGAGCCTTGGGGCCTTGACCTTCGCAGACTTGTCCTTCCTTCCACCAGGGCCAGAGCCCAGCAGGCAGCAGGACAGCCGGCAGTGCTGACGAGGCTGTTCTCCAGGCCAATTACCAACCTTGCACTGTACTGAGGTATTGAACCGATGCACTAAGACATGGGAAGGCACTTGACTGGGCCAGGAGCCTCCAGAGCTAGAGCCCTGTTTTTTCTCTCCTCCTGCACACGACCTCATACTTCTCTGTCTCTGAGTTTCCCAGGGGTTGGACACCATAGGTGACCCTGGCGTGGCTTCCTGTGAGCCTGCGTGTGGTGTTCCCTCTGTGTCCTGGGACAAGGACAGCGCAGAGCCCACAGCTGCTGGCTCTGCCCTGCTGGGAGGTGAGCCACACCTACTGTGTAGGGCTAGGGTTGCCATTCCGCACCTCAGCCCCCATGACTAGCACTGCAGGGAACAGGACATGCAGCTCCGTTACCAGACAGCGCGTCTCCACACACTGCCTTTGCTTCCTTCCAGGGGAGATGACAGATCCCACGGCAGTCTCACCTCTAGAGTCCCGGAGGAAGCCACACACTGATTTCCATCGGCTATACTACTCCATTCCCACAAGCAGTACCAAGTACTCCCCACAAAGGGGAACTTGTGCCCCAGATAAAGGGGCCTTGACAAGGCCCCTTTGTGACCTGGATCGATTGCTTTGCTTCCAGTCTATGTCCCAGATGCAGGACCAGAGAGCAGGCCTCTAGGTGGATGGCCCTGGTCACAGTCACCAGCTCCACCCTGTTCCGGGAGGAGACCTTGCTGACTGCCCAAGGCCGGGAGGCCTGGGTGGACCAGATGCCGGCCTTGCGTCCCAGCAGCGCTCAGCACCTCTGAGCTGTGCTGAGTCCCTCTCGGGTAGCAGCAACGTCCAAGATCCTGCTGGGGAAGAAGCCAGAGAGCAGCACAGGCGCTGCTGCTGTCCTAGAAGCAGAGGCTCGCCGCCGCCCGCTTTACCTCCATCACAGAGCATGGCCCGGCCAGCCCCTGTGGGAACCAGAGCAGGGGCTGCACAGGACTCGGTGCGGCGCACAGGGCCACCTGAAGCCAGGCTGCAGCAAGAGCTGGGCCTGGCGTGGGAGCTCATCCCAGCCCTGTGTCCCAGAGCCACTCCAGGGCCATCTGGGAAAGGGGAGGTGGAAGCAACACTGGGACCGGGCATGGGAGCCTGAGTCCGGCCCGTGCCGTGCTGTTTATGATGCGGCTGTTCAGGGTCTGCGATCTTTTCTAAATTTAAGCATGCAAAATGCCAAGTCATCATGCTATTTAGCTTGGGGAAAAACACATTTAAATGTATGGGTGGGTGTTCCAAGAACTTCGGCTTCACTTCAGCCCCTTAAATCCACAGCTGACTGAAAAGTCGCTTCCTATGCTGGTTCTAAATGACCACCCCCACACCCCCAGGAGAGCTGCAGGCTCCATGAGGCCCGCAGATGCCCCCAAAGCTTAGCCCCACCCCAGGTCAACCATGTGGTCCCCCAGACCAGGCACCTATGGGCCTTGAACTTGGCCTGGGCCAGGCAGCAGTAGCTACAGAGGTTGCCCCAGCTGCAGGGACCCCCAGACTCAGAGCTGAGGCTGAAGGACGGTGCTGGCTCTGACGGCCAGAGTCACTTTCAAAGACGCGGGCTGCACGTGAAGAAGGAGCCGGGTACAGAAGCTGCTGTTCGGCCCCCGCCTGCCTAGCACCGCCCTTGATAGCATTTCCTCGTGGAAGGCCTGATGCGACACCTTCCTCACAACTGAAAGCCAGGAAAGGGCAGAGGAAGCGCTGCCTCTCCTTCCCGTCCTCCCGGGCTCCGCCACACCCTCTGCCTGGCACAATCCATGCAGCATGGCTGCTGCTCTGGGAGCCACCTGGCGGAGCGTTTTCCCAGCCGAAGAGCGGTGTGTTCCTGGTATTCGTGGTCACGGACCGAATCCCGGAGGCCAAAAGCTGCAGGTCGGAGGTGCCCTGGATGAACTGCACGGGGGCTGTCTTTTCTTGCCATTTTCATTCTGCACACATTGTTTCCAGAGTTCTATTGTTTACTTAACTTCTGTCTGCAGATCTCAAATGAATCAACCTTTGAATCAGCCTCAACCAAACTATATCCACGGAAACAGGGCAAGGAATCCATCCAAGACTGAAATCAAGCCAGGTGTCATGAGGCACATCTGTAATCCCAGCACAGGGGAGGCTGATGCAGGAGGGTCACCATGGGTTCAAGGCCACCCTGGGCTACACAGTGTGTTCAAAGCCAGTTTGAATTACACAGCAAGGTGTGGCTTCAAACAAACGACCAAATGTCTGCAGTCTAAAATGCTCCAAAACTGAAAAGCTCTGGGACCGTGTGACGCCATAAGTAGAAGAGTCCTCGGGAACCTCGGGGCAGGTAGAGGCGAAGTGCGGTACCGTAAATGTTGTATGAATGAGCTGGAGACTGTGAGCACGAGGTGCACCTGAAGCGCAAGAGAACATTGCAGTGAGGGTCCCAGCCCCAGGGCGTAGCATCTGGTCCCCAACATCTGGAAACATCTGGGCTGCAGATCACCCCTGCTCCTGGGTGCGTCAGTGCAGGGACACGTGGCCTGTGTCAGACGGCCCAGAGGGACAAGGCACGCAGGGTGCTGCTGTTTGGACAGTGCTTCCATTCTGCCCCCTGGAGTCTCTGGGGAGGGTTGAATGCACGGGGGCTTCGGGGCCGTGTGGGTCATGGGGTCGGCCCCCGCCCAGACAGAGGCTGCACCTGCCGCCCCCTCCTTCCAGGCTGGTGTCCACACCAAGGCCCGCATGGACCTGTCTTCTCAGTCCTAGTTCAGGATGAGGAAACATGGGGTCTGGTGACTTAGAGAGGGTGGCTGCTGTGACGCCTCTGGATTTGGCCAGGGAGCAGCACCTTCGCTGGTGATGTCACATTGTGAAAAAGACAAGACCAGGTGAGCGCTGCAGCCGGAGGCTCCCTAACAGCCAGGTGGGAGAAGTCGGGTCCCCTCAGCCTGGGCACTGGGAGCTGAGCCCCGCCCAGCTTTGCTCAGCTTGCACCAAAATGCAGCTGTGGGGCCGTCGGGCCAGCTGCCTGGGCCAGGTCCCCTCACTGTTTGCTTGCTTGGGCTGTACTGCTACGTATGCCAGGCCGGCCTTGAACTCACAGTGATCCTCCTGCTTCAGCCTCGAGTGCTGAGATCACAGGCAGTGACCTCTGGGGCTCTGTACTTGTCTTCTGTAACCTCCTCTGGGCTGGCTGAAAGCCCCATGCCATGTGGCACCTGGCACGCTCCCACAAACCTGTGCCCATCAACCTGCCCCACAAACCCTTTCACTCCAAAGGTACAGTGATTTGATGCACATGGAGAAAGAGAAAGGCTGCCTGAGCCCTCGATGCCGCGGCTGTAAACTCGTGCAGATGTTCAAAATGAAAAGCAAAACAGAAAGGCAAGGCAGCAGCTGTGTAGGACAGGAAGAGGACGCCGCGTTGCGCTGCTTTGCCTTTCTGGTTTAGTGACCTGTCCTAAAGAGGGGCTGTGTCACTCTGTCCCTAAAGCTGCACCACAGCCGAAGGGCCAGGGCCAGATCTCCACCTGGTGGGCTAGTGCCTGTGGGAATCTGCAGGCCCAGGCTCACCGTGGATAGTGACTGTGTGCACGTGGGGACTTGGTACTCACGTTACTTTATTACATTTTTAATTTTTTGTGTACAAATATGATTATTGTTAGAGCTTTTTAAAAAAGAGAATAAAAATAGTACAAAAAACATTAGAAACAACACAGAATTTTACTAAACAAAATGATAGGAATTCAACAATGGTTGTTACATTGCAGATTGTTTTATTTATTTATTTATTTATTTATTTATTTATTTATTTTATTGTTTTTGCAGAACCAGGGATTGAACGCAGGCCCTTGCGCTTGCTAGGGAAGTGTTTGTTCCACTGAGCCATCTCTCTGGCCCACTATATTATTGTTTTCAAATCAGATTACCCAATATAGGCATGCAAAATCGGTCAAAAAATTAAAAAGGAAAAGAAATGTAAGCATCAACTGTTACTTTCAATAGCCCAGCAGAAACCATCAGTCCAGCTAGCCACGCTATCCCGTGTGTATACCTGTATTTACTTTCTTTTCTCCTTGCCCGCATCCCAGTTCTTCCTTTCCTTTGAGCAGTTTCTTTCTCTTTCACAGTGTCACATTTTGTCATGGCTAAGCCTTCAAAACAACCCAAATGCCCACCAACTAAGGAATGGGTAAAAAAAGGTGAGGTGTTTCTATACAATGGAGTACTACTCAGCTATAAAGAAGATACAATCAAGGTTTTATAGGTAAGCGCCTGCAACTAGAGACCAATAGTCGTACATGAAATAAGTCAGACCCACATGCATAAACCTCGTATTGTCACCCTAGAGTAAGAACCCGAAAGAGTAAATAAAATTATGCATTACTTCTTCACTGCAGCAAACATCTTTGTTGGGGCCGGGGAGATGGCTCAGTGGAATAAGCGCTTCCCTGGCAAGTGCAAGGGCCTGAGTTCAATCCCTGGTTCCACAACAAAAAAAATAATAATAATCTTTGTTTATATGTCGTACTTTTAGTCTGATGTGAAGAAGTATATCAAAAAATAAACCCCCATAAGGGGGGCCAGCACGAAGCACACTGCTATACCTTGGGTCCCTCCTGCACCCACTGACCTCAGAAATGACATGAGAAGAGTGCCCTCTGTCACCATCGGGTGTAGCGTTAACCACACATGGTTTGCTATCCACTCTGCCCTGTTGCTGTCACCAGACAGTGTGTCCCCACACAGCATCCCCCACGGGACATGCGTCCCAGCCTGGCCTGGGTTTCCGGCCGCTGTGGCAGTCCTGGTCCTAGTCCAGGCGCCGGTCTCGGTCCTCATGTCTGGGAGTCTCTCCTGCCTGTGCTGCCCACCGTGCCCACTGCCTGAAGCCCACCTTTTGCCTCTTCTCCAGATGTCTGCGGATCCCACCCAGCCTCCCTATGGCACCGCGAGCCCACGTGTCCAGCTCCCCTTCACCACTTCTCTGGAGGCCCAGCTCCCCCCCCCCTCCGATTTCTGCTTTGGGAGCCCACACTGCTGTCTCCTGCACACCTTTCACATTTCTGTGTACTGCAGGCCCTCAGTGGCCACCTTCAGCCGGCCTTGCTCCTCCTGCATGACCCTGCTGCCTTCCTTCTCTTCCTTTCATGATCAAATCTTCTCCCATTGTCATTAGCCATCAGGGGCGGAATAAACAGCTAGTTTATTGTCCGTGGTGGCGAGCCTGTGGCATGCCTGCCACAGCAGTGAAGGGTTCGCCCTCACCGACTTAGATCACATTCTTTTGCTCAAAAACTACAATTTGGCAGGTTTGGGGCACACAAACGTGCCCCTGTAACCCCAGCACTTGAAGAGGCAGAGGCAGAACGAGCACAAGTTCAAGCCTAGCCTGGGTGACTTAGGAAGATGCTGTCTCAAAATGCACAATAAAAAGGGCTGGGGTGGCCGCTCAGTGTGCAGGGGTTTCTTACGCAGCTCCAGAGCTGGAAGCAGACCTACAGGAGGCCCCAGTGCCTCCTGAGAATAGTCTCAAGTCTCTCAGAGCGGCACTCAAGAGCCACTTTCCTCCGCCGGGGGCTGATCACGCCCAGCCTCTGCAGGCTGGGGGTGCTCTGGCCTCCGCCATCACCCGGCTGACTCCTCACTCACACTGTGGAGGAGCCCACTCGGCCAGTGCTGTCTCCCCGGAGAACCGTAACACATAGTTCCAGCTTGTCTACCTTTGGTGCTCCACAGCCTACTGCCCGTCCCAGGAACACTTCTCCTGGCCAAACCCAAATGCACTTTCAAGATCTTAGGCGAGGTCACTGCCTGCAGAAATGTCACTCACTCCCACTGAGGTGCCTGCTCCTGCTTCGGAGCACCAGGCAGCTCTGCCGCCTGTCACGGGAATCTCTGCAGCAGTCTTGCCTCCCTGGGACAGGGAGCTTCGCCCAGGAGTTGCCAGAGCCGCCCATCTCCATGTCTCCCGAAAGCATGCTGGCTAACTGGGCTGTGTTGCCATGGACATTAATGGAGTTAAAAGACACCAGAATGTGGCTTGGTTGCGGAAGAGCTGCGTGACCACGCCAAGAGAACAGGAGAGAATTCCACACTCCGAGGAATCAGAGGATGCTTTCAAGGCAGGGCAGTGAGGAGTGGTATTTTTTTACCTGGTAACTAATAAAAAATAGTCTCCCCTCAGGTGGTGAAATCTCATTTTATCTGAATGAGGGCTGTACAGCTCCGGAGAGCAGCCAGCCAGACCTCGGAGACCTCACTGCCACTGGCTTTGCCCAGCGCAGCTCATTAAAGAGCCTGCAGGCTCCACGGTACACTTTCAGCTGTCTGTTCACAGCAGGGTTAGTAATGCAGGTCCCCTTACCTCCCAGCTGTCACTTCTTCCAGGAAAAAGCCCATCACAATCCATGTGATGTCGCGGATGACCTCCCTACGCCTGCACATCAGCTTCTGCTCAGGCACCAGGGACAGCAGCACCCTGTAAGACAGTCCCTGTCACAGAGCTGGCGCCTCTGGAGAGGCAGAAAGCAGACGCACACGCACTCGCTCTAACCAGCGGTCCCTGAGGTGGGGCCCAGACCCACGGCAGCATCAGCCCTTGGCGGGTGTGCGGTGTCAGGGCCTTCCGCTCAGGCAGAAATCCTGACCTCACTGCAGCTGTCTTACTCAGCGAAGCTGCAGGCCTTCCATTGCTGGCCACTGCCCTCAGCTAAACCCTACAACTTGTCATCAAGTGGAAGCTTCTGGGAATATGCTAAGGACAGCTTTGCCACGTACAGCTCTGCTCGCCACACGACATCACTGTGCCACAGCCCTCTGCTAAAGCTGGTTTCCTCCTCATAACTTCTGCTCGTCACCCCATCAGTGAGACAAGCTCTGTGCAGTCAAAGCCTCAGGCTTTAGGAGTCCTCCTCTGGAGTCCACCAGCGTCACTGAGATTTCCTGTCTTCTCCTGAGCTCCTGGCTACTGTTGGCTCAGTTTCTCCCACAACGCCTCAACCACCTGAATCAGACCCTAGCACAGGCGTGGACACCTGAACCCAACGGGCTTCTCGGTCATTCTGTGGTACAGCTCAAGCTTGGGAACCACTGCTCTAGAGCATCGTGCTAAGACCCAAAGCTAAAAGAACTTGGCTAAATGTACATCCAGTAACGGATGGAAATTGCCTGTGGGCTTCTGGGTTCTTATCTATTCCTAAAATATCATGCCTCTTTCTGTTCTGGCTCAGTGCTCCGTTGTCATGGTCTGAAAAATGTTCTGAGCTACAGATAATATTATAATTTTAGCTTGGCCCTTTTGGTTAAATAAACAGAGACCCACTCAAGCAAGCCTGCTTAAGTTAGAAGGAGTTTGCTGTGAGGACCCGTGTGAAGCGACTGAAGAGTCTCTGGGCGTCGGAGAAGAGGAGAACTAAAACAAGGACTGGCCACGTGGGCTCTGGAGCTGAAAGACAGCTTCAGCGGCATCCGAGGCTTGTTTCTGGTCCCCCACAGCGTCAGCACGTAGGGCCAATTCTTCCAGCACCTTCCCGTGAGGAAAAGTGTGGTGATGGGGACTTCATCTGTCGTGCCACGCTGGTGGTCGTCTGTGCTGGTAGTCGATTACTCAGCCAGTGACACAGAAGCAACACCCTCCGAGCAGGCTGGAATGAGCTGATGAGAGCGGGACGCTGGCCAATTCCAGCAGGCACCGAAGGCTCAGACCTGGCCTGGCCGCACCAGAGCATGCTCGCTGAATCTCAGGCACAGACTGGTTCCTTCAGAGAGCAAGGGAGGCACAACAAAAGACCCGTGTGGACAGCAATTGGACTTTCTATTCAACAACATAACCACAGCTTCACTGGGGCATGTGGCAGGCAATAGATACCTACTGAACGCTTAACAGGAGCTATCTTGAGACGCTTTCCTTCAATGTTTGTCAATAGTTGAACAAAACCAATAAATATATTTAAAATCTAATTTCTATATCAAATGTAGTGTCACCTTTCCTTATGGGTGAACGTTCGGCCTCCAGGTGTGCTCCTCCTGCCTCGCTCCACGTCCCCGGCACTCGCATGGACTGTTGCAGCACCTTGTCATTCTTCTCTCGCCTCCAGAGCCTCTCTTTACTATAGTTCCCGTACGATATCTCCAAAACATAGCACTTCGGTGTTTCAGTGGATTTTTCACTTTCCTGTTGGAGGACAGGTTTATGCACAGAAAAAAACCATAAAGACATACATAATAACATAAAATAGTGGCTGCTTGAGTCACTCAGGAGGAGTTAGAGGTTCAACCTGGTAGTATAAGCTCTTTATATGTTTTTAATTTTAAAAATTAAAATATTAACAATTATCTTTGTGAAATATAAAAGAATTGATATGAGGTGCTAACCAAGTACAGCTGTCATGCTGCTGAGCTAAGCAGTCCGAGGAAGACTGCTGTGTTATTGATAAAGCAGGATCTATAAGGGGGATATGTGCTGGAGCCAGGAAACAACGCTCAAAGTGAGAACCAGAGCTCCCCGCAAAGTACCACAGCCGCCCTCAGTGACCACGAGGTTCTAAGCACTTCTGACAACGGGATCAGATGAGCCTATGTCAGGAAATCCAGTGCGACAAGCTTCTCCAGGACACTGAACAGTGCACCATCTTCCCATTTGAGGCCAGAGAGATGCTCAGTGTAAGGACCAGTGCTCCCCCAAATGAACCACAGCCATGCTCAGCAACAACAAGGTCCTGAGCTCCTTTGATGGTGATGTCTTAGTTATTCTTCTCTCATTGCTGGGACAAAAGCAGACACCCAAAATGAAGGGAAGAAAGGTTTATTTAGCTCACAGTCACTGGAGGTTTCAGTCCACACTCAGCTGGCTCCAAGGCAGAGCGGCACATGGCAGAGAGCAACCTTTCATGGCGGCGGCAAAGAGCAGAGAGCAAAAAGGAGGAGTAACAGCAGCAACAATCTCTACAGGGAGCAAGTCTGTCTCCCTTGAGTTGCATTCAGGGCATCCGCCCCAGGCTGGGAGTAGCACTCACACCCATAATCCCAGCAGCACTCACCAGTAATCCCAGTGGATCATGAGTTAATCACAAACTCTAGAAGTCTGCCCCGTGACTGCATGAGGCTTCGGAGGGACAACGAGACTCAGACCATAACAGATGAGAACTGCAGCATTCCTATCAGAAAAGCCAGCATGAGAAGCCCTCCAGGAGAGCTGGCAGACTCTCTGCCGAATCCTCTTTTTCTCCATTTCTCCCTTTTATGCCACTGGGAACATTCCTCAGGTGGGCCGTCTGCGGCCAGCAAGCACCAAGCTCGTTTGGTGCAGCAGGGTGTTACAAGTTGACCACCAGTTGTCAGTTTGCCACATGGGAGATGCTGGAATGCCAAAGTGAGTAGTTCAGATATTAATTCTGATTCTCAAAATATGATGCCTTGGGCGTAAGCATTGTGTTATAAGACTAAATTCAAAACTGAAATAGACTGTCTTTACAGAATGAAAAAGTATGCCACAATCAAACAGCTCACAACTCACCTAATTTAAGTACAAGGAGAAGCACACTTAGGTACAGTATAAATAAAGCACTTTAACCTAAAGTTGAAAAGAAAATCTTAAAAGCAACAATACATTTTTAAAGTTTATTTTAAAAAGGAGGGCCAGCGAGATGGCTCAGTAGAATAAGTGCTTCCCTGGCAAGCGCAAGAGCCTGAGTTCAATCCCCAGTTCCACCTAAATAAATAAATAAATAAATAAAAAGGAAACAGTATAAGTAACAGATGACTTTTCACCTGTAACAATGGATTCTGGTGGACAATGGAATGCCATCTTTTAAAATTTGAGTTCCTCATCCATTAAAAACATACTTCAAAAGTTGGGTACAATAAAAGATATTTTCAGAATAACCACCTAGAGAATTTTTAGACAGCAACTTTTTTCTCAGGGGGAGTACAAGGGATTGAACTCAGGACCTTGTGTTTGCCAGGCAGGTGCTTATGCTGCTGAGCTATCTCCCCAGCCCAGAAAATGTGTTTTATAAGAGACCACTAAGGGAAATTCTTCAGACTGGAAGGAAATATCAAATGAAAACGTGGGTCTATAAGGATGAATGAAAAAACCAGAGAAAAATGGCTATTACTAGAAATAGAGTATCATTTCTTAATTTCTTTGAAATACAATGAGTATTTAACATTATTTTCAAATAATGCATTGTATTATGGCATTTTATTACTTATGTAATATTACTACCTATCCTTTTTACATAAGTAAAAAGGATAGGTAGAATGAACAGAATTTTGCTACTGTAAATTCATATTTTATTTAAAATAGTAAAACAATAGCTCAAAGTTGGCAGTAATAGGTTGACTGTACATTTTGTAATCTATCTAGATACACCAATAAAAATCAATACAAAGCAAGTAGAACAATAAAATGGATTATCAAGAAATGTATTAAGCCAAAAGACAGGAAAAGACCAGAAAATCAAAAGTAGCTAGAAAAACTTGGAAATGAATATGAAGATGGTATATGTAAATCCAGCCATAATAATAATGACACTAAATGTAAATGGATCAAATATTCCAATGAAAGGGGCAGAAGATACCAAGCTAAATTAAACAAAAAACAAATGCCAACCACATACCGCCTAATGGGATAAAAACACAACTTAAAAGTGGCACAAGTAAGTTCAGAGTCACAGCGCTCAAAGAGTGAGGTCAAGAAGCCGGGTCCATCCACAGAGAAGAATTCAGGATTGCTGGTAAAGGGCTCTGCACAAGGAGAGATGGCTGTTAACAGACAGATGCGTCACCAGCACACTTGTGCAGTTAGCACCCGAGGTGCGGAACGCAAGAGCCTGCAGCCCAAGAGCTAAATGAAGAGACGGCACACCTGCAAGCACAGCTGCGGGCTGCGCGCTCCACTGCCGGTGACCGGCAGCCTAACAATAAGGGTGTAGGAGCCTTTACCCTAACATCAGCTCAGTTCATAGTTATAAACACTGACATTACAACCAGCACCTGCACAGTGGTCACTGTTTTCAAGCACACCTGGAAGGCTCATTAAGGGGAGCTTTATGCTGGACAACAAAGTAAGTTTTAACAAATACCCAGTGGTCAACATCTTAGAGTTTGTTTCCTGGCCCAAACAGAATTAATTAGAAATCAATAGTAGTAAGATTTAAAAAATGCCCAAATATTAGGAATGAGTGTGTGTCTATATAGTTCGCGGGCCCAACTTGCCCTCCCAGAGAATAACAGAACACTTGGGCTGGATGATAACGGAGCCGCAAGCCAGCTGGCGTGGGACTCATCTGAAGCAGTTTGGGAAGAAAATATGCAATGTGGAGATTTTTGTTAGGAAAAGAAGAAAGTCACTGACCTATCCTCCTACCTTAAGAAACTAAAACACAAATCAATCCAAAAGTAACTAGAAGTAAGAAATAATAAATCAGTCCCAAAGTAATTAGAGAGTTGAAATCAGTGAACTAAAGAACAAAGATAGAGAAATATAACAAATTCCAAACGTGATGTTTTGAAAGATTGATAAGATTAACAAACCCCTAGCAAGACTTAAGAAAGATAGAGAACCACCATTATCAGGAATAAAAGAAAGTGGTAACTTTAAATTCTGCAGATATTAACAGAATGATACAAATTTTAAAAATTCCTTTATAATGATAAATGTGCTAACTTACATAAAATTGGCAACTTCTTTGGAAAATACAGCTAAAAGTGGTGTATAGTCTCGTAGCCTTTTATTTAATAAGCAAATTTAAGTTGACATCAAAATCTCTGGGATAGATGGTTTCACTGGTGAATTCTATCAAATAGCTAAGAAATAACAGCCCAAAGTCCGCTCCGAAAGC
>NW_004524724.1:3764970-3824815 GCF_000260255.1 Octodon degus
AGGGCGCTCCCGCTGTGCACGCACGCCCTGGTCTCTGCCTTCCAGGAGCACACCGCGTAGCGGTCAGGGCCTAATCCCTGTGGTGCCCAGCGGATGCTCGGGCAGGGTCCCTGCAGGGTCTGCTGCCGCAGGCCCCTTGCCCTATGTGGGGTGCCGTCCCCATTTGGAGGTGCGTGGTGGAATCCTCACTCCTGCCACCACCCTGTTTGCAGGCCCCAAACGATGTACTTGAGATCTGAGAAGCTGTGTCCTGGCATTTGAGTACGCGTAGCTGGTCTGCCCACTGCGATGAGAGAGGAGGGCGAGGGGAAGGGGGAGGGGAAGGGGAAGGGGAAGGAGAACAGGGGGAGCAGGGCCAGGAAGGACAGGAGGGGGAGGAGGGGGAGGGGGTGGGCGCAAGAGGAGGAGGAAAAGGAGGAGGAGGGCGGAGGAGGAGGGAGGAGGGGAGGAAGACGGGGAGGAGGAAGAGGAGGAGGAAGGAGGAGCGCAGGAAGTGGAGGAAGAGGAGGAGCTCAGGAAGAGAAGGAGGAAAAGGAGGAGGAGGGAGGAGGAGGAGGGAGGAGGGGAGGAAGACGGGGAGGAGGAAGACCGGGAGGAGGAGGAGCGCAGGAAGAGGAGGAAGAGGACGAGGAAGGAGGAGCGCAGGAAGTGGAGGAAGGTGAGGAGCTCAGGAAGAGAAGGAGGAGGGAGGAGGAAGAAGGAGGAGAGGAGGAAGACGGGGAGGAGGAAGAGGAGGAGGAAAAGGAGGAGGAGGAGGAGGAGGAGAAGGAGGAAGAGGAGGAAGAGGACGAGGAAGGAGGAGCGCAGGAAGTGGAGGAAGAGGAGGAGCTCAGGAAGAGAAGGAGGAGGGAGGAGGAAGAAGGAGGAGAGGAGGAAGACGGGGAGGAGGAAGAGGAGGAGGAAAAGGAGGAGGAGGGAGGAGGAGGAGGGAGGAGGGGAGGAAGACGGGGAGGAGGAAGAGGAGGAGGAAGGAGGAGCGCAGGAAGTGGAGGAAGAGGAGGAGCTCAGGAGGAGGAGGAGGAAGGAGGAGGAGCCGGAGGAGGCGGCAAGGCCGGTGCTCCGAAGGCCGCCCTGCCCTGCGCCCACTCCACGGCTGCCCCACGCCGAGAAGCACACACGCGCCGAGCAACTGAGGGTGCTTGCTGCCCAGCGTCCCTGCCCTCTGCATCTGCTTCGCCCACACTCACCTGCCCGCGCTCAGCCAGGCAAGGAGGAGGTCACTGGAGATGTCTTTTTCTTCTGTCGCCTTCTTCCGCCCTCCTTCCTTGCCTCTCTCCTGCTCCTATTTGTTCTTTCACGTGAAAACGGAAGGATGGTGTGGAAGGGTCAGCTTTTAGCTGAGTCTCACCGAGTCAGGTGGTTCCCTAAGAGGTCCCAAGCCTGGGCTCCATCACTTCTGGCCTCTGAGAAAGCCCGAAAGAGCTGGTTTCTGGTTTTGAGTTTGGGATTTTTTTTCTAACAGTCTTGAGGAACAGGTTTGTCCCTAAGGTCTCACTGCATCACCCTTTTTTATTTTTTTGGTACCGGGAATCGAACTCAGGACCTTACACATAACAGGCAGGTGCGTGCTGCATCAAGCTCAGCATTTGTCATACCCAGAATCCTAGACGGCAACGTCTTTTCTCCAGGCCACCTGAAAGGTTAGGACTTTTGTTTTTTTTCTCTCTCTCTCTCTTTCTTGTTCTGGTTAAGCTTCATGGCTGTTAGTGGTCAAAATTAACATACACTGCACTGTAAGAAATCAGAAATGAACTGGGCAACATGGAACTTTCTCCTGGCTGTCAGGATTTCTCCCCAGGAAGTCTGGGGTCGCCCTTCTCCCACCTTCTGTGACCTTCTGGAGCTTCCCATCCTGACTCTAAGGCACACAGAGCCATCCCAGAGGCAGTGACCCTCCCAGCACATTGCCAGTCCTGAGTTTGGGACCAGGCTGGGCTATGTAATCAAGTTCAAGGCCAGCCTGCACTACATGGTGAGACCCATCTAAAAATAAAAAGGATCTAGGAAAAGATAAACGTATTATTCTGTAATTCCACTGAGAAAGAACAAGAAAGCAGGCCAGAAGAGGAGGAGGAGGAAGAGGAGGAGGAAGAGAAAAAGAATAGGAGTAAGAAGAAAGAGAAGAGGCATGTAAAATAAATAGTAAGAAAAGCAGTATCACCCAGAGAAGCCCACTGATCCACCCCAACCCCCCGTACCCCCCTGCATGAAGAGGCAGGGCTTAGGGAGGGCCGAGGCCCCGACTGGGAGCCCAGGGTCTGGCAAGAGCAGATGCCCCATGGCTTGCTGGCGGCCCAGCCCTGCCTGGGTGCTGGGGAAACCCCTGCGAGCCTCAGGACAGCAGCCTTTCCCTCCCAGCCCTCCCCATCTGTAAGTTCAGCGACGCTGTCTGAGGAAGCTGGGATGAACAGAGCACATCAGTACTTCCAGTCATTTGAGACAGACCCCAGTGGGTTTCCCTGGGGCTAGAAGCTGGAAACGCATGCGGAATTTTGAGCAGCTTCCATCGCTCAGACAACCTGATCTGCTGTCAGGAGGGTGGGCTTGCACCTGGACACACCAGTCCTCAGCCAGGGATCTGGGTTGCATCACTGAGATGATTTAGCTCAGTTCTCGGGGCTGTGGAATGAAGGTTAAAAGTACAGGCCTTAGAAGGCAGACTAAAGAGCTCAGGCCATGCATGTTGAGGTCATCTTGTAGGCTCTGTGTGTCACACAACTGTGGCTACTTGCTGGGGACATCCTTTGTCATCAGTGGACAGTTGCAAGGCTTTGACCTCAGCCACCATTTAGCCAACATTCTATTACAGTACGAGCAAAACGAAAGCACGTTGGAGTTTTGGGAGCTGTGGTGACAGCTCAGGCCTCTGGTGAGCCTTAAGACTTCTCATAATGCAGAGTGAATGCTGGGTGGGGACAGTCATGATGACTGTGGACAAAACGCCACAAGGCCAGCTTGAGGAGGTGGTTCCCCGGAAGGCCTGGGGGTGGCGGCTACCGGGGCAGGAAGCACCCTTAAGGCCATTCTGTAGTCATCCGTTTGGGCCACAGCACATCTGGAGCTGCCTGCTTAACTCTGGGCAGGGCAGGCAAGATGAGGAGGTTTGCAGCAGGCAATAAGTCACTGAAGGAATCAGAAGTGTCCAGGAAGAGAAAAACAAATAGAGGCGCCTGCGGTTATCCTTCCAGCCAGTGCCATAGCAATGGCGGAGCCTCTTTCCGGCCCCTCTGCACTAGGCCACTTCTGATACAGGGAGAAAAACTGATCTCGGGTGGGTGACCTCCAAACAACGTAGGGAAAAAGTCTCCTGGCCTGACCTGGATGAGTTCGTGTTCTCTAAAACCGAAGAATGAATTTTAGGAACAAACGGAGGTGATGAGCAGAATGTATTTATTAAGGGAAAGCTCCTGTCTGAAAGAGGGACAGGAGGGGGGGCCTGAGCGGGTTGTCCCCAGGAAGTTGTCTCTTCGAGGGACTTTTATAGAGGAAAACCATGTGGTGAGGCGGGTCTAAGGTGGTGGAGAACATGGGAACTCGCTTAGGTGGGCATGAGGTGGGACAAAACCATGGTCAACCAATGAGATTACAAGCACCATTGCTCAGGCAAAATTGATTAAATCCAGGACCCAATGGGGAAGCGACTCACGTAGCAAGCAGGCATGAATATGGACAGAGTCTCTTCCTTTTGGGGGTTGGGCTAGTAACTCATTTGGGCTCTTTCAAGGTGATTGATACCTATTTAGGATATCAATCCCTGATGCCCATCCCTAGGGAAGGATGTAGCAGTGCTTCCTTTTGTACTGGTCTTGAGGCATGGCCCATATGGGAGAGTCTGTCTCTTCCAAGTTGCACGGTCACCTTGTCTTCCATCTTGTCTCCTTGAGGGCCTGGCCCTGTCTGACTGCCTATAATATTTCTATCTAATTTGGCTGCCTGCAACACTTCCGCCCCCGCCTTCCCCTGTGAGTAGGCACCAGGGTCGTCCCTCGCTACCTCATTGCACGGATGAGAAGAGACTCAGCACTAGAGGCTCACATGTGGCTATGGAAGGAGGGAGCAGGGAGCAGGTCTCAGGCATTCTGTGGCAGCACTGGCACTTGCCACCAGTGAGCGCCAGAGTGGGGGGGGGTTGGAGATGCTAGTTTAAAATATCTGCAGGAGCATCCTATGGAAGGTGTGTTCCGCCCTTTGTGTTATGGGTCGCTCAGAATAGGAACCAGATCAGCCAGATTGGAATTTGGAAAGCCATTTACTACTGAGCTCAGGGCCCCCAATCAGCTCTCACACGGAAGACGAAAAGGTGGCTAGCCCAGGAAGCAGGGGGGGGTTTAAAACCTGGAACCACATTCAGTTTGGTAAAACAAATTCATTGTCTGACATAAACAATGCTTTCAGGATCATCGTGACCACTACTCAAACTGAATTTCCTGGGGCTTCGTGTTAGTTTCTGGTTATCTTGCCCCTGGGTACTTGCATGCAGCCTTGCATAGCCCGAGGTTACAAGAAGTGAAAGCCCATTTAATTTCAAGTCATTTCTGTAAGCTAACTTTGTTAACAGGAATTGGTGAGGCTTGCAGGAATTTTATCTAGCAAGCAGCAAGAAACAGCCACTAGTTACTAAACAACTTAGAACAGTGGTGAGTATACATTTTTACACAACAGAAAACACAAGATTTACATTTATAGTCTAAAATGTGTGTTGACCCGTTACACTTTGCTGTGTATTTTGAGAAGGCAGAGGTCGTCTCAGGAAGTATAAACCCTGGAAGGGAAATTCAGGGCAAGCTTATGATCCACTGCACTGAAATTATCTAGCCACTTGCAAGGCAGAGTTGGGGCCACTACGGATTCCTGAATACTGCGGGGTTGTCCTGGGGAACCTAGGGACTCCGTTAGGGTGTCACCATTCCATTAGGCTTTTCCTTGTGTGATATATGCATCTTGACCCAGCTCCTGCAGCAGGCCCCCTGCCTAGCTCTGGCTGGCCTGGACAAACTAGGACATCCCTGCTCTTCAGCCGCAGTGGGGCTGGGAGCTGGATCGCCCCTGGGCTGGGCAGAGTCAGACTGTGCAGGAGGCTAAGGCAGGCTGTGGCCCTCGTGTTCAAAGACCACTGTTCAGTGGGGTGAAGGGCCGAGGTACAATCTGAGGAGCATTTTAAGTATGGTGATGGACACAGAGGATCAGTTCTTATCAGCTCTGAAAATACATGGCACATCAAGTTGAAGTCAAGATCAGCTTCTCAGCAAATCTCTTCAGCCAGGCATGGTGGCGAATCCACATCCTCTAATCCCAGCACTCTGGAGGACTCCCTCAAATTCTGGACAGCCAGGACAACAGTGAGACTATGGGCCTCAGAAAACAAGAATAACAACAAGGGGACTAAATAGCTACACAAAAACCTTTTCGGTGGTTCAGAAACAGGCCAGGAGGCAGCCCTTTTTAGAGGGCATAAGGTAACAGGGATAGAGGAATTTCTTCCCCCTCAGAACCCTGCCTCCCATGCTCTTTGCTTACAGCGTGTGGGTCCCTGAAGGAGCTGCCTCCCCCCAGGCCAGGGGGAGCCCTTGTGCTCCAGGGCACCCCAGGGCACCCTGGTTCCTGCCCGGGGGAAGCCTCACTGCTTCCCAGCCTCCCTGGGCAGGGCTGGGTGTGTTCTGTTCTCTGCTGTACCTAGAGCAGTACCCCAGAGAGCAGGGCAAGGTGTGTCGGGAATGGCTCTTGGCACTAAGGAGAAAAAGGTGAAAGAGTCTGGTCCTGCCCCAAGGGGCACAGAGGGTGTCAGGGTGCTCCCTGGCGTCCTGGGAGGCAGGGCCTGTGGAGAGTAAGTGCCCAGGGCCCAGCAGCCTCCGGGCGGGCAGTCATGCAGCCTTCCCTGGTGCCCACGTTTTCTCCGTGCCCGCTCAGTGGTGCCCAGGGCAGGACCGGCTGGATGGGTGGTGGGACAGGTTCAGGCGTGCAGCGCGGGGCAGCGCACTGCGTTCTGGGAGGCCCTGCTGATTTGAGCGGTCCATCTTCGAGGCCGCTCCTGGCTCTGGGCCCGCAGCCCCGGGAGCATGAGGCTTTGGTGGCGGTGGCGGTGTGGTGTGAGGGCTTGCTGAGGACCTGGGCTGCGCTGAGCGGCAGACACAGGCATGGATCGGTTCTGAGAAGGCTGGGGGCGCGGGCAGCTGTGGCAGCGCTGTGCCGCTGGCAAGGAACAGACAGAAGGATCATGGGAAGCGACTCCAGGCTGGTGCGGAGACACGGGACGACAGACGCAAGGCCGGGAGTTACAGAGCGCAGCAGTCTGCAGGGCCGGGAGACCCAGGGACCTCATCGGGGGTGGGAATGGAAAAGGAGCCCAAGCTCCACACTTGATGTGGGAAGGGGGCACCAAGCAGCCGGCGCCGAGGGCCACACCGTCAGCAAAACCAAGGCCCGGGGCAGGAGGATTGCCCCTTCCAAAAAGCATCGGATGTGCTTCCAGGTGGCAAGGCAAGGCCGGAGCCGGGTGTGCGCAAAGGGGAGAGAAAGCGCAGGCAGGACCAGCTCCGCCTGCGCAAGGCCCCGTCCAGGGCTGTACCCGCTCGCCTGTGGGCCCCACAAGGCTGGGCGCCTTGCCCTGCATCCCGGCCAGCTGCGACTATGTCACTGCCTGTGTTCAAGCACGGAAGTGAAATCCCCATCTCCGTGTCACCTGGCATCTGATTCTCTGCACAGCAGCTGACTTGGAGATGCTGGATGGAAAAAGCCGTTTCTGTGACGAGCAGGAGCCGGGTTGAATCTGGAGTGCTGACGCATCACGTAGGCATTCAGACTGTGCGAACCAACCTGAGGCTGGGAGCCAGGGAGGGCACCGCTGAGGACCAGCCTAGAAGGCCGCAGGGCAAGCCCCTCCCTCCCTCCGCCGTCCCGGGGATGCAGCCCGCACAGAGAGTGTGGCCCCCGCGCGGGGCGCTGCTCACAGCCAGGCTCATGCTCTTCGGGGACTGTGTGCAGCGCCCCAGGGGTTCTGGGGAAGGATGTCACCGTCCAGGTCAGGAGGGAGCTGAGGGACGTGTGTGGAGACACGAAGTCAGAGAAGGCACCGTGGACACCGTGTGTAAAGAAAATGATTTATTTAAAGTGTTAAATGCCATCACCAGAATGAACTTGATTTACATTAGTTGGTGTTTGTTACAGGACTCATCTGCCCTTCCATTCCAGCTGGATTCCCTTTACGCTACTACGTACAGGGCAGCAGTGGTCACTGGCTTAGTGCTGTTCACACAACTAAACCACAAGTCGAGGTGCAGACATGTGAAAATTAAAAAAAGCACATCGACTTTTAAATAAATACTGCATAATGACAAGTATGTATAAATATCCCATACAGTCATGTCCTTCTTATTAAAATTAGAAATAATTTGTATAGGAATGCGCACAAAAGATCACGTGGCCGCCTCTTAGGATGAGGAGAACCATAAATGCTTATTCTAAGGGGTGGTGTAGACGCTCCGGGTCTGTGAAATCAACTGTTGCCAGTACTCAGGAGGCAAAATGATGTCAGGAACGTTTTATTCGTTCTTTGGCCAATCTTGCCTGGGCCATCGCACATTTAGAGTGTCAAGACACAGTCTTGGGGCAGCTCACGTTGCACCACACCAAGAGAAGGCATTTTAGTGATACTTTTTATCTTCTGTACCATATCAAGCATGACAGCTTTTTAATGGTCAGCACTGAATTAAAAAAAAAAAAAGAGTAATTTTTGTGCATGGCTTTCATTAGACAAATGCGATCCATATGGATTTCAACAATTATTGTAAGAAACTGAAACTAGTTCCTAGGAATATGTTATCAAAGAGCACATAAAGCCTAGGAAGCACGGGCGGTGGATGCTGTTGCCTGTGACCTCCTCTCAGAGGGCCGGAGGGGAGGTGCCTGCTCCCAGCTCTGCCCAGGACACCAGCTGCTGGGGAGCCAGGGCGGGGTTTCCACTTCAGGGTTGGCCTGCAGCCTTTGGGTGGTGGCCTCAAAGGACTATTCACAGGCATAGCGACTTTCTCTGAGTTGCCTAAAAATTGGAGCTTTAAAATTGCTGCAAATTTATGTCAACTATATCACTTTAGAAATACAATTTATGAAAAATTGAATTTTACTGCAGAAAAGTGAATAAACTACCCTGTGTTTTAGGGTTTCATTTTAGCAGTGTGTCTATTCACACAGTAAATGGAAACTGGCTAAAGAAACTGCCTTAACAAGTTACAAAACAAAACCTAAGTCCTCCAGCAGACGAGGTCTGAGCTCTGCCTGAGTGCCGTGGCTGCGGAAGCAGGCCTGGTAGAAGCCGCGATGCCACGTGGCCTCTAGTCTTTCCTGCAAAAGGAACTGTGAAGATGAAAACAGATGTCCGCGCACTGCACGACGAATTCAGAAGTCCTCCTCCCTCCTTAGCTAGATCCAGGCTGGCCCTGCCTCCCTGCACTCCTGAGCCGCACCGCAAAGTCCTTCCCGGCATCCCGGAATGAAGGGGGCTCTTACGAGGCTTCCTTCCCTCGAGGAGCGCACGAATTAGACACACCTACAGCTCTGAGTTAAACGCGGGCACGAGAGAGTCAGATCAAAATCATGTCAGCTTTTCGTTCACTCTGGTAGGGAAAAAGAAGGAAAGACCAAGACAGAGAGAATAAAAGCGAGACAGGAAGGAAGGAAGGTGTGAAAAGTTTGCACGTATTGAACGTCATGGGATTGTATATTTAATATGGAAATAAATGGAATATATTATATTTATTTGTCACATAAAGAGAATTTTAAGTATCTTCTAGAAAGTATTTCCATTTGTAATGTCTGCCAAAATACAGACTGTGATAAAGAATAGACGCGGTGTCTGTGTCGCCCGCTCGCATTCTCTCCCAGTTTTAAAACCATGCACTAGTGAAATTTATTTTTAAAAATAATATAAATTGTTGAAAATGGCTGATTTTTATTCTTTTTTTGCAAGTTGCAGCCCCAAGAAAATAATTTAAGTATTCAGCTAATCTGTGTCCATGCAAAAAAAGTGTCTTTAGTTTCATCCAGCACGGTGTAGCCACAGAATTTGGTTTCCAGAGTGCAGCGCCACGCAGCATCGGTGTGCAACGGCCTGTCGCTCTGCCCTGGGCGCAGCCGGCTGGCCGGGCGGCTCCAGCTCCCGCGCACTTCTTTGGCCTCTTGCTCTCCACCTGGTGCTTCCCAGGACCTGGCTCCTGGGCCTGTGACATGGCTTCAGGGGAAGGCTCCATTTCTGTGGCACACAGGGCTTTGGGTCAGATAAATGGAGAAACAGGAACAATAAAAATATAAAGGTGCCATTGAAAAGGGCTTTTGTTGCATGAATCTGATTCTTTGAGATTAATCCATGGCTTCAGACTGGACCAGAACTTGAGTGTCACCAAACGCCAAGCCTGATAGTCCTTCCTGCTCTGCGTGTCACCTGAGGACCTTTGTGGGGCACAACGTGTGCGACTTCCTCTGAGAACGCAGGATCGCATTGCACCCCTAGAAACGGGCTCAGAAGACACGACATTAAGCATGCAGTACTACCAGGGTTTGCGACCTGTGGATTTTTTTTTTTTTTTTTTTTTTTTTTTTTTTTTTTTTTTGTAACGCTGGTTGCTGTGACAACAGTTTTACAGCTGCTATGAACGAGAGTAAGAAGGTCCTGTCGAACTTTCCAGAGAGGACTGGGAAGCTCTTCTTGTCAGAGGGGCCAAGGTCGGATCTACTAGGGAGGAAGGGGGGAACAGTTTGAACCATCCGATCACCATGTTGGACAGCTCCAGTTCATCTAAAAGTATCTGGGCCACTCCCATAAAGGATTTGTGATCCATGCGGCCGTAGTCGCCCCAGACAATGATCTGTTGAAAAACATAGAGCAGCATCAGCATAGCCACATACATGACCATGCACTTGTGAAGCACATTAACATACTCTCCTGTTCTGACATCCAAGCTCAAGTTGCCCCAGGCACAGTGGCACATGTCTGCGACCCCAGACAACGTGGGAGGCTGGGGCAGGAGAATGGCGAACATAAGTCTAGTCTGGGCAACTCAGCAAGACTGTCTCAAAATTGAAATGGGCTGGGGATCTAGCTGAGTGAAACAATGTTTGCATAGCTTGCAAGGCCCTGGTTCAATCCTCAGTACTAGAAGAAGAAAGAATGAAGAAGGAAGAAAAGGAGGAGGAGGAAGCTGGACAGCCGAGACTAGTGGGGTGGCTGTCTTTAATACTTGAATCCCGAGGTGCACAAGAAGACTGCTGTGAGGGCCAAGGGCAGAAGCCGTCCGGGAGGCTGGCATCAGTGAGAGGCGGGTTGGTAAGCCGAGCACCTCTCACAGGAAACAGCAGCAGCGTGCATAGCTTTGCAGTGGGCCAGTGCTGCGCAGTTTCAGAGAACTTTGATTCTCTGCAGGCACGAGGCCAACTGCAGGAAATGCTGTCTTCTGGAGGGCAAGTGAGGGCGGGGGAGTACCTGTAACACCTTGCCCTGTGGACTCTCCTCAAAGGACAACAGCTGCTGGTACAGGGGCTCCAGCGTCTTCCTTGCCACTTTGGTTTTCTTTTTGGCTATGCAGACTCCATTATCTAACAGATATACTTTCACGTAGGGTGCTGGGGAGAGAGCAGAGAGAGGACATGTGTGTGTGTGGCCGGGGCATGTGGCCCGTGGGGACCTTTGCCAGCGAGTGCAAAGAGCTGGTGCCATCACGGCCCTGGCCCGCTCCCCGGGTCGCGATCACCACACAAGCGGGGGCAACAGCCGGCCTCTGAGAAGGGCAGAGAGGGAGATCTCTGCTCTGCTGTCAGCTGATTACACGGCTCCAAACGTTAGCTAAGGCAGATGTCTCCAGGAATAGTCAAGAGTGGGCCCTCTGTCTGTTCTGCACCGGACTTGGCTCAGCACCGGGTTGTTTACTCATGCCCACAAATCGCTTTTGCTGCAAGGCATTATTTACTGGGCTGGTGTGGGCACGAGGCACTGGGCCTCATGTGTTCAGAGTAGCTAGGAGGAGGCAGCTGGTCATGAATTCTATGGCTCAAAAATGATCTGGCAGATGTTTCACAAAAACACACTCATGTGGTAACAATCACGAAACTCCCTGAGAAAGGCAGGGCCCAAAGTCTGTGTTGATGTGCTGCCGGGCACAGCACCAGGCCGAGAGGGAGCCGTCCACACCATGTTTTATGTTGCTGCAGGGTTAGACGCCAAGCAATTCGGAGCCAGGAGTCAGCCAGTGGAGGCACTGAGGCTAGAGGCCAACTTCAAAATTCCCAGAGTGGCTTTACGCATCACATCCAGTGATTTCTGCACAGTGCGTCCGGGTCACTGCCCCTGCCCCACGGTACTGCAGTGAGACTCGCGGCACAGCAAGGTATAACAGGGCCTCTCCTCCCTCACAAATGGCAGGGTCCCGAGCATGCGTAGGCTGCGGTACCCTGAGCCTCCGATTCCTATTCTAGAGCCTCCATGTCTTGGGAGAGCCTCAAATCTCCAGACAAACTGGAGAACACAAAGCACCAGCTAATAGGAAGCAACAGCTTCTTGTGAACATGTAGCGACAAAATGAGTGGCTGGATGCCTCGGCAGCCTTCTTCTTGACAGTGGCCATATGCAGAGTACATATCTGACGTGTATCTCCCCAGGGGAGGAGAACACTCACACGGGAGGGATACAAGCTGTGACGCCCCAAGCCAGCCAGGGACAGACTTGCCCTTGCCATCCTTCATTTAACTAGAAACTCAGGTTCCAGCAGCAGCGACAAGGTCCCCAAACTGAAGCGAGGCTTGCGCTCTTACCTGGCAGTGTCTTGGAACCTGGTTTTACAACAAGGCCACGGGCCCGGATGATCTCCACCTCCAACTGTCCCTTCTTGTCCATCATTCCCACCTGGATGTCACCTAGAGGTGCCAGGAGAAACACACGTGCCTTACTGTGCATTGCAGCAGGAGGGACGCCTGCACCAGGACCTCGCCTAGTGTCATTTCCTGAGTAGTTTATTAATTTACTTATATCTAACATGTATACAGTTATTTATTATATATCAAAGTCATTAAAATCATTAGATTAGGGCCAAGGAGATAGCTCAGTAGAATGTGCTTGCCTAGCAAGCACAGGGAACTGAGTTCAATCCCTGGCACCGAAAAAAAAAATTAGATTTACAATAGGAAAATCTTTAGAAATTATCATTAAAATCATTAGAAATTACACTAGGAACAATGAGATTTCTGTTAAACTCTAAGATGTCTTACTCTGTGATAGCAAATTACAGTCTATGAAATTTAGAGAATATAATTTTCAAGCATTGAGAAGAACATGCCAGGGAGTCAGGCACAGACTCACCCATTGCAGGAGTGGCCAGCGTCTGGCGTCCCACCAGCTGTGCGGGGCCGAGGCCATCGAGGAAGTCACTGAACTGGCTGTCAGAGGCCAGGCGGACACCGGGGAAGATCAGGCTGCGGACAGAAGGTCAGATGCCATTCAGCTCCCAGACCTGCTGCACTGGGGTTAAGGCTTCCCCTGAGCCTGGAGGGTGGCAGACAGCTGCTCTGTGGCCCGCCACTTTGCTGGAGCCAACTCCTGCTCTGCCCTGTGGCCCTTGCCACCTGCATGCCACAGGCGCCCTTTTCACTGCACCTCAGGCCTCAGTTTACTAAATGTGGTGCAGCCAGCAGGCAGGCCTGCACGGTCGGTCCCTGGTGCTCGGCGTGTGCAGCACACCTGTGGGCAGGAGCCTGTACCCTTGCGTCCTCCCAGCTGCGCCCGCCCGCCCTCCTGCATCAGGCAGCCTGCGTCCTCCCTCCAGGTCCTGCTGGCCCTGCTCCTCCTTGCACCCCATCTTCCCTTGCAGCTCCCCGAAGAGCTGCCACTATTGCTGGGTGGGGGGCACAAGCTGTAATTCCAGCACCACAAGTTCAGTCTCTGCCTCAAAATAAAAACATAAAAGTCAAAGTCATCACTGTGCTGGCCTCACTTTCTTTCATTCTCTTTTGAAACTCTAATCAACTCTTCGTTTTTACCACTCCACTGACATGTCACAGACCAAAGTTACATAATGAGCACAGAGGTACGCCCAGTCGCTTGTGCTCAGTGCTGCCTGCTGGGAAGACTAGAAGCCTCCGCTCCCTCTTCCTGTTTCTGTTCTTCTTCCTCTTCCTCAGAGCCCCTCCTGCATGCCTGTCCTGGGAGCCTGCACTCCTGCTCCTAGGTGACCACTGAACACCACAGTGCAATCCTCTGACCTCGTTTTTTTTTTTTCTGTAATATTGGGGATCAGACCCAAGGCCTGCACAATGAGCTACATCCTAAACCCTTTTTAATTTTGAAACAATGTCTTGTTAAAAATCTCTAAGTTGCCGAGGCTGGGCTTGAACTCACCCTCCTCCAGCCTCAGCCGCCAGAGTGCTGGATGATAGGTATGTGTCACATGCAGGGCTCCTTCCTGTTCTCTGGCTGAATCCCTGGGTGAGCTAGCCTGGCCCATGGTTTCCAGTGTGATCCACACAGCTGGCCCACACGAGTGTCTCCAGCTCGGATTCACCTGACCCTCAGCCACTCGCTCTGCACAGCTGCGTGGGTACTTTCCTGGTATTTGAGTCTCAATTTGCTCAAGGCTGATCCCAAAGCTCTAAACAGAAAAACCAAACTCTTGTCCTCTGAGAGGATCCCAGTTCTGATCAGCGGCTACCACGCCCTCCCACTGTCCCATCCATGCATGCAGCTCCTTTTTTCTCTGCGACAGACTGAGTTGTGTCCCCTGCAAATTCATATGCACCCCTGGGTGCAGAGGAAAGGCCATGAGAGGACACAGGTAGCTGCCCGCCAGCCAGAGGAGACCCCAGGAAGGCTGGCCTGCTGACCCCCGGATCTTGAACCTCTAACCTCTGGGTCAGTGAGAAGCACTTTCGTTGCTTAAGTCACAGGCACCACATGCACTGGTAAAGCTTACTGTTCTGTGCCAGGGTAAACCCAGCACCTGGACTCACTAGGGCTTCTACTGCTGTGCAAGCTCGCGTCATCTCAGGGTCAGTATGGTCTATAACTTGGAGGTCAGACCCTGCTCCCTAGAGGAGGCTGAACTCCTCGCCTGCTCTGGACCTGAGCTTGGTGACCGGAGCCCTTCTTGCGCTTACCACTCACGCCCTCACTCCCTTCCTGTGGCCTGTAGGGCACCCTCCTATTACTCAGACCCACCTCTTCCTGGCCTTATAGTCTCCTGAAAGTGCACATCTCTGCTGCATGTGATTACTTTTCCTCGTATGGAACTTCTCTAGCAGACTGCTGGTTAATGCAGGCAGGGCTTTTGTCTGTTGCTGTAGCTTACCTTCTAGACCCAGGCCTGGATTTTTTTTTTTTTTTTAATGTATTTGGTACAGGGTCTCACTATGCAGTTTAGACTTGTAGTGATCCTCCTGTTTTCAGCCTCCCCAGTGCTGGGATTATAGGTGTGTGCCACCACGCCCAGACTTGGTGGCCTGTTCAGTGCACCCCTGGGTGGGGCTGGTACAACATGTGGTACCAGGGATCAAACCCCTGTCCCTGCACTTGCCTAAGCAGGCACTTAGTCTGCTGAGCTATCTCAGCGGCCCAGGCCTGGAATATTTTAAGCCTTCAAAAACACTAGCTATGCTCCACTAAAAGGATGACAGAGAAACAATTTGCCCAAGCCTCTCCAACACCAAAGACCCCCTGAGAGCCCGCCACACACGCTGCTGTACTGTTAATGCCTTTATCACCCCCTTTACAGGTGTGTGGTCACCAATGCCACTAACTTGTCAGTGATGGGGCTACGGCATCTTTAGAAATGCTTTAAGATGCCTTAAAGTGAGCTGCCTTATAGGAAGGCTTCATGTAACTACATGAAGAGGAGGCCCGCCAGCCTTCCGGGGCATCTCCTTTTGGTTGTAGACTTCATATAATTTATTAACTAAAATAAAAATACGTTGATACAGACAGCTTCATTCAGTGGCAATTACATTTTTCTTGTATAGTAATTTAATTGAAGTCTTTGCTGCACGGAACTAGCAGATGATAAGTTATTGGAAAGATGACCGCCATCGCACGAGACGAGGTATGTGTCAGCACTGCATTTTTGAAAATTATAACCCTTAAGCAGATCAAAGTTTCTAGAAGCTAGCACTGTCCGCCTGGTGAGGCCCAGTCCTTCCTGCCGGGCCTGCTGTGCGCTACTGCCCGGTGGGGCGACACAGTGTCAGTGCATGAGGTGCGGCAGTCACACTTCAACATCCTGCGTTAAGGCAACTCTGCGCTGAACGCAGTTCCGCCCACCGGAAGCCGTGAGGTCATCTGCAGGCGGCAGCCCGAATGGCTCGGCTCTGCCGCAGGAATCAGCCCGTGGGTAGGGCAGCGCGAGGAGCTGGGACGCGAGCGCAAGCGCCCGCAGGCTGAAGTGCGCGCCTGCGGCTCGGGCGCACTCACTTTCCTTCCGAGCTGTAGCTGTTCATGCTGCCGTCGGTGGACTCGCGGCTGGCCTGGCGGGTCATCCAGTTCCTCATCTCCACGGCCAGGCCAGTCTCTGTGCTCCTCTGGACGGTGCTCCGTAGCTTTTTGCCTCCTCCTTCTGCAGAGACAGAAACCACAGGGCTCAGAGTTCTGTTAGCAGTACCAGGCAGCGCCACCACCTGCCAGTGCTGCCGGGGCCTCAGGTGGGAAGACCTGCGTGTGTCCAACGTGCTCCTAGTAAGAAGACAGGGAAAGGCTTTTAAGACAATTCTAAACAATGCCTTCTCGAGTGATACAAAAATCTTTAAGCAACACAAAGCACCACTGTTTTATTTCCATTTAAAATTGTTCAAACTGCTAACAATAGAAAAGAATTCAACCTAAGGAAAATAGATAAGCTTTGTTGTCACTGTAATATAAAATGCCAGGTTCATTTATGCCTATTGCCTTGTTTTAATTGTAATACTGAAATTATAATAGATTCATTTATACCTACCTTTTTTTTCCTGTTTCTTTTTGTTATAGTAAAAGAATTAGACCTTGATACTTTATGCAGAACAGATGGTGAGAAATACTCAAATTCTAGCCTCAATTTTCACAAGAAAATCTGTTTTTGTCAGCTCAGATATTGAAGGCAAAGAAAGCTCCACGGAGAGTCCCGCCTGCCAGTGGCCCATCTTCGGTGATCCTGAGAAGGGTTCTCGTGGGAGTGCAAGCCCAGCAGGACTGCAAGAAGTCACTTGTTCCTGGTAGCACACTGACAGCCGTGTCCTCGGGGTCCTTCCCTGTGTGGTGAGGAAGCCATCGGAAGACCAGAGGTGGGCGCACCTGGAGGGGTGAGGAGAGCGGGCCGACAAGAAGCCGAACCCAAGCCAGGGACCTCCGGGGTGAAGGCAGCATCGCGTTTGCCAGCTGGAGGCGACAGCACAGGGTACTGGGATCCGCCGCGGTTCTCCGCGTGGGGTGTGTGTTTGGTTAGCTCTCAGGACCCTCCACGCAGCCAGGGCCTGCCCCACCAAACTTCTTCGCAAGCCTCTTATGTCTGCTCTGTTTACATTCCATCCCTTTTCCAGTTCAAGTGGAACGAGCTACAACACGCTTTAGAGTGCAGACAGAAGGCAGACGATGGCCGGCCTACAGGTCTGCTCCACAGACCCGAAGACAGCATTTTAGCAAATTGATAGCGAACACATCACGCTGCTATGAACTGCAACAAGACACAGTGCTTCCCCTCTGGTGAGGGAGAGCTCTTACTTATAGAGGAATATTAGCTGATGAATGTAAAAGGAATAAATTATTGAAGGCTGCTCGTCAGTAGAGGCTAAAACCATTAGATGAAAGACTGGGAAAAGGTATTTAGATACCCCACACAACCTTTCCACAAATAAGCTCTAGTTGTGAAAGGAGAGTGAGAAAAAAGAAAAAAAATTTTTTTTCAGCAAAGTGAGAGCTCAAGCAAACAGGCTGCCGCCCTGCCTTTGGTCTTTATTTTTATATATCTTGAGTCTCAGCCTTCGGGTTACTTTAGGTGAACATAACACGATCCCAAGATATATGTCCAAGATTACTGTTTAGGCTATATGTGAGAACCTGCCAGGCATCTGGGAGCAAGGACACAAACACAGGGTGCCCTTGGTTACTCCCGCAGCCGTTTCTTTTTCCTCGTCCCACATGCCCTGCAGGTTATTTATTTATTTTTGAGTTATTTTATTATTTATTTATTTATTCTTTTTTTTTTTAGCGGAACCGGGGATTGAACTCAGGCCCTTGTGCTTGCCAGGGAAGCGCTTATTCTACTGAGCCATCTCCCTGGCCCTGTTTTTTAAATTAATTATATTGAGAAACAAATAGCAGTGAGATATTTTCAAAACCGATTAGTAGGACAGTTTCAATAATACATTGCATATTGTTGTCTTCGTAGTGGCTATTCATAGTACAAGAGGCAGACATGATATCCTGTCCAAACACTGTTAGTACAAATCTTTCTTCTCAGTGAATTAAGAGAAAGTAGCTGTATATCTATCCTAACTATTTTATATATACAGAGAACAAAGAAAATTCAACCTGGGAGGCCTGGCTACCACTATCATAGTGATCAGATGGTGACGCTAATCATGGAGGCAGCTGTGCCCCTTCTGCTAGCAGATGTACACTATCACCTATCCAGCTGTTCTAGACAAAAACACAACCTTTCCTAATCAAGTTTGTGGGACCAACCAGGGAGGCCAGAGTGACAAAATAAACAACACACACAGGAGGGTCAGCCCAATCCAGAACACGGGATACTGTTCAAGAGAATTAGACTAGTCTTTTGACACAATGCAACACAAACATAATAAAAACAAACAATAAGCAAAGTGAGGGAAGGTTCTAGACTACACTATATCAAGGAGATGTAACCATCAAGTGTAAGTAGGAAAATGTGGCTATGAATTGGATAGCAGATGGGATATCCAATTGCTAATTGTTTGGGGCAGAGAGCAGCACACATAACAGAGAATTACTAGCACTTGGGCAGCTGAGGCAGGTGGCCACCTTGAGTCTGAGGCCAGTCGGGGGGACGTCCTAAGTGCAAAGCTAGTTTACCATACCTACTGAGACCCTGACTCCGAAACAGCTTCTTTTAAGATATACATGTGCAAGTCTTCAGACCTGAAATCTTGTGTTGTCTGCAATCCATTTTCAAGTGTACAGCAAATAAAAAGCACATATAAATAGAATAGGGAAAAAAATTTTAAATATGTGGCTACAAAGCAGGCCTTAGTATTCATGAATTTGCTACTTCGTCTTTATGACCTTACTTCATCATGATCTTCAAGTGACCACACCAAAAAATCGGGTATCAGCTGGGGTGTGGACAGCCCTGGGGGTGCCGCTGGTGAGTGAGCCTGGCTTCTCCCTGCAGCTGTCCACCTCATGAGAACAAGGTGTTCGTGGAAAACTGCCATCAAATAAGGGGTACAGCAGTGAGGCCTGAAAGTGGGGACTGAGAGAGGATCCATGGGAAACAAGTGACTTGGAAAGGCAGTGAGATTACAGATCATGGGACAGAGCCTGACAGTGCTGGCCAGCAACTATTACCTTAAATGTACCATCTGACTTTTAAGCAAAAGAGAGCAGATAGCCTGATGTCGTTGGGTAAAGAATTTCTCATTTGTCAAGGAGCAATACAGGGAACAGTGCAATCCTTTTGTTTACAGGTTCCTTTATGTACATACCGTGTTTATAACAATGCTAGAAAACCAAAACCAAACCAAACCCACATTTGAAAAAAGATGCAGCACCTAGGAGCCGCAGCAGCTCACGCAGTTCCCTGAAGCTGCACAGTAGGTGACTGGACCAGAATGTGTGCAGTTGCCAGGCTCTACGTTCCCTGCTGTTCACGCATCTGTTGTCAGAATATGAGCGCCCATGCAGTCTGTGTGGCTGTGCATGGAGGTGTCGCCATGGGTGCTCTGGAGCGGTCAGGGAGGGCCCCTCAGAAGCCACTGGGTGGTGGCAGAGCAGGGCCTAGGGGAGCCAGGCCCTGTGTTACATTGTTCCTCTACTGCTGGCAAGCTGGGTGACACTGAGCAGGCCAGCCTCTCTATGAGTCAGTTTTCTCAAACTGTGGAATGACAATGATGTTAATAATATGGACCTTGTGGGTTTTTCATGAGGAAGAAGAAAAGTAAACATTTGCAGTGCTTAGGACAGCCTTACCTGACACAGAGAAAGTCTTGTATTAGTCATTTTTCCTTTGCTGCAGCAAAATACACAACACTCAGGTCTTAAAGGAGGAGAGGCTGTCGTTGATGCAGTGTTTGGGGTTCAGTCCATGGTCACTTGGTACCAAGGCGGAAGTGGCCTTGGGGGAGGGCTCCATGGCCACCAGGAAGGAGAGAGCAGACAAGAGTGGGGACATGAACAGACACAGCCAGGCCACACACAGCAGCCCGCTCCTTATCAGGCCCTGCCTCCTCACGGCTCAGCCGTCAGCACTCATCAATGGATTGGCCTGCTGGTGAGCACAGAGCCGCGCGACCCACTTACCTTCCTAAAGCCCGCCTCTGAATGCATGAAGCTCTGGTTTAAGCTGTGACTGTCATCAACCATGACATGACTGCTATTACCAGAGTGGGAGGCAGCAAGCCGGGAGTCCAGGCCAGGCTGCATCGCTCACCAGCTGGCCGCACACAGCCTCCCTGAGTTCCTGGCTGACCTGTGACAGAGGCAAATGTAGGAGCGCAGATGACCTCTGGCACCCGGCAGTTCTGAAATCTGTGAGTTGGTGTCATTAGAGGATCACCAAGACCACGAGGGGTAGCAGACATCAGGGAGATCCACTACTCTGTCGTCTGATGGAATCCAGGAAATGTAGCTAATAACTCTGCAGGACAGCTAGTAGCATACCACTTCTAGTAGCCCCGTAGAACTTGTTTTTATTTATTTATTTTATTTTTTATTTTATTTTTTTTTGTGTGTGTGTTTTGCTCCTTGAATGCCTTCAGGGCACTTTTGCATGGCTGGAGTGTTGTGGGGATCGAACTACAGCAAACTGAGGCTGCCAGCATTGTGGAAGCAGCCACTTAAAGAACTGAGCTAGGGCTGGGCCCCCAGAACTTGTTTTTAAATGTTCCACTATTGAAACATCCACAGACATTTTATAAAGGAAATCTATTTTTAGCACTGCAAAATCTTTGCCTCACATTCACAATAAGAGCAATTTAATCTAAACACAACAATGCATCGTGGTGATTTATCTTAAATGTTCCAGATCAATTCTCATGTTATTCAAACTAAAACCTGTCCAGGACAGGGAAGCTCTGTAGAGTGTGTGAGGTAGGCCACATTCTGAGACTAGATGACCCCATGATCACGTTACTCCATGTGGCAAAGGGACTCTGCAGGTATAATTGAAGCAACCAACTGGTCAACTGCAAGACGTGGAGGCTATCTGAGTGGGCCGAGCCTAACCACAAACTGCCTACAGTAGGAATGAAGCCTCTGGCTGCCTCCAGAGAGGGGACCAGAGAGATTTAAAAGAAAAGGATTTGGGGTACTTTTCCCAATGTGGCTTTGGGACTGACAGGAACCCAAGGAGGAAACCCAGTCACAGGTGCTAGGGTTATGACCACAGAACTGCATAAACAGGAGCTGCTAATTTGTGAGAACTGTTACAACACAATAGACAACTATATGGTAAATTCAGAATCCTTTTTAGATTGGTATTTTCAATGGACAGTTATAAGTATTCTACTGTGACCATAAGAGGATCAACCAAAGTTGGAAAAACTTAATCATGACTGTAAAAAGTACACACATATGTTTACACATATGGGCATAATATGTGTGTATAGGCATAAACATGTATATGCGTGTGTATAAAGAGATAGTAAAAAAAATAGCAGGAAACCCTAGAACAAAGGCCCAGGCTGGCTGTGCTGAGCCCTTAGGCCACCCTGACATTAGTACTGCCAGTCAAAGCGTACTTGGAGGTGAAAAGCACGTTCTTGAACTGCAAAACACTACCCGCGTCCTTGCATTCTGCTGTCTTTAGTCTAATGACTCATTACGTGGTACCCCCTGTATTCAAAGAAAGCCACTTGATTAAAGGAAAGACCAAATGTCAGATTTCCTACCAGTATCACAGAACTCTTTGAGCTACTTGACAGAAATCAAAGGGCTCTTACTGCTAAGACTTAGAAGCCATTCTAAACTGAAGCCAAACTCCCAATACATGGCCGGCCCAAGACGGTGACTTCTCCTTGGAGCCCGAGAGCATGGACACTGGCCCGCCAGCTCTCCCCTGGGAAGTCTTGTCTGCTGCAGACTTCCTCTGCATTCACAATTTGCTGGCCATCACTACGGGCAGTGGTCTATAGGACTGGGAGGTAGCTCATTAGAGCCTACAGTCTGTGTTTAATTTTTAATTTAGACTTCAATTTAGGTAGTTTAGTAATGAAATCTGCATTTTATTAAAAGGTACTATTTTTCAGAGTATAATTTAGAGGAGCCAATGCTTACATTTAAAGCATTTTAAAATGCATTTGAATAAGGCTTTCTAAAATTATTCACTCACATTTTTGGAAATAATCTTGGGGATTCAGTGTACTCATGCAGTTCATGTGCTCCCATCCTGTAGCAATGAGAAAGTAGAGGTTTGCAGCAGCTATTTCTGCTTTAGTAGACTTATTCATCTTCAAAAATCAGCAGCACTTTGAAATTATACTTCGGCTGCCTCCTACTTTGCTAATTCCTTGAACTATAATGACAAGAACTGCTCCAGCACTTTTAGCAACCTCCATGTGTTGACAGGATGTCTTACAAATGCAGTTTGTATCAAGATGTGAAAGAATGTGGCTTGTTTCCATTTGGCCCTACAAAATTGCACCTTTGTGTGGGCTACTACTGAAAGCAAACTTCTGTAGGTGCATATAAAACCTTGAGTATCTATGTTTGTCAGGCATTCTTAGTACAATAAATATGATTCAAATTTTGGAAAGCCTAAACAAAGTAGAGACAAATGTCTATTTCTTTTGAGCTAACCCAAGATTGACATTAACAATTAAAATAGGAATAATCAGGAATAACAAGCTGGCTCTGAATATTGTTTGAAGAATGTGTCATAAATCCAGTTGTTCCAGCAGCTTTGCCACAACCAACACAGTAGTTATACAGCCAAAGCTACAGCTGTAGTAGCCACAAGAAGAGCCACAGTCATGGTGGTCATTAGGGCTAGCTCCCTCCCCTTCCCCCCAGTGAAACGTGAGCAAAACTAGCCTTTGGAGCAGAAGATGGAAGTGCTGAGGCATGGCTGAGCCACGTCTCTCTTCCTGTACGTGGAGGTAGATACAAGGCACCTCAGTTGCTCTAGGTCCCTACGTGTAGCTCAACTCGAGAGACCGGCAGCAAGAGTGAGGGGTGAATATTTTGGTAGTTAGTTTTTTAATTAAAACCTAACTTAACCTATTCAGACAGACATACACACACAATAGCCATAATACACTATTTCTTTTCCTTATAAATAAGAGGTTTAACATTTGAAGGAAAATCCAATTCTTGCATTCATAATGGAAGAGAAGAAAGCAAGCCATTGTTTCTTGACCTAGACCTATGTAGACACTCATGGCTATAAAACCTAGCTCTCTGTAGTCCTCACAGCAGCACTGTTGGCTGGTTATTATTAGTGTCACTTTTCATAAAAGGAAACTGTCCAAGTTGTACAGCTCGCAAGCAAGAGTTGAGATTTGAACTTAAATCTTGGCAATGTTACACCATGCGCCTGCTTCCTAAAGCAGCAGGCCTCTCTTCATTGGTGTATTATGCCAAATTCTAATTCCAAAGGAACCAAGGACTAACACCGCACCTGTGTTCTCCTTGCACATTCAAGTAAATGAAATAAGTTGTGCTATGGAGTGCTGGGCTCACATCATCATGCTCTTCGTTCTCACAAAACACGGGACAATGTCAGTTGTACTGCTAACACCTGACTTCACGAGCGCCGGTCTAAGCTCTGAGCTCTCAGGTATGAACACGGAGGCCACTCTTGGCCTGTACAGCAGCAGACACGCAGCGCTAATTGGCAAATGGTGACAAACAAGGATCAGATGCTTTCATCTATGTGAAAAGTTTCTAAAACTATTAGCCAAACAAATCCTTACTTGAAAAATGACCGGAATGAGCCACAGAACTGTTCTCAAGCTGCAGGGAGAAAATGACACAGAAATCCCAGGACCTTGCCATGGGAGGGTGTGGCAGCAGAGTGGACTGGGAGCTGCCTTCTGCCTGACCCCGTCTTTGTGGCGTGAGGTGCAGGTAAAATGAACTGGAGAAACAAAACAATGATCAGCCCACCTTACACGGTTCTGTTCAACCCCAAGATGACAATGGAATTTCCAGATCCACGTTTTCAGGAAGCAGGCTGTGAGCTGCAGGGAGCCTCCCCACGGATGCCAGCCTTTGTGACCATCGAGAATGATGCAGAAAGCAAAAGACAATGCGCCAGCATCGTCAGAGAAGTACACCAAAACCGCATTCTGCTGTCAACCTTTGCCACTCCCACCCAGGGCGATCTGATAATTTCTCAGAATGATACTCTTTCTAAATGGGAATTTTAATTCTGGCTAGTTACTACTTTATATTTAAATTAGATATATTTGAGACAGATAATTTGTCATTATTTTTATAGGTCAGCATAGCATGAAAGCTGTATTTGGATATGAGAGCAAGAATTGAGGCCTGAAGATTGTGGATTTTACTTTACATGTAGTAAATAGGAGAGTTTAAAACAGCCATTTTGAGGATAAACTATATTCTATATTCAAAAACAAGAGGGGTCATGTATATTTGTGTGGCAAAATCTATAGGAAAAGTTAAAAATCAGAAAGTGATGATCTTTCGTGTTGTTTTGCTGTCTGCAGTGCAGGGGACTGGCTCTGAAAATTGGTCTGAGTATAATACAAATCCAGCCGTTCAGACCCAGAGACATCCTATACTGAGTCACACCCCAAGCGGGAGCCAAGTTCCGTCCCTTAAGTTTGTTCTATAGGTCTCTTTCCTTTTCTGTATACTTAAGAACACTGAACACAGTGGAAAATAACCAAATAGCAAACACTACTTTTAAAAAACTAAAAATACTGAATCATGCTGAGCTGGATAGCTTTCCTAACTACTGGTGATAACTGGATATCACAAATTGGGTGTCTGCTGACTATTTGACTTCTCAGCACTTGTACCCTCTACTTAAGAAGCACATCTCGTCCTTCAGGGTGGAGGTTAAAATTGGCAGGTGTCGCTTTCTAGCCTGCTTTGCTATTAGGGATGATCACACAGCCACGATGGCCCAACGTTAAATCTGAAGCTGCTGAGGCAGCGAGCAGACCCGTGGACTTCCACACCCACGAGGGTGGGACCAGGACCTCGCTCTCAGGGGAGTCTCTCAGCCCCTGCAGCATGGAGCGGGGGCGGCAGCGCGGCGTGTGCACTCTGCAGAGCCCCTGGGCATCCTTGCTAGCTGCCCATCCAGGTTGTCCAGCTGGCCTAAGCATTCTGTCCTACCCAGTATTCATCAGTGGATATCTTCTCTGCCTACACTGCCAGAATCGATTTCTGTGGATTGCACCCAGCATGCTACAAGACACACAGAGTGTACACATTTGATTCATAATATATGTAGAAAACTGTGCTCCCCATTCGATGGCACTAAGGACACCCAGCTGCTGGTGTGGCACATGAGCGCCATTTAAGCCTCACATACCCCCAAGAAGCGAAGCAGCTGCTTAATCAGTAGAGACCCTTTATGCGCTGACAGCTTCTCTCCATCCACAAGGTAAGTGCAGAAAACGGGTGGGTACTTGTTTATCTCTCCATTTGCAGCATACCTGTTCAGTATTACAAGTATGTCCAACTTTTTAAATTTAGTAGGCGAAGTGAAATAGTAAATGACAGCAATCTAAAGCGGTATGTGCTAAGTGAGAGAAGAGCCGTACTACGTAGGTACAGCTCACTGTATGCAGAACATCCTAGTAATGATAGAAACCCTTCATAATGCTGTGCTGTTGGATAAGGTAACTGCTAGACACACATGGCATCTGCATACTTCAAATATGGCTCATATAGCCAAGAAGCTAAAGCCTTAATTTATTGAAAGTTTAAGAGCCATATGAGGTTAGTGTCTGCTGCATCAGAAAGCCCAGATCTGTAAGTTCAGAAAAAGATAAAAGGATCTTAAACTGCGGCCAAAAGGGAATAGCAAGCACAACAGCACCATTTCACAGTATTCCAGGACAGATGCTACAATGTATATTCGCATAAAATGAGGAGACTGTGGCTGATGGTGAGGATCTGGCCTGGCCCGCAGTAACCAGGGATGAGCCAACACTTCAGATCCAGACCAGGCCGGGTTCTCGGCCCACAGAAGCCCTGGCTCCTGAGGATGGGCAGGTGTGTGGGCCACCAGCGGAGTGTGGTGGGCAATGACAGTGGCACACAGTGGGAGAGGAGGGTGAGGCAGAAAGTGAGGGCCAGAGCCACGGCGAGCCGTGGAAGGCAGAGAGACAAGCCAGGCACAACGACCAGGTTCTTGCAGGCCCGGTGCGCCAGGCGAGAGGCTCTACTTGAAGGGAGGTGGGAACACACGGGAGGCTCTGAAAGGTGAGCAGCATGAAGAACACAGCTATGTTTACGACAAGTGATACGGACACAGTGAAGCCACCCTCGGGGGACAGACCCTGAAGGCACAGGACGGGGCAGCACTCGGGGGACTTGACAGTGAGCGGGTACGGCCCACGTCAGGCTGGTGTCAACAGCAGCACAAGGTATGGAAGAGAACAGAAAACTGGGAAGGAAGTATTTGCTTGACAGAGGCTGCGCACTTGGTTTGGGGCTGAATCTGGTCAATAAATGAGTTTTGTCTCAAACGATGTTGCGTAATTTTTATTTAGGTGTCAACAATTTAAAGTTAAAAGGCCTTGGCAGGTGTGGTGGTGCATGCCTGCAATCCCAGCACTCAGGAGGCTGAGGCAGGAGGACGGCTGCAACTTCAAGGCCAGTGCGGGCTACACTGTGTTCAAGGGTCCTGAACCACACATCAGTCTCAAAAAATATTAAAAAGTTGCAAGCAAACAAATACATTCTGTATCTTATCTTTTGAAAAAATGCAAGTAACATACCAGCCTTGAGGTGAGTCAAGCAGACTGTGTGTCACACATGGCTCTGCCAGAATGCTTTGGGTGTGAGGTTCCATCAGCTCTTTCCCTGTCTCACACTTGTCCCACAGTACTAGTTCCGGGTTTGCAAGGATAAGAAAGCAGCAACTGACTACTTGAGTTTTTCATTTTAAATAGCTAAAACACCACTCCTTGCATTTAGGGTCAGGTAAAATCTTGATATCAGTGAACGATGCTTCCTTTACTCTAGCTTAAGTAGGCACCACCACAAGCACGTACTTGTGGTGGCACCTGCAAAGCTCAGTTACTGTCCCTTCCAGCACACTACTGGGGACAAAATCTTTCATAACGTCCTGCCTCTGCTTGTGTTGCCTGTGCTACCCTGGTGCATGCTGGGTAATGAAATGTCTTCTCTAGAAATGTCGTGCTGCTGCTAACAAAGGCACAGTTTACAGGAGGGGTAAAACTGTAGCAAGTCAACTGGGGACAGTGGCATGTGGCATGGGTGACAGGAAGGGGGCGGCGAGCTTGCCACTGAGGCACAGCAACTGTGAGAAGGGAAGAGGTGAATGCGGGTCACGCGTGGCTTGCTGACAGCACCTGGCTCCAGCACAGGCCCTGTGGCTTGGTGGGACTCTGCCTGCCCACAGCTTCACTGCAGCAGCTTCACATAAAGCATTATTTATATTACAACAAATTCCATTTTCACTGGATGGAAAGAGGAAGTGATACTTCAAAGCTGCACTCGACGGTCACTTTCATGTTAGTGTTTTCTTCTAGCACTCTCATGCACACTAGTGAGAGGCAAATCTCCCTCTTCCTCAGTCTAAAACCATCGGGCTGTGGGATAGAACAGATACTAGAAAATGATCTTGTCTGATCCACAACATGGGCCTTCGAGACAATAGCAGGAACATGCACATCAAAACGCAGTCCTCAGCAGGACAGGTTGGTGGGGTCACAACACTCCAAGAGGCTCTTTGTGAGTCTTATACACAAATCTAGAGGGAGACTGGGACCCATTACTGGCTTTGAATTTAGTGAACCTACTGTGGATGATCAAATGGATGACTCTCTTGTAATCCCATAGAAAAGTTATTGGAGTTTTAGTAAATTAATTCCAATCTACCAGTTCCAGTGCAATGCATGCTGAGAACAAACATCTTAAGGCATGCTTGTAGCTGTAGGGTGGCAAGGGGGCCCTACGTCCAGCTAGAACAATGGCTAACTGGAACACAGGCCTTTTCTCAGGGCTGAACCCAAGATTTATCACTTTGAGAAGAGGGGAGTGACCTGGAGGTGGACGGCTGTGAGAGTGGCAAGAAGGACGTGAGTGCTGTAAGCCGGGAAAGGTAGGAGGCCTGACGCCCCCTCTGCCACATGCAGAGCGGTCTTCATGTCACAGCTTGGGGCAGTCTCCAGAGCTTTGGGGTCGGTGCTCCCATGTTGATGTGTAATTGTTGAGCCCTAAGAGTCACAGCCTCTTTTCTGGAGGCCCATTCACAGTGGATAGCTTTGCCTTCATTCCACCTGCTTGGAAGCTAGAGGCAGGGCGTCAATGACCCGCTGCACTGCTTTCCTGAGTACACAACAGGACCTCGGTGAGGCCCACTGCCCGGCCCAAAGCCAACTGCGGGTACAAAGACAAGACACAGCCAGCTCTGCGCAACACCTATCATGGAAGTAGGGCCAGGCTCACACCCAATGGAGACAACTGCTCTGCCTTCCAGGAGTCGGCCAGGTGCTTCTCCACACCTCCTAAGGTGGAGAAAATGGACTTTTGTTTTACTTTTATATTACACTGAAGTGTTAAGTTCCTTTAAGGACAGTGTTTGGACACAAAGCAGTGAAAGATTGTATAGGTTAAAAGGTAATATGCAACTTTAAAAGGAATAAGCCTTCTGAGTGGAACTGTTCCTTCATATTTTTAATTCCACACAATTTTCCCTTTGCTTTATCTGCCTAACACGTAACTCTAGTATAAAAATATTATTGCGTATGGGATGGGCTTCATGGAGTGATTTGCTGTACGTAACCATAATCTAGGAAAAGTGGTATCTCCCATGAAAAGGTCCCTAACAGCCTGCCATCACCAGTCCTGACCTCCAGCTTGGCTTTAGGAAGTCATGTAGGTGCTATGATTTAATGAAGCCTGACTATCCATTATGCCAGGAAAAGAGAGTAAACACGGTATACAGCACAGGCACGACAATCTGCATTTTAAGCCACTTTAATGAATAGCATTAATTGGTAAGAATGAAGCATATTAGTTACTTTACATGAGGATTAAAATAAGACAAGGCCTTTTTATATTCTTCACCCTGGACAAGTGGCCTCTTTCAGAGTGGGGGACACTTACATGCCTTTTTAATAGTGCATTTCACGTTTATACTAATTTGCCATGCTTTGCTATCACATGCAAATATTATTTCTTCAGTTTTCTAGTGAGTTCAAAATTCCTGCTATACAAATCATTTTCCTATAATTTAAACTTCACACTAGTGAAATTTCTATATTCCTTTTTATACTAGTGGTATAAAAAGGAAGAGCTGCCTTCCTGGGTTACATCGCGTTGCACTGACAGGTTCTCTTCTTACGCTGTCATGCACTTTGCTAACCAAAGGTGGCAGAGCACAGAACTGGGCAGATCAGGTTTGTCACATGGCATGATGTCGCCAAGCAAGAATCACCAGTCCAGGACCCTGCAAGACCCAGGCAGCTCTGGGAAGCCAGATCTCCGAGGACTGGGAAGCACGCTGCTTTCCTATACGATAAGGCCGTGGCCTTGCGCTCTCAGCTCCCCACCTGGGGCCCTCTTCCCAGCAAGGGTCAGAGCGTTCCTTCAAATGGAACCTTCTTCCTTGCAACTACCTCCACATGTAAGCACTTTTTACACTTTACTAGTTGACATTATTCAGGGAGTCTCAGTGTGAGGACCCAGGAATTTAAGTTGTGAAAATAATGCCTTCTCAGGGGTTCAATGATAAAATAAGTAAACAATAAATAAGCTGTCCAATAACAGAAAAGGCACTTATATTATTTTTATTCAAAACAGACATGAAGAACATCTAGCTAGAATATTCTCAGGCACAAGGATGCAAGTGAAGAACTGCAGGTACACAGAGAAGCTGCCACAGAGCCTACACCAGCCGTGCCCTGCTCTGCAGGAGGAATGGCTTTCGTCCTCACGCACATCAGTGCTACTGAGAGCTACAGTCTGCGGGCAACTTGCTCAGCCTCTGTGAGCGTTTCCCAAGAGTCAGAGGAGGAAAGTAACTTCCCTGAGGTGTTTCCACGACATCAGAGGCATATGGGGCAGAGGAGGCATGCAATAAGAGATAACTATGATTACTGTACTTGCTTTCCAAGATCACATCACATTAAAGGAAATGCTTGTCACAGTGAAGACAATGGAGAAGTCACACACAGCGCAGTGCAGTTAGAATCATGAACTTCTGAGCAGCGTGGTGGCTCAGTGGAACGGTGTCAGCCTGGCTGCTCTGGGAGGCATCTCTGGGCATGTCTGGGTGAGTCACGGGCATGGAGTCCACGTCTGACCCCTCACCCCTTCCTCTCTGGCACCGCTCCCCTGCCTTGCTTCCTGGCCATCATGAACAAAGCAGCTTTATTCTGCCACGACTGTCCTCCATGATGGTCCTGCCTGGGAGCGAGCTGAAACCATAAGCTGCATTAAACCTGTTCTCTACATTGTGTGGCAGGCACTGTGTCTTAGTGACAGGGAAGCTGGCTCATTCAGCCAAATCATAGGTCTAAATCATCACTCCACCCGGCAGCAGCCATGGGATCTAGGGAACCTGTCTTCAAAGTGATGTGGAAGGCTGTTGATCCATCTAGTGAGAAACTAGTGTGTCTTACACCTAAGTTAATGTTTCCAAATGTTACTGAGCTACTCACTCAGGGAATCTTCCTCTACTTCCAGATAAGTATATTTCTGTGTGCTCCGTCCTTTGCCGGATGCACACTCCTGCCAGTTATAATCACAGAGGCATTTCTGTAAGTGTTCGTCTCCATTAGACTGTAACCTCTAAGAGGGTTAAGGGCATCTCTCCCTAATTCATAGACCATCACAGTGACTGTACATCACATGTCCTCAATAGTGTTGAATAAGTACATGAAAAAAATATGGTCTCTTTGTAGGCTTCTTAGCGCTTTATGTGTAGAATGGTAGTACTTGGAGATGCTATACAAAAATGAAATAAGGATACGGAATTGGAAGACAGGTACATTTGAGATTTACCTATTCTACTATTTCTGAGAAAACTTACAAAACAGACTTGCTTTGAAACCAGAACAGCTTATTCAATTGATTAATTTAGTCAAGTCACACTGGTTATTCGATCAATGCTTTCTTTACATAAGCCGTCTCAGCCAGTGTGAAAATCGTGTGTTGGGATGGATTCGCCTCATTTATGTCATAGTTATGCTATACTAACATTTCTAAGTATGTTGTCCACACGACCTTCATAAAGCCTTCATGGGGGTCTCAGTATGTTCCGAATTCCTCTTTGTGGATGTCAGATTTCCCTGTATGACTTAGTCTGCATGGCAAGAAGAGGTTAAGTTTTGTGTCCTATCCCATAAAAGCTCTTAGGATAGAGGATACTATTCTGTAAACCTAATAATACTAGTTATCACTTAAGAAGAATGATGACAGCTTACTCAAGGCTGAAGACGTGGTGTAAGAATTAACAGATGAAAATCGAGCCCACAGAACAGGGCATGTCCCTAAGTCTGCAGTCTCAGGCATGCCTAAGAGGGAGGTCCAGCGTGGCCACAGACTGAGCTAGTGACCATAGCCAGCTATTTCCATATAACAACACCTAGAACAGCCCAGGAGCTGAGCGCATAGTTTGCACTGGTGACTGCTTGGGTTCAAAGGCTGACTCTACTACCTGAGTAAATCTGTCAGCTCTCTTTGCCTTAGTTTCCTCATCTGTGAACTAGGGATAGCAAAAGCACTGCTTTAAAAAGTTACAATCAGCCTAAGAGTAACATATGTGAAACCCTTACCACAGTACTGGATAATAAGTGCTTACAGCTTCAGCTACAGTGAGGGAAATTTGTTCACCCAATTTGCCTTTTAAACTTTGACTTGTTTATAAATTTCCTAGAATTTTAAATATTTGGTTATTGAAAAGAAGTGAAAGATAAATGTAAATAGCACAAAACTAGAACTCACATAAAAATTAAAAATCATGTTTACATAGGGAGGTACATCACTGTTATGGCTGTGTTGTTTTATATCAAATTAATATTGTAACACGAAGTTAGAGAAACTTAAATATCTCCCATGAGTTAGCATGAAGACCTTCTACACATATTAAATTCTCCATTCTTCACCTTATATCTCCCCCAAATAAGGAAGAATTATTTCCACTTGTTCATCAAATTGGGAATAAATTTCTTTTAACCCAGATTTTCTTATTGGATTTTCTTATCAGATACCAGATTATGCACAGCAAGAGTTCCGTCATGATAAAGGCCCCTGGGACACAGAGTTTGCCACTCACACCAGCGATGCCCCAGGGTGTCAAGGCTGGGACCCAGTGATTTTGTCAATTCTTACTTCGAATCACAAATTATACTTTCAGTGCTATCTGTGAAGTCTTCTAGGCACATTCAGGAAGCAAACACACGGTCACCATTCAAAACTTTCTGAAGGGCTCAGCTTGCCCTGCACACCCCAGCCCCAGCCCAAGCTGCTGCTCCTCTGCGACGCCCTGGCCCAGGCTGAGCGTCCGCAGCGCCAGGACTGTGGCTCCTGGTGCCGCCTGCCCCATCCCTCCACCGAGGGTCTCTGGCACCTCACCACCCACCGAGGATGCGGGTGCAGGTCTCCTGAGCTCCCAAGCACTTCTGTCCCTGGCCGCAGGCGCCCCGCTCCCCACGCCCTTCCCGGCTGCGGAGCTCCCGGGCCGGAAGAGCAGGGAGGGACCAGGCACCTGAAGCTCTGCCCACCAGCCCGCCCCGTCGCCGCCGGTGCCCTCACCTGCGTCCTCCTGCAGGGAGTTCATGCAGGGGAAGTAGCCGGCCAGCGCCTCGAAGGAGGCGGAGAGGCTGCCCCCGCTCTGCGAGCGCTGCATGGAGCGGCCCGCGCCCCCCGCGCCCTGCCGGCCCATCTTGGCGGTGGCCGCGCTCCGCCCGCGGTAAGAGATGCGCGGCGTCTTGGCGGCGGGTCGGGCCGGGCAGAGGGCGCCGCGAGTCCGCAGAATGCGGGCAGCGGGAGCCCAGCACGGTGCAGTCCTGGCTGCGCCCCGCGCACCCCGCGACTGCCGATTCTGCGAGCTCGAGGGGGGAGGCCCGGAGGCCCACAGCAAGCCGCCGCCCCTGCCGCGCGAAGTCTACACACACACACACACACACACACACACACACACACCCAGCGGAAACACTGACGTCCTCAAGTACCAACACGGAGGCTCCAGGTTCCAACCAGGTCCCCCAAACATCCAGTGAAAGCCGGCTTGCTTTCTTAATAAGAAGGTAACAGTCAACAGAGAGGAAAACTGGTTTAAAAACATCCCCACCAACCAAAAAAGAACCAACTTCAAAGAACAAAATCAATAAAACATAGTGATGCCTGTCAACTTTGAATGCCTTCTTTCCCTAAAAGAACTTGGTAGGCATTGTCACTAAAAACAACAGGTACTATAAAGTGCAACATCTAAATAAAAGGCAACACTCTTCTAATATAAATTTGGAAGCACAATGCCACGCTAGGAACAGGGAGCGCACGCACATAGTAACTGATGCATTGGAAAACCGCAACTCCCTATGCCCAGAGCAAAGTGTGCTTGCGTTGGAGGAGTCCAAAGGCCACCCGGCTCCTTTTGGGGCATTAGGTGGTCATCCTGCTCCTCAAAGCTGTCCCACAGGTCAGTGGGAGGGTAGGGAACTAGGACTGCAGCCCCGACCGCGTCCCAGCACGATCCTAGGGCGCGTACCAGGGGACTGGGCAGTGTTCATAAAAATGCGAAGCAGGGGTCCGCAGCGCTGGTGGACGCTCACGTCTGTTCAGCTCTCAGAGCGCTCCCGGGCATCTGTTGAGTACCTTTGTAGATGCTTCTGACAGGACAACAACCACCAGGCTAAGAATCCGTTGCCTGGTGCTCACCTGCTAGGGCATGGGGAGGGACAGGATCAGCACAGGACAGGGTGCTCTGCGAGGGTCAGAAGTCACTGAAAAGCCCATGTGTATTATTAAACCGAGAAACAGAGGTGGAGGGGAGCAGACCTGCCATGCCAAGTCCCCTCAGGGGACTTCACTGAGGTCCTGGGAGAAGCCAGGAGGCTGGGCCAGAAGCGCAGGGCCAGAGGGCTCAGGCCCTCCTGGATGTTTGAGGACTTTGCCACTGGGCAGCAGGCTTGGGATGTAAGAAAATACATATAATTCTCCCAGACCTTTCAAGAAATCAGAAAACTTTCAGCACAAATAACAGTACCATTAGAACAAAAAGTTCTAACTTTGAGGTGTTTAAACTTGGCCACCCTGGATTCTTGCTTCCGTTTTTTTGGTAGACTTTGTCTTTTCTCATTAATATTCCTATAACTTCTAGTCCAATTTATTTTTTTACTGTCCACCTTCGCATCAGAGGCGGTGCCTGCTTTCTCACAGTACAGTGCGGAAGGCCCCGGCCTCCATTCCCACACCAACATCACTGCCCTCGGGGGATTCCAGACACTCCGCCTCAGGAAGCTGTTGGTGCCTAGGTGTAATTCCAGAATCATTATGGTCTAGTGTTGCAGCATATTTATATTTTCTTATCCATCCAGATGTAATTACAGAGTTCCAAATATACATAATGAATTTCTGCTAGAGATAAATATGGCCTTAAATGAGATTGTCAGATACTAGGAAAATCACCTTTTTCAAGAAAAGATAAACAGATTTAACTTGCACAATTTTATTTGCATATTTGATGACTATGCAGAAGCATCTTATAGATCTACTTTAGAGTCTATAAAACATAATATGCTAACTATACCACTTGATTCTCATCAATCCCAAGAAGATCTCATCATTTTCTCTTCTTTGCAGATGAGTCGGAAGACTCAGGATATTAAATGACCTGCCTGACCAGAGCAGCCGGACCGGACGCACAGCAGAAGGTTGATTTCCGATGGCAGCCTGTACCCCACCACCAACACTTACCACATGCACATCAAACGTGGGTGACCGGCGCGGCCTTAAGTACAGCCACTTGGTCTAAAATGAACACTGGCAATCCATCTTTAACTTGCGATGCTTATTTTGAATGTAAAACAATGTTAAATCAGTATATGCCATCTGTATAAAAATTATCAACACTGCATATTCATGCAGCCAGCATATTAAATCCAAAGCACATAATATTTTCTCCCATGCCCAGCTTTATGTCAATCTGGTACAAATAAATGGTGAACTTTGTGACGTCTGTTTTCAAAATTATATTTGGCCTTCCCTCAGCACATTCTGACAGTGAGGAGCCGATGTTACTCTTTCTCATTTGGGGAACCCAAAACTCACCTAAGCGGAAAAAGCCAGATGCGTACTATGAAGAGACAAAATAGATTAAATGATCAGTATTTTCATTGCTTCTGAAATGAGATTTGTGATGTTACTTATTTTTTAAAAGAACATGTCTGTGGAGGTAAGTGACTTACTACTTAGGCTAAAAATGTTGAGGAAAAAACCCTAAAGATCAAACTAATGTGTCACAAAAGTAGAATAATGGAGCAACAGAGGAAGAACAAGTATCATGATGACCCTCTGTGTGTATAGTAATTGTGATGATAATAGCTACACTTTTCAAATAAATTGCCTCATTTAATGCAAACCCTCTCTAAGGTCATTGTCATTTAACAAATAGGGAAACTGATGAATATTTGTTCAATAATATTTTTGGGGTCCTAACCTGTCACACCCCGGTCACTGAAGATGCAGAGAGCACAAAGTGGAGAAAGTCCCACGTTCGTTCCCAAGGAGGAACGGCTAGCACATCCTGCTTCCTGTAGCCTAGGTTTTTTCTAAACAACTTTTCATACTAGTGCACAAATTCACTTAATGGACACACAACCCTTGGAGAGATAGAGTTGCTAGTATTACAGAAACGAGGAAAGTACAGCACACCAAGGTCGTCTCTTGCCCGAGTGGACACAGGTTAATAGGAAATGAAACCAGGAACACCACAGAAATTACAGTTACTATACAGTTATTTCTCTAATGACACAGATAACAGAGCTAAGACTTGAACCCAGATCTTCTGACTTTATCATCCTTCCTCTTAACTGCTAAGTGACAGAGCCTCTGAGGCCCCAAGACCAATGACTAGTGCTACTGCCAGTGAAGACTGTCTGTCCTTAACAAGGGACTTTTAATACGGCAAATCTATTCTATTAGACTGCACATTTATGAAAATCCTTAGTCGGCTACTAGCAGGAATCTACAACTCTTAGCGAATGTTCTTAAGAAGTTTGAAGAGTCAATATATAGTATCACTTCAAGCAAAAAATAAAATCATATACACAGCCTCCAGAAAAGACAAGACATAGATATCAGTGATATTTATAAGGTACTTTTTGTTCATTGCTGAACACATATTTTAAAAAATGAAATAAGGTCCAAATATTTTGTGTAAGTATTCTAACATTAGAAAAATAACATCACATCTATGTACTTTCTACCCAAGTTTTAAAATAGTCACATGAAATATCATTTTAAAAGAAAAACAAAAGAATAATTAAAAACAACACTTATTTCATTGACCCAATGATAAGTCAAAGAACTACAGGCTGAACAGAGAGTGACATTTAAAGAAATTTACTTAGGGCCTGGGAGAAGGAGGGGAGCACGAAATAGCCTTACGCCTCCGTCCTCCAGGCAGCTTCATGGCTAATACAGAATGACCTTCACATGTCCTTCCTTCATTTCCTCATTCACCTAGCTAATGACAGAGCCCCTACACTAGACTCTTAATGATCTTTAAGATGTGAATCAAGCTTCAGTTTGACCCACAGGTATCTTGAAGTGGGTAAGAGCTTGCGCTTCTCGTGAGAACCTCTTGCCCCTCTCTCTCCAGGGTGGCGGTAGTGGTGAAGATGATTGCAAGTCTAAGAAACTTAGTATTCCAACCAATATTTTAGCTTTGGAGTCTGGGATGCAGAATAAAACACCCACTCAAGCCCAACTTGTTTCTCCTACTGTTCATTCACAGAATTACTTCATGATTCCAAAATGTGTGGGATTTTTCAGCAGGCTAGCACTTGGCTCTGAAGCTGCAGGCACTAGCTGGGTGACCTCTGGCAATTGTTTCTTATGCTCTAGGGTGGGTCGGCATCCACAGCCCTAGTGCTCTAGGCCCGACCCCACTGCAGAGGCCAATCACAGGCCACAGATCCTTTCACTGTGTTTTCACCTCAGCTTCTGCTACTTTGCTTAGGTAGCTCTGAGACTCAGGGCAACATGGCCACCAGATTTTTGCAAAGGCTGTAGAGATACACACTGCTGGGTCCTGTTGGGAACTTCCATGTGCCCACTGTTCCTAAGGTATCTGAACTCCATCCCCAGGGGTTTCCATGGTGACTTCTTGCTCAGGCATGTGGAAACATGGGCCACAGTGTCCAACACGGCGGTGGGCAGATCACCTGCTATCAGACTTGGTGGCAGCAACAGGCCTGCCTGTGCAGTTCTGTACATCTTCCCTCACAGGGGAGAGTTAGGATCCTCTGAAGGGAGGGCTCCCGCCTATCACCAGCCATGACAGGCTGGAAACTTTCCAGCCAACTCTGAAGCAGGGGGGATCAGTTTCTGTGACCTGCCTTGAGGAAGAAAAAGTTTAGATTCTATGCCCTGCCTTGCACAGGCTTGAGGAGCCAGGAAACACAATGGCCAGTACTCGACGCAGTGGTCCAGTTTCCAAAGTCTGCATGGTAGCACTAGAAGAACAACCTCAGACATGTCAGAGAAAAGAAAAAATCTACTATTGCCCTGGCACTCTGGATAAGCATTACCAGCAACCTCCTCAGGAAATGAGCAGCACCCTAAGATTCTGGAATATAATCACACTGGAGAAATTTACAGCAAAGTTGAACATTTTCCTAAGTCATTTTAATGTTAACATTATCCAATATCTGTAAAAACAATATGTATCTAATTTTGCCTTATTTAGTCATTTTCCATTTACTCCTTGAACCACAGTGTGATGAGTATTATTAGTTATGCAGGGAAAATAGAGGGAGACTCCCTCAATCATGAATAAATCTAGTTCCTACTTGTTCTTTTTTTTTTAACAGCTAAGCTTCATGTATTAATTTCAACATACATGGCAGTAAAGACTTTTGGTCACCATTCTGTTCAACTAAGTCATGTGCTAGTTAGATATAAATGGCTAGAAGTTGTTCACATTGCTTGAAACCACGCTGACATACAAAAAAAAATTAATTCTTTCCATAGATCTTGCAGATGCTTTCATTATTTTTCATTCCATACAAAGACACAGACCTGTGACAAAGCCATCTAAAGCTATTGCAGACCCACAGCAGTAAAGAATGAGGGCTCTATGGAAGCTTTAACTATTTCAGATTTCAAGCAGTAAACTGGAAGCAAAGCCCAGGAAAACAGCCGGCCATACAGAGCCAGGCCAAACACCCGCTAGCTTGAGCCCAAGTGAAGCCTTGCCTGAAGGGCGCTCTGCTCCGAGCTCCCTACGCGTGGTAAAGAGCCTGGAGAGTGCTCAGAGTGCCAATCTGGGGAGCAGACTAAGAGACTCAGTACCCGCTGGCACTTAAAGAACTCTGTTAAAGAAGTCTTTTAAGAACAATTTGTCAGTCTTGTTGATACTTCCTAGCAGAAAAGAGCAAGACAGATTAAATATGTCTCTTCCTAAAATTCTTTTCAAACAGATTTTGTCCAATCTGTGTCATTTATTCTTTGACAATAAAGTGGGTGTCTCAGGGCTAACAAGACCGAGGACTATTCCCCAAGGAAAGTTACGGCAAGGGGCAGGCTTGTGGTGTAATGCAGATGCTCTAGTAGCAGCAAGGAATTACAGAGAGAAGAAAGTCAGTGTGTTTCCAATTAGGAGAGTGTCCTAGAACTCTCCTTGACCAGCACCCTGCAGCCTCCGTTCCTCTGCTCAGCAGCTCGGCTCGGTAACGCAGCAGTGCTCCGCACCCCAGACTCCTTCCCACACTTCACAACAAACTGAAAAGACACTATTTGTACCTTACAACTACATTAGCCACCACAAAACATTCTACTTGCTCTGAATCACTGCTGTAAGAGTTTGTCCATCCCCCCTCTGCCGTTCATCCACAGATTTGTCTGTTCAGTAAACAGGATCACTATTAATGCATAACTAATAATAAATGCATAATTTCCCAGGTATTTTCTTCAGCCTGAGAATAAAATAATGAAGAAATGGGAAAAGTTCTTTCTCTTCACAAATTTAGCCATGATTACCCTACGTGCCATGAAGACCGCAGAGTCAGAAGGTGGGTTTAACTTAAATTGGAGTTTGGGGATGTACAAGACTTACCTGAGGAAGTTTCTTTGACCCTGATGCTTGAAGGAAAGGGAGGAATTCACAGGTGCGGTACAACAGAATTGAAGATTTTCTAGGTAAAATAGACTCGTAAGAAGGAAAGCTCTCTGCACACACTTGCCTACCGACCTCCCCGACTCACACACAGCAGGCAGGGCCTCGGCTGCAGGGACAGCGATGCCTCACTGGCAGGGTGTGTGCCTTTTTCAGGTCACACAATATTTTTCAGCCAACTTCTAGGTTTTACTCAGTCACGAGGGCACTAAGTCACCAGAGCAGTACAGCAGGCCCTTTAAAGCTCTGTTCATCAGTAAAATATGCCAACTGCTGGGAAACAGTGTATATTGTTCTTTGGGATAAAGAAATCACACTTTTTTAAATTAAGGGGTAGTGTATGCACATTTTCATCGGAGAAGAGTGTGCTTCCACAGGAAAGCAATTTCTCTTGGGACTGAGTGGCACACACTGAGGTTTACCATCCAGTGACTCTCAAAAACTCCAGCTAGCTATTGATTTTGTTTTTTTTTTCCCATAATTTTATTGATAAACAAACAGCAATGAGATAGTTTCAAATAAAATTGGTAGGACAGTTTCAATAATTAACACACTGCATACATTCTTCCTAGTGGTTAATTGCTGTACAAGATGCGGACATGATATCCTATTTACAAACACCATTAGAACAAAACCCTCTATTCATTAAGAGAATGTAACTATATATCTATCCTAACCACTTTGAATACACAGATACAAAATGGACATTCATCTGTATACCCTTTTTTTGTTAAGTTCCATTATTTGAATATTATAGGTGTGTAAACTCAGCAAAATATTCTAAAAGAGTCCAGTAGCCCATAACAGTATTGGGTCTTCCGCTTGACTGGCAATGTCAGAAATTGTTGACCTGAGTCCCCTACAGCTCAGCATAACAGCATGGCTTTACTTCTTATGCTTCGTTTTTATACTTTTCTGCTGGATGGTTAAGACCAAGATAAAGCAAGACCTATGCAACAAGAGTTGTAGCTTTTGGGTCTGATAAGGTCAGTGAAATCCCCTCAGGATTTATCCTGAGATTCTGTACCTCAGATTGTAGATCCTTTGTCAGTGTCAGCCATGTGGATGAGTCACGGCCATTGCTTGGCCAATGTGCTCTCTGTGAAAGCCTGAGAGAGTGTTTTCTCTCCATGTGACTCTCCTTAGGCACACTCTACATCATCGATCACTTTCCTCTTTGGCCCCATAATCTCCTTGATCAGAAACTTTGGGACACTGCTGAGTTACATGATGTTACAGTACAGGTTCTCATATGTTCTGAGTCTTAATTGACCTTAAAAGGCTAGGGCCAAAATGTTGGCTTTCCTTGCGGCCCTACTTTTTCTCTAATTTTGGTCTGCAAACTTAGGTTATTAACCATCCAGAAGACAAGCTTATTGTGACAACCGTACAACCTAGGCTGTTAAGCTTAAGCTCACTATCTGTCTGAATATCAAACATCTTAGGCATAACATGGAACAGGTATTTTTCCTCAAGTACTGATATGTTGAACTTTAAGTCCCTACAAAATACGATAACATTTAAAAATAAGAATATATATTTAAAATAGGCATAAAGAATTATATACTTCTTATGTTTACACAAAAGTCCAAAAATCTCACCATATACAACCTTGAAGCAGGACAGTCCCACAATATTCCTTTTCCTGTCTCTTGCTTTCATTCACCACCCGCTTCTTTTTGAACAACCATCTATCCAAGAGACATCATAGCAGCAACTGGCATGTCATGACAAGCAGTCCATATTCAGAAGACCAGAATGACAAGCACTCCAAGCATGAAACTACTATTACAAATTACCATTTGCAGTGCAGTAGCTTAGTTCACAGGTTATCAGTATATATAGTTAGTCAGGGTGAGAATCTTTCCAATTAACTGCTAGATTAAAAAATCTTCTGAAGATTCTCAGGATCATTGCCTTGCCCATCTTCTACATATAACTGTATGGCTTGACTTATTCATGTTTCCTAGCTCTTCTCCTTTCCCTCTCTTGATTAGTTAGTCCTTGAGATCCTATTTTCCTTTCACTTGTAATATACCTTTCTATTTGTATTTCTTTTGAGTTCTTAAACTAGGGAAACTATACGATATTTACATATGTAACTATATCGTGTGTGTCTGGTTTATTACACTTATGAGTATATCTTCAAGTGGCATCCACTTCAATATAAAGGCTTCGAGTTTATCATTCTTAATAGCTGAATGATACTCCATTGTGTAAAAATACCACATCCTTTTCAACCATTCCTCAGGTGATGGGTATCTTGGTTGTTTCCAAGATTTGGCTATCACAAATTGTGCTGCTATAAACATAGGCACACATATATCCCTATGATATGATGTTTTCAGATCCTCCAGGAAGATTCCCAGTAGAGGAATAGCAGGTTTAAATGGGATTTCCAGTCCAACTTTTCTAAGGAGTCTCCACACTGATTTCCATAAGGGTTGCAAGTCTACATTCCCACCAGCAGTGGAGAAGGGTTCCTTTTTCCTCACAGCCTCTCCAACTTTTGTTGTTGGGTGATTTCGTTTTATGATAGCCATTCTTTCTGGGGTGAGATTGATTTTGTTTTTGATGTTAGTAAGTCTCCAACTTTTGGGGGTTAATCACTTAAAAGGTGGGCTTTACTTCAGTTAACATTATGGTCTCAAGATGTATACATTTCCCTACAGTGAATCAATTCATTCTTCATGATATCAGACATGCAAGCTTAACTATATCATTATTCCTCGTATAGGAGGCACTCAGTGGAAAATAAAGAGCAAAACAAAAGATATGTAATAGAAGTAGAGAGGTTGCTCTCAAAAGGAAAGGAGATGAAGAGATGAAGGAGGGAGAGGAGGCATAAGAGGTGGACGAAAGACCCGAGCTACATTATGTGCCCGCGTCAGCTCTACACAGGAATGTCCACATCAGACCAGGCACACACGGGCAGTTATGCTCTAACTGCAAAGATTACAGGGCACAAGAAAAAAGAGATGGCCTTGTGTAGTCTGAGCAACTTAGTGGCTTAGCATGACCCTGTCTCAAAAAAGAAGAAGGACTGATGACGCAGCTCAGTACAAAGGCTCTGGGCTCCATCTTCAGCAATGAAAAAAATAATTATATGTATACACATATTTATATCTATCTATATCTATATATCTATATCTATATTTATACAGATGTTTGGGCTTATCAAAATAAAAACATTGCAGGAACTATTCACTCATATATAAAAGCTTTTCTCCAAAAATATTTACTTATCATCTGGCTATCATTTCTAGAAAAGCCTGAGGTTTTTTTCTGTTATTCATGATTTATCCTTTAATGATACCTGGCACTACTCTAGCACACTGACAAATCCACGCTTTGTGGCGGCGGCCACATTTGTGTCAACAGCCCCACATTTCACATCACAAGGGCAGCATTTGATGCATTGGCTGGTGAGATAAAAACACACCTACATCTCAACACATCTTACATTTTGCCTAAACAAATATCAGAAAACACTTTTTAAGATAATGTTTCCTTTTTTCTTCCCCTCATATTGGGGATTGAACTACGGGCACCAACTACAGTAGATAAAAGCTCTACCAATGAGCTACAGTCTAGCTTAAAGGCAATATTTTTTAGAAATGGAGCTGTTATACATTTTACCATAATTCAAGGTAGCTGCCATTTTAAAATAGTGTATGATTAATTGTACTATTTCTAATTTCATTTGTTAAGAGCATTCATTTTTATTCTTTTAAAATATTTTAAAATATTTATTTATTTATTTATTTATTTATTTATTTATTTATTTATTTGGTACAGGGTCTTGTTATGCAGCTCAGACTAGTAGTGCTCCTCCTGTCTTAGCCTTCCCAGTGCTGGGATACCAAGTGTGCACCACCAAACCCAGTTTCAGTGGCCGGTGTGGTATGCAGTACTGGGGGAATCAAACTCAGGCCCTTGTACTTGCCAGGGAGGCGCTTAGACCACCTAGCTATCTCCCAAGTCCCATTTTTTTTCTTAACTTCAGATTATGATTTAAGATGAGCTGACTCATCTTAGTGTTAGTTTTATGACTTTCATAGCTATGTAGAAGGTGCTTGTCCTAGGACCAGTCATGATGAAGTAAACAGCAATAGATTAGAGTGAGCGTCCCCCAACCCATGAGAAGTCAGAACTCACTAGTCTCCAATGGGCTTCCACCTCTATTTATAGCTGCCTGAGTCTTAATCTCATTGTGGCAATTACCCCACTCCTGTTACTATTTGGGACTGACTAAAGCATGTCTCTTCTATAGACTTCTATGATACTGGATTTTTGACATGAGTGACAGGAAAGAAATATCCCCTCATAATTTAAGTTCCTCTTTCATATGCTGGCATATTACATCATTCATTTTGACACAAATTTCATGGATGAGAAAGAACACTTTTTCCATAGTAGAGTCCATTAAGAAAAATATAAAACAACACTGGAAACTAAATAACCCCATGAGAATGTTATCAACATATATTCATTTCTATAATAATGTCCACTATTAAAATTTCTACAATTTTCTGTGTACACATGTAAATGCACATACACACTGTTGCCTGCATCCGTAATTCTGCATCTGTGGATTCAATTGGTCACAGATTAAATATATCCAGAAAAAAATATTTGATTTGTATTCAACATCTATAGATTATTTTTCTTGTCATTGTTCCCTAAAACCCACTTATAAAGAATTCCCATACTACCAGGAATTATAAGTGACCCCCAGACAGCCTGAAGTACATGAGAAGATGTGTGCAGATCATATGCAAATACTGCGCCATTCAACGTTAGGGATTTGCACCTGAGAGGGCCACATTGCGGTGGGTGCATGTTCTAGACCAACCTCCTGTGGAGGCCGAGGGCAACAGCACGTGTGCACACCCAAACTGAAAACTACACTAATGGAATGGGTTGAGTGTCATAGCAATAGTAGTTTAACATAAGAATTCTTATGAACATTTTTCTCATGCCTACAATAAGTATATCCTATGATTTAATTTTAAAGGTTAGATAACATGTCTTGTCTAATTCATAATTATGTTTTATACAGTGATGTCTCTCAAGAAGTTTTAGAAAATATACTCATCTCTAAAAATAGCTACAAATCAGTAAGTACCAGCACACATTTCACAGGTGCTAAAGTATAAAGATAAAAAAAAAAAAAAAAAAACAACAACAACTACACACCCTCCAGTGGGAAAACAGGTAAAGTATAGATGGTTAAACTGTGACTGAAAGAATTCCTACATTTCTGCACATTGAACATTTTTTTTAACAAACCTGTAAGCGCAAATGAATATAGTTTCATTAAAAGGCAGTCACCTGAAAGTGTTGAACAAAGACAATCACAAATTTCGTAGAACTTTTTGCTCAGGATTCACTATCAATCAGTGTTAAATATTTATGGAATACCCCCACACTCAAGCACAGTGCAAAGCAGCAGAACTAGTAAAACACTCACTAATTAACTGCCATTAGGTAAAACTATTACTTTCAATCCTTAATTATTATTTGAGTTGATAAAAACAGAAGCTAATTAATAAAGTTCAGAAAACAGATCAAGTAATCATATTTAATTAAAAATAAAGAACAATAATGGAATCATGTGTACATGGAGCTTTGTATACAGAGCTCAAAAGGATTTAAGGTTCTAGCATCAAAGCAAAACAGCCCAAGTACTCTTGCTTTGACTATGATAGTGCCACACTTCTAAGATCATGGGATACTAAATTTACAAATTGTAGCACCCATACATTCTGACACATAATTTGGGGAAGGTTCAGCATTTAACTGGAAAAAGGAACTAGAGGGGCAATCGAGAAAAGTATTACTCTGGTTATCGTAAAACGGTTCGAGTTATGGAGGTACAAAATGACTCAGAAAACAAATAAAAATCGACAAGGCCCTAAGAAATTAAAAATTGGGCTGGGGATATAGCTCAGCAGCATAAACATGTGCCTGGTAAGTGCAAGGTCCCAAGTTTGATCACTGGTTCTGGAAAAGCAAGGAAGGAAGAGAGGAAGGAAGGAAGGAAAGAAGGAAGGAAAAAGGAAAGAAAGAAAGGAAGGAAGGCAGGAAGGAAGGAAGAAAGAAAAAAAGAAATCAAAACTAAAGCTGCTCTTAAGAAAGTCTAAAGCAGGGGCTGGGGAGATGGCTCAGTGGAGTGGGCGCTTCTCTGGCAAGTGCAAGGGCCCGAGTTCAATCCCTGGTTCCACAAAAAAAAAAAAAAAAGTCACTGATTTCTTTGGGGGGCTGGGGCAGCTGCCCTCAGCCCTCAGCTCCACTGAACACCCACCCCCGCTCAAGCTCACTCACTTTATGTCCAGGTGTAGGCCAAATCCACTCTTGACGATGGGACCAGCAGCCCAGACCTCTCCCCACGTGTGGAAAGTGGCGGCTGACTTGAGGTAGGGGCCGAGCCAGCTCACAGACCTGCTAACCTACACTCCCCAGTTCTTTCCTAAAGGAACGGTAATCTGTCCCCTGTTCTTTTTCCTTGGTGTTTGATGGCAGAAGCCACATCATTCCTTACAGCAAAATGCTGCATGTCCTCATTCCTTCCTTAATGTTGCCTTACTGCACACCTCTCCCCTCCAGTCACCACCAAACCCTGCATTTGCCTGCTGAAACAGCTTCTTCAGCTCCCCAAGCCTTTTCCTGGACCCTGTCCCTCCTGGCCCCAAGATGTGAACTCTGTCCTTAAGCCATGTACCAAACCCTAGCAAGGTGCACATGTGACCTCCGAGGGCCTGCGTTGCTCTCGCAATCATGGTCTGTAGGATGAAATGGCCTGTTGCAAGCAAACCGATCCCACTGTGTACCTCAGGACCTGCAGCAGAGGGCGGATTCGCCTTTCTTAGCACTCAGCCCCAAAGGCTTTTCTTCCAATTCAACCTCAAGTAGGAGGCTGCTTTCACTCTCTCCAGTGGTGTCCTATTCATTTTGATTATTATTCATCATTACTCCAAAGGCACACTGACAAGTGCACTTATTCACATTTATTCTCCTTCTACCCCTACTCACCCATAGCTACTACAGAACAAAGACTTTCATTCACTCTGCACTTTTCTTCCTACCCAGGGCATAATAAATGAGAGATGTGAAATTGTGTTCAGGTAATGGAAAAAAATGAAATAAGATTTTTTTTCAGTGTTTCTGGCTTTGAATTATCTTAAAATTTAATTTCTCACTGGACGTAGCCTAACAACAAGCATCCAGAGGCAGATTTCTTAAGCTTTAAGTCTGTGACAGCAGTTTTACTTCGGCAGGCATACAATTACAGTCAATTTACTCCCAGGGGAAAGAATCTGTGCAGAGACGGATTTGTCCCTACATAACTGAACAGAGCTCCTCGTGTGGCATTTAAACTATTAGGAAATATCGCTTCCGCTTGTACCTGGAACACTGTCTGTGAACAGCCACTTACCGTGTGAGGAGCGGAGCTCGGACTAGAAGCTCTAAGCCACAGCAGTGGCATCCTGCAGCGCGGGCGTGCTAAGGCCTGCAACGCTGAGCACACAGGAGCCCAGGCCCAGGTCCAGTGAGCGCTCTGAGCTGTGTGCAGATGCACAGCGCTTCCAGCCGGATTCCTGTAACACTAGGGGGGGGGGTAGGTTATGTGTCTATGGCAATGGGGAAAGGAACCAGTCCTTGTATACTGGTGGTATTCTTTTTCAAAGAATCTGTTTAAATTTTCTCTGAGAACAATTTCTAACTATAAAGCCCAATGAAACTGCAAGTTACAGAAAAGTATGACCAATGTAATTTAGTTTCCACGCAGTGCAGCTTTTCTACCTGCAAGCCCTTCTTCCATATGCTCAGTGATGGAGCACTGCAGACTTAATTACTAAAGTAATAATCTTCCTATGAGACAGAAAAACCCACTATCAATTTTACCAACTGGCTTCTGTTGCGCTTTGTATAATCTTACAGATACTACCTTCCACACGCAAGTCCTGAAGTATTTAAAACACAGCTGTTACTTTGTCGCACCACCTTCTGTTTTCTATTGTAGTCTTGTAATATCAAGCGTGTGTATGTGTGTGTATGCTCCTCTGTACTAACACTCAGCAGGTCTTCCTGCTACTGTATTTAACAGTGCTACACCTTTCTCTTGATAATTTGCTAGCATCTTTCAGCCTCTATTTCTCTATCTTTCATTGGTGTTTAAATCACAAGCTCCCTGCTCAGCTTATAAGGTTTCTCATATGTCCTTTATACTTCCTTTTAAAAATTAGAATCAATTCCATTTTTATTATGGGTCAAAAATGTATATTTCAGCATTCCTCTTCCTTTTAACTCTAACTATTGAGTCAAAGTTTGTATTTATTGTAACTTCAATAATTTCCAGCTTGTACCTTTTAGATATACATGCAAGAAGTTCAGGTTCTCTTCTTAAGATGGTCTTTCATATATTTCACGTTAAATATTTATCTACTAAATATTTTAGGCATCTACTATTTTAAGAACCTCAGGTGTTCAATCCCCAGTACCACACACACACACAGAGAGAGAGAGAGAGAGAGAGAGAGAGAGAGAGAGAGCTCAGATGCATTAATATATAAAACAAAAATCCTCATCCTTCCCAGGTTTACATTCTAGCTGGGAAAACAGAAAATCAGCAAGCAGCATAACGTGTCAATGATCCACACAGTAAGTGAGGATGCTGACTGTCCCTAAGGAGGAGACAGCACAGCACAGCACAGGAAGGAAGCAGTGGGGGTGGCAGTTGCGGTGGTGTCCACAAGAAGGTGATGCTAGAAGAGGGCTTGAAGAGTCACCCTCATCCCTCCAACACACAGCTGTCCACCCTGTGAGCATACAGTGAGCTGCCGCATCACAGGTCCCCACTGCAAGTCCCCAGAAAGTCATTTCTGTCCTTGGCTCACAGTCAGCGGAGCAGAAGCGCCACGCAGCACACTGCTGTGCGCTGAGTGTTTAGGGAATGCGTGAGCACAAATCACACAGCTGGACATAGCTGGCTCTGTTGCTACGCTTTCACTGATCTTGAGTTCTCAGATGAGTCCCTTCTCTCTAGATTTCTCAGCGCTCACTGTGGCCCGCCAGTCCTTCTTTGTGGCTCCAATCTGTATGTTAGGACCAGGAGACTACTTTCAAAAAGACTTTGGGCAACACTCAGGCATCTGAAGCTTCTTCCTCCTGACTTCATTTTGCTTCAGTAATAGTTTTATGACCCACTTCAGAGTATTAATACTGGTGGTATTAAGTCTGAAAATCACATAATTCATTTTCTTCTCAGATTCATTTATGTGCTCTGCTTGTGTGGCTCCCCTCCCCAAGTTTGTGGAATTTTAGTTGCTTGCTCACTTGGTGTCTTTCTCCTATTTTTCTTATCCTAAGATCTGTTTATACTGAAGAAGATGCCCGATATTTCAGTTCCAAATCTCATCTCTCTAACACTCCATTTTATCTCAAAAGCATTTGCTTCTTCAAGTTTGAATTTCAAGTTTTCTTCAATTTTAAGCAGACTGTTGCTTTGCACTTCTCACATTTTAGTGTGAAGATTCTGAAAATGCCAGCCAACGCCCCCCAAAGACATTTTCCAAGGTCTCATGAAACACACTGTATCTCTGGCCTGAGACGTCAGCATGGCACCATGACTCAGCGATTACATATGTGGTGGTCACTGCCCTGAGTGGCTTTCAAACACCCACCTGCTTCCCGAAGGCCATGGGACTCGTTCGGGCAGGGAGAGACGCTCTGACTGACCACAGCATGCACCTCTCACACTCGATGGGAAGAAACAGGAGGGCAGAGGTGCACAGTCTCGGGCTGCATCGTTATTGGACTCCATCTACATAGCCGTAAGAAATACATTAGACTAGATCTAAAATTGGAGATGTATTTTCAAGTTCAGTTTTCCTGTTTTCCCTGCCTGCTTCGATTTGCTGAGGTTCTCCAGAACCATAAGATGTGCAGACCTGGGAGACGGCGCCGCAGCCGGATCTTACTGCTCCACTGCAACATGGGTGTCAGGAGGGCTCTACCATGCACTGGGTGGCTCTTGGGCGAGTCATTCCTCACTCTGACCTTGGTTTCTCCTGCAAGTCCTTTCTGCTCCACAAAGAACACCGCCGAACTCCTTTCCAGCTGAGAGCTGTGGTGTGAAGCTCTCTGCTCTCTCCTCGCAGCACGAGACTTGGCCTGAATCTCCACACTGCCTTGCTGCAGGAGCCCCCATAATGGTCCTCCTCACTCCATGTTACCTGGTCCTGAGAGCCTGGTCAGATGTCACTGATCCTTACTGGGAGGCAGCAGGGGCCAGGGGCCAATGGTGTGGCCTCCAGAGTCCCATGGGCTCAGGGCCCAGCCCTTGCTCTTCCCAGCTGTAGGGCATAGCTGGGCAGCTTCCTGTACTCTCCGGCCTCAGTGCTTCACCCGGGATGGGATGTAACAGGCAGCAAGCATCACCTCCTTTAGGCAGGAACCTGGAGCTCAGGCACAGCACACGGGAGGCAGCGGGTATTCAGGGGGAGGCACAAGCAACACTACTGTTCCATTACCTTTTGGCAGTTGCTTTGAATGCATACTGAACGCTTTGTCCCTCCCAAACTGGCCCAGGCAGCGTGGCCCATGGTAGATAGCCACAGCAAGGCCGATGGCTCATTTCATTTTCACGGAGCCAGCCTACGACTGAGCAAAGCCTTGGGTACATTTGAGTCCTTACTTGTGGATTTCAGCGAGATAAGAATTATGCTATCAGGAATTCAGACAGGCCAGTTAGCGTCTCTTTTCCACTTCCCATACAAAGTGCTAAGATGAATGCCAAATGCAAGAGCAGAAAGACTTTAATAATCCCTTCTCATGACTTGTGATAAACTTCATAGAAGTCAAGTAAGTCACGAAGCTGGGCAAGATTCTGCGTTTCAGTGAGGTCACCAGGTCTGCCTTCTGCTTCAGAAACAGTCTGAGTGCTTACCTCACCTGAGACCATGCGGGGAGTTGGCTCTGCTTCATAGACTTAATCTAGAACCCCAGAAATCTGCATTTTGACTCTGTTGCTTCAAGTGATGCTAGCACAGGTGGATTTGGGAACACTGGCATAGTGTTCTCCTGATCTCTACGCTCATCACAAGAGTTGTGGCAGACAGGGAGGCAGATGTGCACACACGCGTGCACACACACACACACACACACACACACACACAGAGGCACATAAGATTTTATTGTGGGGGCCTGGCCCTAGCTCAGTTCTTTAAGTGGCTGCTTCCACAAAGCTGGCAGCCTCAGCTTGCTGGAGTTCGATCCCCACAACACTCCAGAAAGCTAAACCTGCCCTGAAGGCATTCGGAGGAATAAAAAAAAAAAAAAAAAAAGAAAAAAGTTTTTTTGTGAAAGTGCTTTTATGTGTTGCTTATTCACTACAAACATGTTCCAAAAAAATCAAGTAAATCAAAACGTAATTCATTTCATAAGCTATCTGTGGCAAGCATTCATGTCAGAAAGTATTCAAATCATTTCGTATATGACCGGCTTGTGTTCTGAATGGAAACAGGTGCCACACGGTGGCGGAGGACGGAAGAAGAAGGCATAGAGGGAGACCGGATCTGATCCCCCACAGCACAAAGCAGACAGTGCAGCCACTTCAGTGGGGAAAGGCTTGGCCTCCGTATTTCTGACACGCTTCCTGCATCTCTCTCCGCCCCACATCTCTCCTCCCCACAGCTCTGGGAGGCTGTACTTGGCCTCTCACCCTAGTTCCTCAGCACAGTGGGTGCTCCACGTTCTCTGCAATTCCAGAGCCACTGGTGGCATTACCTCGCTGCTGTGTGGGCTCCCACCCCTGGAGCGTTGCTCCTCTCAGACTGGTTCAGCGTGGAAATAAACTGTGGGGTGGCTTCATTTTCGGGACAGATTTTTATTTTCAAGCGCCTTAACCATTCATGAAATGTGGGCAGTGTTAAAGTAAACTGAAGGCCCGTGGCCAGCGTCCCGCAGGACAGGTGCTGGGAGCCACGCACTTCTCCAGGCCAGCAAGGCTCTCCTGCGGCTCACGCCGCTGTCAAAGCTCCTCGCAGTGCTACAAAACTGGCCACAGATACGCTAAAGAGTCCACGGGAAATTTTTAAGAAACCAGGTATTGTAGAGGTTGTGATTGCTTCTTCAGTCAGGTATTCAACACTTAATGTTTTTATGAGACCTATCTATGCATATATATTATTAATATATGCACAGGGCTAGGGAGACAGCGCAATAGAGTAAGCGCCTGCCCGGCAAGTGCAGGGTCCTGAGTTCAATCCCTGGTACTGAAAAAAAAAAAAAAAGAAGAAGCAGACTTCATTACTTTGCCCACAGACATGGAACGCCTGCTTTGGAGCAACTCTGAGGCAGAATGAGCCACACACGATATTCCGAGCTAAAATAACAGCACTGTGCTAGAGAAGCGGCTCTCGGTTAAAAGACCCAGCTTGATAAAGCAGCGATCATCGCACGCTGTTTATTCCCATTTTTAGGACAAAACAGTTGCCACCTAGTTTACATTCTGTCATTACCATAATGTGAATATTAAAAAGACTAGTAAAATGTAATCCAAATTTACAGAAGTTCTGACTTCTCAACACCGCATATAGAGAGGGTTTGCACATGGGATACTGTGTACTATATTTACGTATTTATGTTTTCATAAGTCCAGATGTGAACCACTGCTCACAGGTCTTATTTTTATTCAAATAGCCAAGTGTATCTGGGATAAGCTTGTGCCCCCTAAGTATTTTGCTGTGTTTTATCCAGGATTTTTGTGGCTAAAATGGCAGGCCATGTCCGCCCACATCACCTATAGCTGCATTGATGCAGAGTGACTTTGTGTGCTTGGGACCCTTTAAAATATTCAAGCTGTGTGCCTGACCTCTCCTTCACTCCACTGGAGAGCTCTAGCTGTTCTCACCTACAGCAGTCACCAAAGCAAAGTCTCAGTTCAAGTGCTTCAGAATTGTTTCTTATTGACTACTTCAATTACTTCAATGAATGTCATTAAAATTAAAAGGCCAGTGCCTCAGTGCAAGGAAACCAACCTTTAATATTTGCATTGAAAGTTCCACAGATGTTGTGCGATCCTAAGTGGTTCTCCCCAGTTCAAGTTCATCCGGCTGTCTTGGCAGGAGCCTGCACCGGGCTGTCACGCTCCTGAGGCCCATCGACGACCCTGACCCAGTGACCTTGACTGCTTCAGTTCACTGTTCAGGCTGAGGGTGGAGCTCAGTGGTGGAGCCAGAGCCTTTGCTCAGCATGAGCAAAGTCCGGGGTTTAATCTCTCACACCACTGAAAACTGGATAATAAAGTTTTTGGCATTAAAATCATACATATTTTCTATTCCTGAAACTAACTTGTTTCTAGAGAAAAACTTGGTATTTATATACATTAATGGGTTATTATTACTATAAATGTCTTCTGGTTTCAAAGTCTAATAAATCATGAGGTATAGAAAGGAAAGCCACATTAATATGCTGAGCTGTGAAAGGCTCAAGTCAACAGCTTCTGCGGATAACTCCCTACTATTGTGGACTGCTGCACTGTGCTGGATTGTTTGGCTGAATTCACACACCTATATCGTACTTAGATGCCCATGGCATACCCATCTCTGACAGGAGTGAACAAAAAAAGGAGATACAAAGGAAGGACCATTTTGTATCTGTATATGCAGAATAGTTAGGATAGATACACAGCTACTTTCACTTAATTCAGTGAGAAGAAAGATTTGTACTAATAGTGTTTGGGCAGGATATCCTGTCTGCTTCTTGTACTACGGATAACCACTAAGAAGATAACAATGTACAATGTGTTAATTATTGAAACTGTCCTATTAATCAGTTTTGAAACTGCCTTATTGCTATTTGTTTCTCAATAATTTTTTTTTTAAAGTCTAATAAATCTATTTGGTTTGGGAGGACTGAAAAGAATGACAGTCTTAGGGCCAGGGAGATGGCTTAGTGGAATAAGCGCTTGCCTGACAAGTGCAAGGGCCTGAGTTCAATCCCCGGTTCCACAAAAAAAAAAAAAAAAAAAAAGAATGACAGTCTCATAGAGTCCAAAATGTCTGGAGGAAGGTGCAGTCTCAAAGTAGAATCTCACACGAGGAGAACCAACTACATTCTCTTCCAACTATGAATTTGGGAAAGACACCTCCAATATCCGCACTTCCAGGGTAACAGAAGTCCTAATGTGGGGGGGCTCTTCTTTGTACTTTATTCCACACAGGTTCCCGTAGATTGGAGAAGACTTACTAGGATTCAGCTCTGCCAGTGCACCACCCTGCTTCCTGTGCTGCGGACTGCAGCACGTTCGTGCACGTTCAGCTACTCAGCAAGTCCCAAGCCCTTGGGCCTCAGATTTTAAACATATGTGAAGATGAAGTCTCATGGTATTAAATGTTAGCACGACGCTCTATGGTGGGCCCTAATCTGACTGGTGTCTTCATAAGAAGAGGAAATAAAACAAAGTCTTTATCATCAAGCCATCCAGCCTCTGGCCCCGCCCCCTTTTTTGTCAGCTGTAGCAAACTAATAAAATTAGCTTCGAGATAAATTAAAGTGTCCTAAAATATTTTAGCTTTACAATTCTTTCAAAACCTTCTAGCAGTCTCCTCTATAAAAATTTAAGTAATTTACATCTTATTTAGTCTTGTCTATTTTTTTAAACATCTTGCATAATTTTGCTTTTCCGATGGACTATGTTTCTCTATGTAATAAAACTTGCTCAAAATGCAGTTCTGTACCTCAGATACTATGTTCTAGTTACTTATGCTGCTTTAAAAATTTGTGTCTGTATTGATAGTGCATATCACGCATTCGTCTTCAACAAAAGTAAATTATTTATGTAGTTTCTTAAGAGAGCACTTATCTTCACATTTTTATATACACAAGACTGCATTACCTAAAGGCATAAATTATATTTTATTGATGATATTATTCTAATTCTTATAGCCCACCACAGTGGGATAGATCAGGGCCTTGCTCTCTGCTGGCTCCAAAGAATAATTTTTAATTAAATAAATTTCAACAAAGGAACTGTTCGATACCAATGGTCTAAATCTTGACTTCACTGTTCTTTTAAAGAAACTATTTTAACATTAAAACTGTTAATACCAGCTCTGCAACAACTCTAAATGAGTCATCTATTCCTGTTACTGTGGAGGCTGGCTTTTTAGAGTTGATTTTTCTTCATTAGTATTCTAAATCATTACTTACAAATTCTATCGCTAGATATTTAAACAGATTTACACAATGTAATTACAACTCATTCCATTCAGCTCAGGAAACGGATGCCCGGAGCCCATCTTTTCTGGCTCCACCTGACCAGGAAGTCGAGCAAAAGTGCAGGGGTGTTTTTACTTTTACCACCCGAGTGTTCAGTACTAGACGCCTGCATGATTACTTAGACCCTGAATACGTTAAAAGTTAACTGTGTGGTTTTCTATCTACTTAATTAAATTTAATAGAAATATGACCTTGTGTTACTACATGTATTAATCCAATATCATTTATTTTTGCGGGGGGTATCAGGAATTGAACTCAGAATCTCATGTTTGCCAGGCAGGTGTTGTGTCACTGAGCTGTACCCCTGACCCTCAATTCAATACCATTTAAAGCCATGATGCTGAATTATTTATGTCCCTCAACAATGCATTTGTTTTATTGTTGTTGTTGTTATTATTATTATTATTATTATTATTATTATTACCTGTATTTTAGTACAGGGTCTACAGGGTCTTACTATTTAGATCAGACTTGTAGTGATCCACCTGTGTCCAGCCTCCCAAGAGCTGGGATTACAGGCGCGTGCCACCATGCCCAGTCTCGATCGCTGTCTCAGCGCGCCCTGGCAGTGCGGACAGCATGGCACACCAGGGGTCAAGCCCCAGCTGCTGAGCTCTGCCCACGCAGGCGCTTTAATCCACTGAGCTAGTTGGCCAGCCTGATGCATTTGTTTTTATGATGGTCTCTTTCTCCTAGGTACTAGTGTTAATGACATATAGCAAATTGAAGTGAGTTAAAATTTATCTTGAAAATACTTCGAGAATTTTTTGAGAGTCTTGGCAAAACATAGAAACCCTAAGAGTTGTAACTGAATTAGTTGGGAGAGCACTGAATTCTACTGCAGCTTAGAACTTCCAAAAATGTCCCACAAACCTAAGTACGTATTTAGGATAAAGCACACATGTCTACTTATGTTCTTAAAGTTGTTTTCTAAGTTATTTTATGCTAGAATTTAAACTTTGTTTCAATATACATTTGCACAGTTTAGAAATTGTTATTCTTTTTGACTGAGAAATCATAATTGTATATATATATATATGAGGTAAAATGCCATATTTCAATAGGTACGAACAATGTGGTATGTGTAATCAAGCATGTTAACACATCTATTACCTGACTTACCTATAACTTTGTATAGTGAGATATTTGAAATGTACTTTCTCATTTTGAAACACATAATACATTGTTGTCGACTGCAGTTGCCTTAAGGTGCAGGACATCTTCTGTCTGTTGGAAATGTCGCACCCTTTCACCAACAAGTCCTCCTCTTCTCCTCCTGACACCCCACCATGTTGCTGGCAACCACCGTTCTGCTCTCTGCTTAAGATTAATGCTATCAGGTTCCACACGTGTGGCAATGCAGCAAGAACAAAGGTGGAGAAGGAATGGTCTCTTCAATAAGTGGCATTAGGAAGTCCAAGAGCCACATGGCGGAGATTAAAGTTAGGTCGACTGTGTATAAAAATCAACTTGCAGTGGATTAAAGGACTTAGGAACAAGACTGTGAGATTACCAGCAAAAAACCTAGGCAAAGCTCTGTGACACTGATCCAGGCAATAATATATTTGGATATGACCTGAAAACATAGTCACAAAAGCAAAAATGGGCAAATGGAGTCATACAAACTGTATAGCTTCTGCACACCACTACCACCACCACCAAAAACAATCACGGAGTCCAGTGAAGATACAACCGATAGAATGAGAGAAAATATTTGAGTATGACAAGGGCCTAATGTCTAATCAGTATCAGGAACTCACTCAAACAACTCAACAGCAGCTAACCCGACTTACAAATGGGCAAAGGACTTGAACAGACACTGCTCAACAGAAGATACACAAATGGGCAGAAGGCACACGAGAAGAAGCCCCACACCACAGATCATTGAGGAAATGCAAATTAAAACCATGCTGAAATAGCACCTCACACATGTTAGGCTGGCTTTTACAACAAAAGATGGAAGGGAACTGCCCAGGAGGATCTGAGGAAAGAGAACTCACACACTGTTGATGGGAGGCGAGTTATAGGAAACAGCGGGAAGACAGTGCACAGCTGGAGATGCACTACTCAATAATAAATGTTCCTACAACATTCACAGTATGCATATCAGATTTTTCCTGCCAAAATAGTATTATTATGCTTTCTTCTAACAGAAAATCTTATGCTGCCAGGAAGGTTTCCTTGAGAGCTTGTTCTGAACACTATGGGACTCAGCATAGCACTCTACTCAGTGTAGTAAAGCGTGCATTTTCAGGACTTTTTTTGGTTTGTTTGTTTTTTGCTAGCTCAGGCTGTGTTGAGGGCGGGTCTGCTGCGGCTTCTGCAGCTGGGGATCCAACCATGGTCCCCTGGGCCTGACTGAGTTTGCCCAAGCAGGCGCTCTGAACAACTGAGCTAGCCCAGAAGCACCCAAATGTGCATTTTCAGAACACAGTCAGGTGGCCCCATAACACCGCGGTCAAGAGCAGACTGCACGTACAGGGCTCCATAGCATCACACTGGAGCTAAAGAGCTGCTGTCCCAGGACTGCGCCGCAGCGGGAGGGTAACAGCGCAAGGCAGTACTCCTGCCTTTGGAGATGCTGCGTAAAAGCCCACTGCACTGCCACACGCAGGGCACATGAGCAAGCACTGCCACTCCGTACAGCACCAAGTGCTTGCTAAAGGCAAGGACAGCACCTTCGCCCTCCTTTTTTGTTCAAGTGAACACCTACTTATTCAAACAGAAGTTTACTGAAAACCAGCTTGCTGTGTCATGCAGGCAGCAGCCTCGTATGTCATGTATTGTCCTCGTATTGTCCTCTCTCTGGCACATCAAACTACTCATCAACAGCACCTAGACATGTAAGCAACAGCGTACGCGTGAAGGTTCAACAACGCTTCTCCAAGCTGATGAGTAAGCCATGCATGACTGAAGGCGGAGCACTGACAGATTACCGGAGACACTGTGCTGCACTGGGCAGTGATCTTACCCTTGCGATGCAGGCAGGCATGGCTGCTAGGTGCTTCTCAGGTGATTTTCCTACCTGAACTCATAAGCTTGCAGGTAAAGAAACTCTGAGTAATGGATTTACTTGTCAGAGAGTGAGAGCGAGAGCGAGAGCGAGAGAAAGAAAAAGAGGAGGGAGGGAAGGAGGGAAAGGGAGTGGGGAGAGAGATCTAGCAATTATCCTAGCTTCTGTTTTATGGTGAAAGTACATTTTGGGGCTCATAAGTGTTACAGTGAAAATCCTCAAACAAACATCTTTTACAAGACAGTTGTTCTGTGAGGGACACTGATTTATTTTCCAGGATACAGGATAATTTACTTAAATAGAATTTTGCTATCAGGTCAATGTTGGTTACCTCTAAACTGATGAATCTTTATTGTATCACTTGATTTTTTTTTTATTAGTGATAGATGAGAAATAGCTCAGTATTGTCGGGTCACAGACCGGTAGTGCTAGCTGACTCGCACTTAAATAACTGCCTTTCTGAAACTGCCAAAACTGCTAAGGCCTTCTTTGCCTCTTTAATGTGTTATTTTCAACACTCTACCTTCTAAACAGCTTTTGGCCCTAAACCAAGTTGTTTCTTGGAAAAGCTGAAAACTCCCTCCACTAGCTGTATACTCGCTGCTTGCTAATAAATCTGGCCTGAAGCAGGGCTCTGAGACTCACAGGGATGAGAGAGGTGAATTAGATCGCTTGTACCAGGACAATGCCTCTGTAGTTTCCACAGGACAGGAATTTACAGAGTGTATGTAAATGTCTCACGTCAGTGAGAGTAGCCACACACAATCTTGACCAAACTAAGACTGAAGGATGGGCCTCGCCCCGCGATGGAAATCCCCGTCGGGCCACTAGGAACAGCACAGCATTTTTAGGTTTTGACCTATATTGTGAGGAGCAAAGTACATTCAGTGTCTTTTTAAAGCTCTTTAAAATATAAATTCTTCAATATGTAAATTAATATATAAATTGTTAATTTCCGATTCCAACAAATTGAAATTTGCTTTGTTTATTATTTATACATAAGCAGAGTTCACCATATGTTTACATTAAATTATATGTGCATGTGTGACCTGCTATTTGCCTAGTTGAAAATGAAGTAAATAACAGAAATTAAGTCCTGCAAAAAGAGAACTCTAAACTTAGGTGGAGCTGGTCCTCTCTGACCCTTCCTGTGCTTGATCTTATCTTCACACCTCTCCCTAATGCTCCCTGCCCAAAAGGAAAAAATTAAATCAAACAGCAAAAAGAGAAGAATTTGATTTAACATTTCTTGAATGTTTGGGAAGACAAGGTACTGATGGAAAAGGCCTTGAAGTGTTCCACTTCATCTTAACAATTCAAAACGTGAGCATCACAATGGCATCCTTCTTACTCTTAGTGGTTTGAAATTACCTATGAGACAGAGAAAGGCCTGCTCAGGGCGGCAGCGCGTTTCAGTCTTCCCGCGCGGAGGCGCAGGCACAGGCACCACTGTGTGGAAGGAGGGCATGACCCAGCCTGCGCGCCACGGTGCGCGCGTCCCGGGCTGCAGGAGGAGCATGCGCAAGCTGAGGACGTGTGGAGAAGCGTCACAAAATGGCCTTTGGAAACCAGAAGAGGAAAAGCAAGAAGGAAACTCAGGAAGGGCAGTGGAACTTTCTTTTAAAATATGAAGAACAAAACATAATCAACAAAAAATATGAAGAACGGTTATGTGAGAACTATGAAGGAGTATGCATAGCAGAAGCAGACCCAGCCCTGGAAGTCACAGAGCGCCAGTGCAAACCCTGTTTAAAACTCTTGATAAGTCGGAGTGAATGAGCTTCTGTTTGGGCAGTGGATTCCCTGTTCTGGGGTTATCTGGTAGAAGCTGGTGAACCCTGTGGGTGACAGGACAGGACTCAAGCAACGAGGGGTAGGTGGTAGATGGCCCTTTCCTGCTCTGGTATTCTATGACCTTTGGAGAAAAGTAATCATCTTTCTGTTTGTCTTCAGAGATTCAGATTAAAACTTTGCTCATCTTGTAATTTAGTAATAACAACATATATCAATTTATAATTTTGAAGCTATTATTCAGCATTGGGTGGGAAATGTAATTTAAATAGGTGCCCACAAGTATAGGATGTATATGATATATAGGGTCTTTATTGTCCTTCAAGACATGGGTTCCTTCGAACAATATCCTTTTCTGAGCATTAGGAACCTACTGGACTGCTAGTATTTTGGACCCAGTTTGGTGCTGGCATAGGGAAGAGGCCTTGGAGATAGGAAATCAAATATTCTTTACTGTGGAGGAGAAGAATCTGGTTTATGGGAGAAGAGCCTTGCTGGACTGCAAGCCAACAGTCTGTGAGAAGCGAGGCCTACAGGAACATGTGGATGAAGTTGGTCAGAGGCATTAATACCAAGCATCTGCGTATGTATTAAGGCGAACCCAGAGAGGGCCCTTAGAACCTGGGAAAGGGGGGAGGAAGATTGGCAGCCCTAGGTTTTTCCCAGGTGCCTCTTCACACTAAGAGTCAAGCACCAAGAGTAAAGAATCATAGTGATCCCATAACTCAAGAGATGTTCAATGAGAGAAGAAAATAGTGTACATGTGTCATACTTTTAGAAGCTGACTACATCATTTGGAATTTTAATGATAATCTCTTTAGTTTCTATTTCTATGATCACAGCCAACAGCCCTCTTCTTTTAATATAGTTATTATTCATATCTAGTAACTTTCGTCAGAATTTTGGGTTATAGATACCACAAACCCTGGAAAATCCAGAAAGGATGAATGGTTTTTGGAGCTTTGGAAAAAAAAAAACCCTATCGATGATTTGGGCATATGAAGCTATCATTCTCTGATAGCTTTGAAAGGTTACAAACATCTGGGATAAT
>NW_004524724.1:3824915-3828026 GCF_000260255.1 Octodon degus
AAATATAATTAATGACTGGCTTACTAAGACTTCATGATTTGTGTCTTGGGATTACTGACTTGATATCAGGTTCCTAGTGTGAAATGAAAATGTAACTGTAAGCTTTCACTTATTCTAAAAAAGATATAGTCAATGCAATTATGCCTCATGTAAATGAGGGCTCACAGTGAACATATCCTACAACCCACTAGTGTTAACAGATGCCAGCTAGTCATACTGGTGCACCTGAAATAATACAAGTAAAACAAAAATCATTTTACAGACTATACATTTTCCTTTTTTCTATTAAAAACCTTTTCTAGCCTCTTACTGCTCACTGTGACATGCACACATGCACACATGCAAACACGGTGTGACGGTGCGATGCTTCCCACAGTACTTCTCTAAGGAGGCATGTGAGTCTTTGTATTACTTTTACAAATCAGCATTCACATCCTTAGAATTTCTGGGGGGTGCAGGTGCTGCCTTGGAGAAAACAGGTCTCAGGAGTACGGTGCCCCGTGTCGCAGCAGGGCCTCCATGCTGTCCACCTCTACCTGCTTTCAGAAGCCATGCTCTGCACACTACCTGCACAGTGGAGGTGCAGCACAAGCTCCGGTGCACATAAATACCCTCTGAGAGGTTTTTGATACCTTCTGCAGTGTTTACAGACCGTGTGCAGGTCTTAAAGGCAGACATTTCAGGGCCAGCTGAAAGGGTGCCTGTTTCTTTTTTCTTCACAGAGCCTCACTGCTCCAGGCTGCTAGTGAGTGTTTCAGGAAGTTTTACCCAAACTTCCCAAAGTTTGTGCAGTTTTTAACTCTATTGCATCCTTAAAAATAGCTATTTTAGCAGAACTTAACATTATTTTTTAATGTTATTCTCCAAAAGACCTTGAATGCTGAAACTGCATAAAATCAGCACTGCTATCACACATAAACTACCAACTTAGCTCTATTAGCCTCTGGATTTCACGTGGCTCTCACACCCAGGAGGTAAGATCATATTTTCTGATGCTCTAATGAACTGTCTACAATTTAGTTTTAAAAGGAAAATCTGTAATTTTCCCAATAATTTAGCTCTGTATTTCTTGATAATCAAGATTTTTTTCTTTGGAAAAAGACAAAGCTTATTTTCAAAATAATTTCACATTTTTATTTTATTATAGTAGTCTGAATTTATATATTCTGGTGCAAATACTTAGACATCCAATTTGAATGTCAATTTACCCTTAAAATCTATAAAATACCTTCATATTTGTCTATTTGTGTGTTACTGGTTTTACAAAATATATAGATTTCTTTAAGAAATGGGAAAATAATAATACAACAAGTAGAAAAAGAATAGTTAAAATAATTAAAAAGAATAGTTAAAATAATTAAACTGTACATTAGTAGGTGTACATTCCTTTTAGCTGCTATGGCTGAACTTCAGATTTCTTGGCAGTGAAAGCAACAAGCACAAAAGTAATGGGAAGGAAGACAAGTCACTTCTTCCGTGGAAAGCAGAGCCTTTCCAGCTCTGGGTCTGTGTGCTCAGGCGGCCAAGGAGCAGAAGGAGCCCCGCAGGCGGCTCTGCCTTGGGGCAGAAGGTGGGTCCCTCTGTGTGCCTAGATTTCTTCTCAACATCTCGCTTACTTCCATTTTTCCTTGAGTTTTGAAGGAAGACTGTGATGTCTGGGTCTGAGCACCTGCAGCGGCTCTACACTTTACACATAAGTAACCGTACACTGCAGACAGTTGGCCTGCCCAGTACCCACTGAGATGGATCTCCTCTCCACCTGAGTCCAGACGCATGCACAACCCACACCCCAGGGCACCAGAGCGCTGCTCACCGGAGACACGCAGTACCAAGCACAGGCTGGGGTTCAATGCATGGTGCAAAAAAGGCAAAGGAAAAGATCTATTGGCTACACGCTGAAATATCCTGAATGCTGGGTTAAATTATAGTACTAAAATTAAACTTATCAGGCTGGCAAGATAGCTCAGCGGTCTAAAGTGTCTGCTTAGGCAAGCTTAGGCAGGAGCAGTGGGCCATGGTTTGATCCCTGGCATCACATGCCACACTAGCCCCGCCCACAGGGTAGGCTCAACGGGCCAAAATAAATAAATAAATATAAAATAAAATTAACTTTATCTACTTTAAAATTTTTTAGTGAAAATAAAATTTCTAGAAAATTTAAAGATATGGCTCATATTTCTTTCAGATCTACTTGTCTGAACTGAAGCACAGGGCTCTATCTCACTCTTAATACCTCTTATTTTTAATATGCATATAAGCAATTTTAATTATCACGTTTTATAAAATTCTTCCGAGTCTTGGTGTTGGCAGTTAAACGGTCATTTTTATGGCATAAATCTTATGCTGTGCCCCTCAAATTTGCCCTTCTACACAAGCTACTTATGGACTTGTGCAAATGTTCTCACTATGTGCACTAAGTTTTATCATCACAGTGAATTTCTATAAACTCACCATTGCCGTGGCCCCTACTTTAGAGCATGTCACTGGCCCCCGCACCCCCATCTCCCGTGACTCCTTTCCTCTGGCAACGCATCTCCTTTGCCTGCCACAACTCTGCTTCTGCTTACTTCGACAGGTCCTGCGGCCTCCCACGAAGCTCACTCCAGCCCCCAGCCAAGGCATCTATTGACAAACTCCCCTGTAGGGACACTGATGATACTTGCTTTTCTGCGCACACCCCAGGTGAATCGTTTGTAAGTGTCATCTCATTAGGTAGCCGAGATGTGATCATCTCCTTTATAATGCAGCAAGCATTAATACTTCCTTCAAATACTTAATGTCCAAGTACGATGACACAGAAAATGCTGTGTCAACCTAGCACTGCCTATGAGGCCAGAAGTGGCGCCGCCTACAGCTTTCTGCTCTGAATGAGGCCACTGACCCTACGCACACAGGTGGTGCTTCTGCCTTTCACAGTTCTCCCTATAGAGCATGACTGGGGAGCTTCGGGGAGCTAATGGACGGGGAGCTAATGGAACTATAACAGACCAAGGCACACCCTTCTTCACTTACTATTTTTTAAAGACATCTGCTAAACTTGTTACATGGCTCAGTAACTTACCTCTCATTAGATTATACTTCTTTAGATATGGTCTTTTTTTTTTTTTTTTT
>NW_004524724.1:3828188-3880046 GCF_000260255.1 Octodon degus
TTTCAAGCTTGCTGACTTACTGCTGCTGTAGAACAGCATGTCTAAGCCAGCGCACGGGACAGCACAGCAATGGACCTCTGCTGTTACGTTACATCTAGTAGCGTTTATCCTGGGGAATTTAAAATTGACTCGTAAAAGTGACAGCTTTCAAAGATCTGAAGTGAAGAACTACCTCAGTAAATTAAAACAAGAAATGCTGAGACAGTTAATCACAAATTGAGGCTCTCTGGCCAAGCGAGCATGAGTTGCAGGTAGGGAGCACCCCACCCACGCCAGGGAGTCCTGGGGCCTCTAGAGACACCATTACAGACAGACTGAGGGGAAAAGCCAACAAAAGGGGGCAACATTTATACTCTGAAAACTACAAATAATTGGAAGAAGAATCATGACTAAATGCTCCATCCTTATGGCCTCAAGCCTGAACAGCATGCAGGTGGTGCCGCTCACTGTAGTCCCTATAACAGCCCTGCTAACTTCTCCATGGTAAACAGCAAGCTGATTCCAACTTCACGTAGTGCTGCAAGGGCCCAGGAATAGTGAAAAGAATCCTACAGAGGGAGAGCAGTGTAGACAGAGTTACCCTTCTAGCTCTAAAACTTAACAAGCTAAGTTAATGAAGACTGCCACTGGCATAGAGACAGACCTATGAATCACTGGCACAGAACTGAATATCTAGGAAGAAAGCCACACATGCAGAGCCGGCCAAGCTTTGACCAGGGTACGAGATCAATGGAGAGGGAATACTCTTTTTCAAAAATGGTGCTGGGACAACTGGACAGCCATATGCAAATCAATGGAATGCAATTCTTACTAGATACCATCTATAAAGTTTAACTCCAAATGGACCCAAGTTCCAGATGTGTGTACTACACTGCAACCTTGGAAGGCGAGCTACAAGTAAATCCTAATGACCTTGACTGGGCAAAGGGTTATTTTACATGCCACTAAAAGCATAAGCAGCGACAACAACCTCATGCTTTTTCTTTTTTTTTTTTTTGCGGAACCGGGGTATTGAACTCAGGCCCTTGCACTTGCCAGGGAAGTGCTTATTCCACTGAGCCCTCTCCCTGGCCCCCAAGCTCATACATTTGATTTCATCAAAATTAAATCTACAAATTAGGAAAAATACTGCAAATCATATATCTGATAAATAATTTGTACCCAGACTACAAAAAGAATTCAAAATAAAAAATCAGTAATAAAAAGACAGACAGCCTACCTATTAAGAAATAGGAAAAGGATCTAAAGAAACACGCTTCCTGGGAAGACACACAAATGACTGATGAGCCCACAAAAAGATGCCTGGCACCATAGTCATCAAGGAAGCACAAATTAAATAGACAACAGGATTCTACTTCACATCTACAGTGGAAGCAGAATGAGACATCAACAAGAGGGGGTGAGACGAGGAGAAACAGAATCTTCCTGACTGTTGGCAGGAATATGAACAGCGCAGGCCCTTGGAAACTGTGGCAGGTCCTCCAGGGGTGGCATGCCAAATGATCCCATCATCCCCAACCTTCACTTGCAGACAAGACTTGAGGGAATGACAACATACACTTGTACACAAGCACTGGTGCCCACGGTTCACGCCAGCATCACTCAGACAGAAGATGCATTAATGATGAGTGGCTACCAAAACATGCCATGTCCATGCAGCGAAATATTACGTAGCCATGAAAATCAATGACACACCAAGACACATATAGAGGGATCCTGAAAACGCTATGCTAAGCCAATCACAAAGGATTCCACTCCCTGAAATGCCTGCATGGGGAGATTACAGAGAGGGTGAGGAGCGCGGAAGTCACTGAGAGGTGGACAAGAACTGGTGTGGTAGGGAAGCTATAACTAAGGGGAGGGAAGCTCTTTGAGGTGATGATGATGCTCTCAATTACACTGAAAAGTACTGGGTGGTGCCCTTCAAATGGATGAGCCATGTAGAATGCGAATGATGTCACAACAAAGCTTTTGTGATAAATATATCTTTCTGAATATGATTAAATTATATTGTTACTGAAATTACAGTTTATTTATATGAACAAATCTAGTGAAAAGGTTTGTGATAATGCAAGTATATATTTCACTTGTAATACCATGAAGAGTACATGCAGAACTATCGGTCATATAAAAGCATGCAAATAAGTTTAAAAAATCCATAAATACTGATACTAGTTTGAAAATGTAAAATTTAGAGTAATGGTAAGTTAAAACGTTTTTCTCCAGGTAAAAATTATTAATTTTAAACACAACATTCCCCAATTATGTGGAATATTTCCATGAGGAAAAAGCAAGCCCCAAATGGGTCCAGCCTAAGAGCTAATGCCTGCCAGTTATGGTCAGATTCAAGGGAAGAACCTCTAATCACTGTCGCACGGCACCCACTATCTTCCTTGAGGCACACATTAATTTTAAGTAGCCTAGAATGTAGCCTAGTCTTTCAGAAAAATGACTATTAATACTGAAGAACAGAACAAATTACCTTCAACAAATGCTGCTCCAAGATTAGTGCACAAATATCAAAAGCCATTTCCAACTGTAATTTGGGGCATTTATTAATAAGGTAATATTATTTCATAAACTCTTGGGTTGCACCATTTCTCCCTTCTGGTTCAAATCTAACAACAAAATTCTCTAATAAAATTGGTTTCCAAAGAAAAATTGATTGTGGACATTCTAATATAACTTGTGGAGTTTTCTGTTTTACCCGGACACAGTCCTTGCCCCCAGTCTTACATCAATGATGCCATCTTTAATAAACTGAAATGCAGTGTTACTTTTTGGAGGAAGGCCTGCAGCTCTGCCCAGTCCAGCCTGCCTGCCAAGCTCCCTCACTGCGGCATCCCTGCCAGAGCAGGCCAACTCCCTCTCCGACCCACAGTGGTGACAAGTGATGTCTTAGAATGCCGACTTAAGCAACCTGAGTTTTCTGCCTCACAGCCTATGCCTTTTAACTCTATCTCTTCTTAAAGAGAGTTAGAATCACATGATGCAATTTCAGTTTGAGGAAGTTCAGGTTTGGATTTTAAAGGTCTCCCAAAAGCCCAGGCTGAGGAGCGTCAGCCTGTTAGCTCCCTCTCCTCCCTGTCTCTCTGCTTCTCAGCCACAGCCAGGTAGACAGTGCCCTCTTCCAGTGCACACATCCACCACGATGCCCTGTGCCTCCCAGGCTCTGAGCAACAGGGTCAAGAGGCCCAGGACAGTGACTTCTGATACCCCATGCTAAAAAAACCTTTCTGCCTACTAAGTTGATTGTGCCAGGTATTTTCTCACAGTGATAGGAAGCTGACAAGCACAAAGATGTTTAGGAGCTTTCTAAAATATTCTAAGGAATACTGATCCCAAGGCATGCTTCACAGACACAGGGTTATTTGATTGCAGTGACTTAGGGAAAAGCTTTCCTATCTATCTCTTGGAGAACTGCAAGTACATAAACACAGTGAAGACTATGAAGTTCCACAGCTGTGAAAGACACAGATGAAGAGCTCGTGCTTATGGGATCACGAACTACTTTCTGCTGAGCTCTGGGAGTGCCCACAGACCTGGGCCTCCTGAGGGCCTGGCAGCTTTCCTGCTCCTGGGGGCAAACGCCCAGCACTGGCAGTGTGAAGGGAGGGGTGCAAACTTGGTTCGTGTTTAGAGGTTTCAGTGCACAGTCAGCTCCATGGAGGACCTCTGTGAAAAGTCACAGGGAAGAAAGCTGCTCGCGTTATGGTGGCCAGGAAGCAAGCCCAGGGAAGCGCTCTATGGGAAAAGGCCAAGGGCCACCTGGAGGCCCTCCAGCCGGACCTCGTGACCCCCTGGAGACAGCCAGCAGTGTGCTCTGCTAATCTACACATCTCTCAAACCAGACAAGTAGAAAATTAGGATTAATTTCCCAGTGAGATACATTTCAGGAAACATTGATTTAAGTAAAACGTTCTCTATTTTTATGATGTTTCCATTGTCCACTTTTACTTACTTGCACATTTAATTGAGACAAGAAAGCAGACCACTGGCATAAAAGCCCTCAATAAATCTTGGTTCTGATTAGTTTTGCCCTTGTTCTTGTCACTGTGTTGTTATATTTGAACCATTTCCTTCTGATGCCCTTGAAAATACTGATGGCTGGAAATAGATCATAGTTTGGCAAAGACTCAAAGTCGCACTAATACGTCAAGCAGTGCCATGACCTTACAAAGCAATGAAGCGTAGGTTAATTTTATTCTTCAAAGAACTGCAGAGGAATTTATATGAATGAAAACTTCATTTTGCTTTCTTATTTGACAACATGACATAAAATACAGATAGGAGGTTGGTAAGAAAAATATTGTTTCTTTTCTTTTTAAAAAAGCAGTGGGTTTTTTCATCTGTTCTCTGGAATAATACACAATGAATGCAATGTCATTTGTGGACACAATTCAGATCACTATTTCACTGAATCTGGGCTAGGTCTGAAGAGATACACGCCTGGAAATAGAAAATCATTATTTTTGGAAGATCTTGAGGTAGTTTTAGAAAAATCCAAAGATAATTTGTATAATCAATGAGAACAAATATAAAAATTAATCAGGGGGCTGGGGAGATGGCTCAGTAGAATAAGCGCTTGCCTGGCAAGTGCAAGGGCCTGAGTTCAATCCCTAGTTCTGCCAAAAAGAAAAAAAAAAAATAACCAGAATTCAATAAGATGCCCAGATACAAGGTTTAAAACAATTTCCCAAGTACCAAAAGTAGGAATTCTAATCAGAAAAATTGGTGCTTCTAATAGTAATACAAGTTACAGAGAATACATAAAAATAAAATTAAGAAATTACATCTAGAAGGCATGTTGAAATTACAGAATGCTGTTAAAGGATATGAAAGAAGTTTTGAATTCATGGAGAAACACACCATGATTCTCAACAGCAAGAACCAATACATAAAGATGCCAATTATCTCTAAATTAGTATAAATTATGATACAAAGTGAACATAATTTTGAAGATGAGTAATGGGGCAGTGTTGCCTGCCAGTTCACAAAATGAGAGCGAGGCTAGTGATTAAGGCATTGTGCTACTGTTTCTACTTGGAACACTGATTGTCACACAACTGAAAACTCAGAAAGTGCAAAGGTAAGGTCAGTTTAATACTCCAAAAATGGAATTCTAGATCAACAGGTAAAGTCTAAGTTGGCAAGTGAATTACCAAGGCACAACTATCTGGAAAAATTTAGATTCCTTGCTTTCTACAATCTTTAAAAGAAATTCTGGGTTTATCTAAAATATAAATTCTTTGAGAAGAAAATATACTGATATTTTTGTAGTACTGAAGAGGAAAGATTTACATATGATGTAAAACCAGGAAAGCAAGCAAAGACTGTGTACTAAAACTTCAAAAGGAAAAGTTAAGAAAAATGGTTAGTGAGCTGGTCAAATAGCTCAGTGGATTAAGGTACCTGAAAGCAGGCACAGGGGCTGGGGTTCACTCCCTAGGCCTGCTGCACCAGCCCCACCCCGGGGGCAGACTGAGATGGCAACTGAGACTGGGCGTGGTGGCTCCCGCCTGTAATCCCCGCTCTTGGGAGGCTGTAAATAGGCAGATCACTACAAGTCTGATCTAGTAGTAAGACCCTGAACACCCTATAGACCATTTCCTAAAATACAAAATAAATAAATAAAAGAAAAAAGAAAAATTGTTAACCAATAAGCACACAGAAGCATTCTTAACCTTGCCAATCACCAAAGAATGCACTGACTAAGTGGTTGCTCAGTACAGAATAAAATGAAAATGAAAGATTTAGCTTAGTTCTGAAAAAACTTCTAGCTATTACGTATGAAGTATATATGTTTGCAAACCTAATGTGGGAATAGCTACTACATAGAATATGAATTGTTAGTTTAAAGAGAAGCATTCCCAGTAAGTACAAAGGCAACACTAGCACATTATTAAGCAAGAAGCTAATTTTGACATTTGCTTCATTATTAGCGCTACTATGAAACCTTCAGAAAGTCACCCAACATTTGGATCCATCTTCATAGCCACAAAATAACAACTGTTTTATTCCACTGAGAAAAATAATTGAGGTATTAAAAAGTGTGGCTCTACCCTTTAGATGCAGATGAAATACATGGCATTAATCATAACTACAGCAAATTATACTTAGACATCAGCAGGTGAATCTAACTGAAGTGTGGAAGCGCTTCTAACTCATAGAGGATAGCACACATCTACCTGCCTGTGGTATTTTCACACAAATTCATTTGTTAAGCTTATCACTTTCTTACATATAGAAAATAACCATACTATAAATATGTAGTAAATATTTATAAAGGCTGCCAATAATAAAGTGGGGCAGCAATAAAACGATGTGATGTTTTGTCCTTCAGATTTCTCTAGATTACAGAAATATTGAGAAAGCCCAGTGGAAATAATATATGGCAAACATTCAATTATTTTTTCAGGAAGAAAACAAAATTATATAATGGTTTTATAGATTTTCTTTCGGCTTATTTGCTTCTCCATAGCTGGAGGGATTCTGCTGAAGAGAAGCCAGTACCAGAGTAGGCTAGGGTTCCAGCGGGCTGGTGGCCGTGAGACAAGGTGGGAGGCAGCTGCAGTTACAACAAAACCAGAGAAGGGTGCCAGATCGTTGCTGACTCAGAGTCTTATTAAAAGCAGAAGAAAAATGCGTTCAAAGAGCGTAGTAAAGAAGACAGGAAAGCAGCCCAAAGTGGTGCTCAAGGAGTTACATCTGGTTAGTTACATGGAATGGCTTCTTTCTCATTGTTTATTACACTTATAATTCTCTTTTGAAACTTCTAGTTATTTTAACTTGTGTAAAATAACTTTATTGCCTTTATTTTGGGAGAACATTTTCAATCCAACACAAGTTTGTTTTGAAATTATTAAATTTTAAATATCTATCTATCTATCTATCTATCTATCTATCTATCTATCTGTATTTTTACGTATTTAGTACAGGGTCTCACTACGCAGCTTGGACTCATAGTGATTCTCCTATTTTTTTTCACCCTCCCTAGCTCTAGGATTACAGGAATGTATCACCATGCCCAGACTTGGTGGCCTGCTCAGTGTGCCCAGGGGCAGGGCTGGTGCAGCATGTGGCTCTGAAATTGAACCTGGGTCCTTGCCCTTGCCTAAGCAGGAGCTTAGTCTGCTGTGTCTTTGTATATATCAAAATAGCTAATATAACATTCTAAAGTGGAACTTTTCCACACTGGACTTTCTAGTAAGAAAACTGGAAACTGAAGGGCCCAGTGAGGAGAATCTCAGTCTCACAGATAATGAGAAACCATTCGTCATCCATCTTCCCTTTGACATGGACAGCTCTATTCTGAGGGTAAGATGGCAGCTGGCAGTGGAGGAAGATGGAAGAGAAGCAGGATAAGATCCTTCAGTTGACACAGGACTAGGAAAGGCATGCTTGAAGTCATTGTTCCCTTGGTTTTGCCTCCCTATTTCCTTTGGAAAGGATGGCGTGGCTAATAGGTATTGAAATAAAACAGTTTCAGTAACTCCGATGTGGGCACAGCTCCCTGGCCTCCTGTGTAGTCCCCGGTTGTTCCCCCGGCATTCTTCACAGCCTTTCTTGTGCTTCAGCACAACAGACTACCTGGCCATCAGCTTCTTCAGCAGACCATTTCCTCACCTCAACACGCGCTCTTCTCTTATTATCATTTCCTAAGCGATCATGAAGCTTCAAGTAAGAAGGAATAAATATCTCACATACCTGAGTAAACACAAGCACAAAACCACTTTTAGGACTAAAAGCTAAGGCACTCACAGTCTCACGCTAGTAACTTCATGCCCAAGTGAAGCGCACTAGGGCCCACCTCCCAGGGCTTTAATCCGAAGCCTTTGCCTAGGCCAGCGTGCAGCCTGCGGCCCCGCCTGTCAGGACACAAAGCACACAGTTCAGGTCCCAACAGTGCAATTTCCATTGGAAGGTCACTTAGCTTTGGAAATACTGCAGAAAGGTGAGCCAGACTAGGTTAGTGTTCTCCACGGTATGCTTTTTATCACTGGTCCTTTGGGTCACATCAAGCTTTGTAATTTTGACTCATTTTTCTTATGACGTTAAAGGGCCCTCTGAATGGAATTAACAGCACACGAGGAGCACTCTAGTCAGTACATACCATGTTGTTTGTAACAGAGAGACAGCGCTATAAATATTTACTGAATAATCAAGTGTTATATTAATATATTATAATGTAATGAATAACAAGGTGTCAGTTTAAAACAAAAAAGAACACTTTTGAGAATAAAATGATAGAAGGATCTGTCCACGAAGAGCAGCATCAGAGAGAAAAGATGGATTCTACTTTAGTGCTTTTTCACCTCACAAAGTCTACAATAACAAGAGCTCTCACAGCCTTTGGGAACATTGGGCCAACGGTCGTACCTCTCCCCATACACTGGAAGAATGAGCTCTAATTACTTCTGGTATCGTTACTCATAGGTACAGTACTTAGTCACAGTTTTATTAATTTTATACCAAATACCCGCAGTTGTCTCCTGGAAGCCTTCCTAGCAGGTAACAGGAGAAGGACTCAATTGAATAAAAGCATCTCGCAGCTCCCCAAGATTATTATAAGTGTACGGGGATTTCACTTAAATGGGGTTTACCAAAAAATTGCATGTCTGATTTTAGCTTAGTGTTCAAAAACCTTTAAGCATTTAACTGTAATGAAAAGACTTCCTTGTCTGTATTTTTCAGCTCAGAATTAAACTCTGATGGTACAGTTATTTACAGTTACCAGGCCTTCACTGATTGCCACCATAGGCAAATCCTCTCAGCTATTTACATCTTACAATTATGTCTAATTAAATTAAATTAAGTCCATACTAAAAGTCCTTTCCTGAGGAAATTTTTTATCTTTGAGTTTTTTTCTCTGTAATGGAATGAAAAAAGCTAATTAAAAAAAGTCTTGTTACAATCGTGGGGCCACATAAGGATACCAGCTCCACAGCTGCATCTCCTTCCACTGCCTGATGTGTCAAATGAGATGGCGATACCTCGAGTTGGAAACACTGCACAAATTTGTGCAGTGATATGATAGCCATATTTAAATAACTAATAACTATAGTCCTAAGTCTGTATTAGAAAAAAACTTAAATCTCAATAACTGGGTTTGTTCTCTGGTTAAAAAGTATAAAGTAAAAATAACTTCATGAATACAACTTTTATTTCAATCTGCATTTCCTCCCAGAAAATATGTACAGATGTGTAAATAAAACTTTCAAAACATCTACATCTATTTTTGAACCTCCACTTTTCTATCTCCATTATTACCATTTATGGTAAGCAAAGAGGTCTTTCTACAAATGTCCACATACTGTCTTACGGACTATGTAAATACTGTGTTACAGTAATGGTAAAAGGTCTTCTCAGATGTAATTGAGGTAATCAGAAGAGGGAGGTTATCTTGGGTGATCAAAATACCCAATTTGCGGCTTGGGAAAATGAACTGCCACAAGAATTCATTAGTAAATGAACAATTTGATTACATCTGTGGTCATTATATTTGGGACAGGAAAATACAATAGATAGTGCTTCAAGAGGTAAATGCAAGGTAATTTGCATTTATAGATGTAAATGGATAGTGCCTCAAGAGTTCAATTTATTCTCTGTATAAATGATAATGGTAGGACACTGTAATGTGAGATGATAAATCAGATACATTTCACATGGATTTATATGGTCATTCACAGATTTTAAACTCTATTTCAGTGTACGAGCTTACCACTTGAGAAACACAGTTTTGAGTTATCTTGACCATAGAGGATTAACTGGTATGTTATGTGTTTGTTCATAATTTCCTTTAAAGAAATGTAGAACATTTAGTAAAACATCCACTATTACATTAACTATTAGAGGTACAAAAATGAATGATATGTCATTCTTTTCAAGGAATTTATAGTTTAATGGAATTGAGGTGAACACAAAGTTATAATATAATGTTACTAAGATAAACATTACTCTTAAGAGTCTGAAAAGTATTCATTTTTCTATATTTAAATTTCTTTCTTGAGGGAGATTAATGGCAATGCATCTTTTACTGTAATATGTTTTCTTATAATTTAAACCTCTGCCATATAGTTTGGTCACCTCTTACAAACATCTGACATATAAATAGACAGCTAAATAAATAATTCAGTGAGTAAAATAAAAGAAAAAAATTTCTTTCTCAATTCAGTAACAACAAAAAGTAATCTTTCTATGACAGAATGGACAAAAGACTCTGATAGTCATTTTCCCAAAGAAAATATACAAATGGCCAATCAGAATATGAGAACACACCTAGCATCACTCATCACTGGGGGATACAAATCAAAACCACTGAGACGTAACACTCACACTTGTTAGTATAGATACTGCAAAACAAGTGACACCCAAACACAAGCCAGTGCCACAAGGGTGTGAAGAAGCTGGAATAGTTGTGTATCACCAGGAGGAACATAAGCTTATGCAACTGTTAAACCAAACAGAATGGGAATGCCTCAAAAACTAAAAAACATAGAATTATTACCTGACCTAGCAATTCCACTTTGAGGTAGATCCTCAAAGAACTGAGAGGAAGATCTGGAAGTGATACTTGTACACACATATTCATGGAGCAGAATCACTATTTCCTAAAGGTGAACAACCCATGTGTCTGCTGGCAGGTGAACAGGTAAACAAAATACAGTGCATACATCAGTATTAAATTAGGGAGCTTTGGAAAGGCAGTGAATTCTCACCACCTGGGTGACGTACTTAGAGTGTAGTCATAGGGAAAGAAAGTGGGCCAGTGAGTGCCAGACTGCTGGCTGTAGGGGCATGAAGAATGCAAGAGTTGTGGGACTATGGAGCTTCCACCCAGATTCTAGAAGAGATCCTGGAAGGGCAAGCAGGGGACCCTGAAAGGGCGGTGTGTGAAGCTGTGATTACAAAGCCAAAGCTTCAGTGGAAACCCCAACAATTTGGAGAAGCCAGATCTGAAAGTAGGGAGCAGAGCTGGCCCAAGCGAGAAGCCATGGGAACTACGACCACCAGCAGTGCCATGGGGATAGAGCCACCCCAGCCCTTTGGGGATCACAAATTGCCTCAGATGCTGCACATGTAACTACAGGATTCACTACTGGATTTTGGACTTGCCCCCTGCTCACTGGCATGGCCTAAACTATATTGATGTTTGATCAAAAAATAAACTTCTATGTCAGTTTTCAGGGCATAGTAGATGGCATTAGGATGAACACTAAATAACTTTGAGAGTCTGCTTCCACATCAATTTTCTCATACTTATTTGAAAAGAAAATTCAAAGATGCATCATGGGCCATATGAGGCATAAGCTTGGGGTAAGTTCCCTGTTAGTTTAAAAACACATATATTTCATTAATTTTCTCGAAACAAAAATTTTTTTTTTTTCAGAACTGGGGTTTGAACTCAGGCCCTTGAGCTTGCTAGGCAAGTGCTTATTCTACTGAGCCATCTCCCCAGCCCTTGAAACAATTTCTTGATGATGCAAACATTCAGTAAATAGATAAATCAATACATTTATTTTGTATTACATGCCATCACAGTCTAGATGTTAAAACCATGCATGTAAAGCACTATGCTGGTGTATAAGTGATCACAGATGAAAAGCACAGACCAGAAAATGGGTATGGCTCGTGGTGGATGACCTCCACTTCAGTGCTGGCTGTAATGCCCTCCATCAATGAAACTGGCCCCAAGAGCTCTGTCTCCTAAACAAAACCTTTATTCCACTCCAGCTACTTGAGGTTACAGTCCTATTTTTAAATTAAAAACAAAAATCCCAGACTTTTCTTCACCCATGCCATCAATAAAATAGTCATTAGCCCCTTGCCCCTGTTTAAATATGAATGAATTTAATAAAAAATGTTCAAACCATGAAAACCCAGGTCCTTAGCGGCACTGGCCACGTTTGAGCACCCTATGGGTGGAGGTGCCATGTTCTTGTGGGTAGAGCAGCCACAGTGCTGCCAGCAGTGCCAGCGGGCAGTGCCAGTAGGCAGTGCTCCCATGGAGGCTGAGGGAAGTTGGTGCTGTAGGGTCTGAACCCAGCACTCACCCTTGACAATGCTAGATGAACCTGCAGTTCTTCCCCTCTCCCTGCTTTGGTCTCCTCATCTGCAAAATGGGCGCTGTATAACTAATTCCTGCTTCCTGGCATTGTTGAGAGGCTTGCAGGTCACTCACTGCACTGACTCGTCAATGCACGAACAGAACCTACAACCTCTACATACTCTCCGCACTCGCATGTGGGCATCTTGGACTCTACTGATGGCTCCAGTTTCTCCCATAAAAGTATTGCGCACCATTTCAGGGTAGTCAGCAAATCCTGCATCTTGCTGAGTCCGCTTGTAGGCTTACAGTTTTCATCCTACTTGACCTGCCAGAAGCCCTTGACACAGTGGATCATGCGGACCCAGAGATTCCACCTCTAGATATATTCCAGCAATCCAGCACACCCGTAGCAGCACAGCTTATCATAGCTAAATCTTGGAACTGGCCTACAGGCCCATCAAGAGATGAGTAGATAAAGAAACTGTGACATTTACACACAACAGAGTGCTGCCCTGCCAAAAGGAAGATAAACTTGAGGCATAGGCATTCACAGGTAAATGCATGAGCCTCGAGACCACAATGCTGAGTGAAATAAGTCTGACACACAAGCTTAAATGTCACATGGTTTCCCTCATATGAGACCTCTCTCTGTCGCTGTCTGTCTCTGTCTCTGTCTCTCTCTGTCCTCTCATTCTCTATACTACTCTTTAAGAAGAGTCCATTTTGATAATTTCCTATTCTTCAGAAGGCAGGTAGGTAGACATACAATCTTGAAATCTGTAGTAGTATAATGATAATCATCTTTTAAAAGTTATAAATATTATATTCAAAAATTACCATTTACTTAATTCATCATTACTCTTTAACCTAACAGGATGCAGATCAACATAGAGAAGAAAAAAAAAACAAACAAGAGACTACTAAGTGAATCTTTGAAAATACAAACATACTAGCTGAAAACATACAAGGTATTCTTGGTTCTAGGTAAATTACTCAATATATCCTATTTATTTATTTTTAATGTATTATATACAGGGTCTTGCTATGTAGTCCTGACTGGCAGTGATCCTCTTGGTTCAGCCTTCCCAGCATTGGGATTACAGGTATGTGCCACCATGCCCGGTCTTGGGGGGTGGCTCAGCATGCCTAGAGCAGGGCCAGCCTGGCATGTGGTGCCGGGGATCAAACCCAGGTCCCTGTGCTTGCCTAAGCAGAGGCTTAGTCTGCTGAGCTATCTCATCGACCCTAGATCATTTAATATCTAAATAGAAAGCATGATCTAATCTCTTTGAGCAGATTATCAAATAGTTTAAATTCAAAGATTTCAGTTTTAGATATTGTTGGTGCTTGTGATTACATTTTTATAAGCAAACAAAACATAAAAGCCTCACTTGAAACACATATACATCAATACAGAATTAAGAAATTCTCTGAAGGATTGGAGTCCACAATGATACAAATTCTTCATTGGCTGCTATAGTCAAAAGCCTTGGAATAAAACACAATCTCAATTCTGTTGTCACTTGGTCAAAGCTACTCGGTGAGAAGGTAGCACTAAACACACATTTTAAAAGATTAAGATTTAATCACAATGCCACTGAGTAGTAATGAAGACCATGGCCAAGAAGCCTGATTTTTGCTTTGCAATCTATAGGAAGAGGCCATATAACAAGGAATAAGACTATATTTCTTTTTCTTTTCTTTTTTTTATGCATTTCGTACAGGGTCTATAGGGTCTCACCACACAGATAAGATGCCTAGTGATTCTCCTGTTTTCAGCCTCCTAAGTGCTGGATTACAGGCGCGTGCCGCCACACCCAGGCTCAATGGAGACAGGGCGGGCAGGGCATGCCCGGGATCGAATCCCAGCCACTGCACCCTGCCTAAGCAGGCACTCGAGTCCACTGAGCTACCTGGCCAGCCCCAGACCACATTTCTTAAATCTTCTATCACAGCGTCTTTAAGATGAAAACCTGCACCTGCTCACAGACAAGTGAAGCAGCGTTGCTACAGAGCTCAGGGCACAGCCAACTTCAGCATAAAAATACTGTCGACAGAGGATCTAACAGGCATTTAGGTCCAAACTGTAGAGACAGCGAGGTAGACATGGAGAAATCGCACACCCATCTCTGACTGTGCTCTCATAGACAGCACTCATCCTGCCTTCAGATTTCGCTCTGCTTCTGGGCACCACTCTGTCCACCCAACTCGAATGTCCAGCCTAAGCAGCGTCCTGTCTTGGCCTCCTGCTGGCTACCTACTCTGCTCTTCTGGGCCGCTTTCAGCAGCACTGGCAGGTGTAAGTGTCCTCTCAACCTCCTAATTCTAGCTTCACCACCGATATAGTACAATCTGTTTCCTACTAGATTATAATCTCTTATGCCTTTTTGTGTCCAGTGAGTCTGGCACACGGTAAGCTTTCGATATTTACCAAAAACCTTAATACACAGAATTAATGACATAGTTTAACACCATATATTCTCTAACTTGTGATCTTTTTAATTTTCTAACTTTAAAATAATTTTAATTTACACATACAAACATGAAATCAGAAATATTAATGGGGAACTTGCGATATTTCATTACAGGTACACATTGTATAATGTTTGAGTCAGGTCAGACTATCCACCTCTTTAAATATTATTTTTTTCTTTTTAAAGTTTCACAAACTTCTTATTTATTTATTTATTTGGTACAGGATCTCACTATGCAGCTCAGACTCGTAGTGATCCTCCGTCTCAGCCTCACCAGCACTGGGCTTACAGGCATGTGGCACCACGCCCGGTTTCAGTAGCAGGCAGACTCCGGGGTGGCACGCATGTGGTACCAGGGATCAAACCCAGGTTCTTGTGCTTGCCAGGCAGGTGCTTGGACCACGGCGCTATCTCCACCCCACATTTAGTATTTCTTTGTGGTGGAAACTTCTCAAAACTTTCTTGCAGTGCTGTGCAGCCACGGTAGGACACAGCAAGGGCCACTGGAGCCCTACCACCCCACCTGCCACCGCCCACACAGGACCTCGCCTCTTCCAGCTGTCGCCAGCAGCCCTGTCAGCTCGCCATTCCCACTTCCCTTCTGACTCACAGCCTAATGTCCATTTTAGGTTCTGAGCTTTTAAAAATTCAGAGATCATTTTAGAGTACTTTAATTATAGAGATATTTTTAAATTTTAAAGAAGAAAAAGCAATAAAGTTTTACCTATTGAACAAGTAAATCTAATTTCTGACAGATTAGTATGACATAGCTAATTATGCATAAGTATTAGCAGTTTAAAATCATTTAATATGATCGATATCTCTACTGTCCATTAATTAAAATTTTATTTCTACATTACAAAGAGAATAACATTTTGAAATACCAAATGGAAAATGAGCATAACAAAAATCATAATATGGTAAGTTATAACCTGGATAAAAGAGAGTACCATCCAATGACTGTTTCTATATGATATCGTTATATACGGCCTACTGTCCAGAATCACTGCTAATGGGAAAACCAAGATTAGTCGCGCCCCAGAAGAAAACGACTGTGAAGTGCTGCTTGCTTGGCTCTATATCGTGACTTCTTTGTTCAAGAACCCTAGTAGTCAAACACAAATTATATTTAATCCAGTTGTCTGTCATTTATTTTGCTGTAAAACACCATATTACACACTTTTGTTAACTGTTAGATATGCTATTATTTGCGACATAACAGGGACTCAATGTTTAATTATCAGCACCCATTTGAAAACATGGCTTTGACTCACAAATTTCATAATTGCTAACAGTGGCTTTTCTGAGTGCTGTGTATAATTTGTTCTGCAGATGTGATTGAGAAGTTACATTTTAAAGCAGCAAAGCCCTGCACGCCTCGCATCAGCACAAGCCTCTACATCCCCTCCAGGGGTGTCGGGTGGGCAGTGCGCTCCTCCCGCCAGGGCCCAGCCCGGGCCACTTTCTCCGGACTCGGCGACTCATCGCGGGAGCTAAAGCAAAGCGCGTGTGCTGAGACCGCGACCAGGACCCGAGGGGCGCCGCAGTGACCCCCGGGCAGCAAGGATGGCACCCGGGGTCCAGGGGAGGTCCGCTCTGCAGCAGGCTCCCAGTCACTGCAAAAGAGGTCTCGGTTACGCTCGCAGGGCTCGGCGCCTGGCACGCTGCACGTCAGCACCGCTGAAAGGAAAGGCCGGGAGGAAGGCAGCGCGCCGCGCCCGAGCCGACGCGCGGTCAGAGCAACGCAAGGAAGAGCTCCTACCCGTCCGGCCGAGCTGCGAGGCGCTGCGACTCCTCCGTGAGAGGCCCACGATCGCCACCACCTTGGCGCCGAGGCTGGAGCGCCGCTTCCTGCCGCCCGCGCCCGGGGCGCCCGCCGCCGTGTCCGACTGGCTGCCGTCGGTCCTATCCAGCGAGCACAGGTCGCCGCTGATGCTGGAGCTCCGGGTGGTGCCGCTCTTCCCTGGCTCGCCCATTTGTCTGCTTTGCATTTTGGACGTAAAGACACTGTCAGGCGATGCAGCGTTAAAAGCGAGGCCAAGAGTGGAAAAGGGAAAGACAGAAAAGCCGTTTTAGATGACACGTCCTGAGCACGACGAAGGCTATCACCTACACAACGCGGCCTTAAGCGCAACTCTCCCGGAGCGCGGGCGCGGGCCTGCTCTCCTACTGTAGGGCCGTCTTGACGCAGAACTGGGGGCCAGACAGCTGCCAAAGAAGGCTCTGGCGCACGCCCGGCGCCCCAGCCAGGGCCCGCCAGCCACTGGGAGAAAGGCCTTCAGAGCTCTCCTCCATAGCGGTCACGGTGTGGCTGTGGCCTTGGAGAAAAAGGAGACACGCGGGAAGTTTGCCAACAGTCATCAGAGGTCAAGGCATTCCTCTACTAGGGCCCTGTAAAAGGAGTTTTCTCATTGGATGAGAAACCTAATATAGTTCACCTAACACTGGTTAACTTTGCCTGTCCATAGGCCTAGGCCCTAGTATTTTCATTAGCTTTGAATTAAAATAATTTATTCCATTTTACTTAATTTCTGATATTTATCAATTGAGGTTCAAGTTTAAATTAAGTTTCTGATTCAAATCTGTATTCCAGAAAAAATAAAAACAATGATTTCCCTCTTGCACTGGTGTTCATTTGAAAAACAAAAACGTTATCACTTCTCAAGACTGTAGTCGGAAGGCAATGAATGACTCCCTCAGCGTCTGAGCTGGTCAGTGACTGGCTGCAGGACCCATGCTGCCAAGGGCAGAGATGGAAGGGGGGCGCTGCAGGAGGTTAAGGTGCCCCAAAGAACCTGGAAGCGGAGGCCAGCTGTCCAGCTGGGCCTGCAGCGAGCCATGCAGGAAGCAGGCTCTGGGCAGGCGTGGGCAGACTCACAGAGCATCAGTTCTTGGCTCAATTATTACTTGGTTCTGATCACGAGTGTCAAAAGACATAACGCGGGGCCGGAGAGAGGGCTCAGTGGAATAAGTGCTTCCCTGGCAAGCGCAAGGGTCTGAGTTCAATCCCCGGTTCCGCCAAAAAAAAATAAATAAATAAAAGACATAAGGCCAAGTCAACAGAACTACATGGATACTACTTAAAATAGGAGAATTAGAGCTGACGGATTAAGGTGAGCTCTCACTTCTAATTCACTAGCTCAGTCTTCCAGAAAAGCACTTCCAAGGCTGGGACTCTGGGGCTCAATCTATGTGCTTAGTCCGCAGATCTCTGGCAGGGGACAGCCTCGGTGAGGTTTTTTTTTTTTTTCAGTACTCGATTGGACGCAACAAGGGCAGGCAAGGGCCGACTCACAGAGCATCAGTATAGCCTTCCCAGAGGCTAAACCCCAGCCCTTTTTACTGTGGGATGGGGTCGTGCTGTGTTGCTAAAGTGCCCAAGCTGGGCTCAAACCTGAGATCAGCCTGCCTCAGCCTCCCACAGTGCCAGGACGAGAGGCATGCCCACCATGCCTGGCTCCTAAAGTGAAGATTTTAAAAACACAGTGAAGTGTCCTCGTTTATCTTCCACATCAGCTTCATGAAGAAATGAGGCTACACGAGAGAGAGAACTTGTGCTTCTCCAATGCCGAGCATTAATAATTTCTAAGCTTGTTTAATGTTGCTCTTCTTTCCTCAACAATGCAGCAGAGTAAATAGAATTTTGGAGGCAAACGCAATACATGCTTGCTACTTTCTACAGAAGCTCTTTGTTCTACTCTGAACCTTTAAGAAAGGTTCTTAAATTTTAAAATAATATTTCTTTTCTCATTGAAAATGTGTCTAAAGTAAAAAGTCAGTAAGTGGAAATTATAACAATTCTTAAGGTATATCGACAATTGAGACAAAACGATAGTCATTAAAAAAAAGTTTAAAAACTTGTGAGATTAGAATGTCCAGGTTGAGTGCCAGCAAGGCAGCTCAATGGACTAAGTGCCTGCTCAGCCAGGTGCAGGGACTGTGGTTCCATCCCTGACACCACATGCTGGGCCGGCCCTGCCCCCAGGGCATACTGAGCCAGCCACGGAGTCCCAGTGTGGTGGCGCCCCCTGTAAGCCTAGCACTGGGGAAGTTGGAAACAGGAGCAGCACTGTAAGTCTGAGCTGTGTAGTGGACCCTGTAGCAAATACATTAAAAAAAATATGTCCAGGTGGGTCAACACACCGGGCATTACCCGGTAGTGAGCAGATGGCACTGAGGCAGGAGTCGGGATGTGGTCTCACTTCACTGACTGACCACGCAACCCTGGGGAATGATTTCACCTTTCTGGAGCCTGGATTCCCACCATTAAGTGAGAAACCATAAGCAACAAGAATGCAGTGATAAGAAATGGAGCAGAGGACTGGAAGGTTTGAGGGAGACAGTTTCCAAGGATGACCCAAGAAGGTGTCACTGAAGAGAGGGCAGTTGGTGACTCCTAGTGATACAGCCTGTGATGTGGGTGGAGGGCATTGCAAGTGTACAGACAGCTCCAGCAAATACCTCAGGGCAGGCATAAGTGTAGCTGGTAAGGAACATTTATAAAATCAACTTGGTGTGTACAGGATTGAACCAAGTCTCTGTACTGAGCTACCATCCACGCGGCCACCATTTTTATTTGTGTTTTGAGGCAGGGTCTTGCTATGTTACCCAGGCAAGACTTGGACTTGCAATCCACTTGCCTCAGCCTCGCCAAGTGCTGGGATTACAAGAGTGTGCCACTGTGTCTGGCTGACAAACCATCTTATAAAACAAACTCAGAGAGGGGATAAGGCCTGGATGAGTGAGAATAAAATCACGTCCTATAGAATTTCTCTTCTTGAAGTGCTATTTGGGTGATATATTATAGATCTCTTGAGACTCTGAGGCCCTGGACTGCAGTGGCTGGTGTCCAAGAGGCCTGGGGTCCAGTCCCTTATTTTATCTCTAAATACAACACTGAAAAGCATTTTACAGAGATCATAGATAACATACTTAAGGTGATAAATTCATGAAAGCTACATTTATGTAGGATTAGGAAACATTCTTTAATATTCAAAACTTCACATTCTTGGGGCCAGGGAATTAGCTCAATGGTACAGCGCCTATCTGGCCAGTGTGAGGTCCTGAGTTTGATTTCTACCCCTAAAAGTTTTTAGGCATCCCTAAAAAACTTAAGTCTGTTTGAAAACAGGTCTTAAATCTACTTATATATTAATCCTTTATTATATCTTGAACCTATAAGTTTTTCATCAAATTATTGAGTAACAGACCCTCCCTCTACTATGCATTCGAAGAAACTTATCTTAATGAAAAATTTTTAATTTTTTACTTTTTTTTTTTTTTTTGCTCCAAATGCCTTCAGGGCAGGTTTGGCTGGCTTGGTTGTGGGGATCGAACCACAGCAACCCGAGCCTGACTGCTTGGTTGAAGCAGCCACTTAAAGAACTCAGCTAAGGGGCAGGCCCCCCAATTTTTTACTTTTTATATCGTAAGTCTGCCTTTCTCCATTCCCAGCACAGCACCAGTGGCTTCTAGTTGCTCACTTTGTGCCTCCTCACTTGAAAATTTTTCATTATCTTTCAACGTATTATTTGTACTTAACTGGACATACTCACTGTTCTGTTTTGAATTTTAAAATACACCAAACACAAAAATAAACATCTTCAGAATAGTCACAATTTAATTATAAGTGTCACTTGCTGTCATGTAGTTTGAGAATCTGTACAAGAGGATTTTGAAATGTTTTCATCTTGTGTATTTTACAGACACAGACACTGCATATCTCTCTTGATCTCAGCTCCTATCTTATTATCCTCACAGACATGACCTAGTTAGTCCTCGTCTGCTTTTCCCTCTTGAGTTTTCAGACCTTCAGGCATTTCTGGACTCAGCTAACTTTAATGACAGTAAATGCCACAGCACTGATTAACAGATCCTTTTTGTAAACTCTCCTGCTGCCCCAGCTTGGTGCCGCTCCCATGGGGTATGTCTGGGATGCAATGGAGCACCCACACTCCCACGCAGGCGCTGGGTGGAGGGGAAGAAAGCTGTAGGCTTTCTCACAGCATGATGAAGGACTTCTCTCTAGCCAGCCCATCACCGCAAGTGCCCATTTTTATGCTCTCTGCAGACGAGCAGCTTCTGCTAACTGAGCAAAGGGTGCACCACTCGTGGACAGAAACGAAGAGTGAAACAAAGCCGTTACTAAAGGAGTATTAGCTTAAGAGCACAAGTAGGAGTGGAAATGTTCAGACAAACTGGTAAAGAATGGTGTAAGAATCAGAGAAGGGATTGAACAGAGCAGAGATCAGGAAAGCTTTATAAACCTTGCGTCAAGGGACGAGTAAAACAACTATGACATGAAGAAAAAGAAAACTTGAAAACACAGTCATATAAATAAAAGTATAAATGTAAGAAACCACATGCATAGTTTTAAGATGCACAGCATAGTCTGGCCAAGTCATAAGGTGTCACAGGTGACATCATCGGGAACCAAGGGGGACATTCAGCATGGACCTACAGAAGGACGTGTGGGTTTTGAGATAAAGGGGTCACTAATGCTGACAGAGCTACACACAGAGGAAAATCCTAAATAAGGCAGGCTGGGCCGGCTAAATAGCTCAGTGGATTAAAGCACCTGCAAACAGGCACAGGGGCCAGGAGTTGATCCCCCAGCCTGCCAGCCTGCCCCACCCCCAGGGGCTCATTGAAATGACAGTTGAGACTGGTCGTGGTGACATTCTCAGCTCTTGGGAGGCTATAAACAGGTGGATCATTATGAGTCTGATCTAGTAGTGAGACCCTGAACATCCTGTAGACCCTTCCCTAAAATACAAAATAAATAAACAAACAAATAAATAAGGCAGGCTGTGAAAAGGGGAAAGGGGCCACCTGCTGTTGACACTGTCTCATTCTCCCTACAGGTGCCTGGCAGGATCGCTCTGCAGCACTCCCCTGGAGTTGGCAGTGGCCTTCAACTTGCTCTGACTAATGAAACAGAGGAGGACACGGACATGTCACGTCCGCATGGTGGCATCTCATTGGTGAATTCCAAAGCCCATCTCCTGTCCCACTCTGAGGACTGTGACAGGACCTACAGGACTCACGCAGCCTGAGCCACATCCGTGCTGGGCAGGACCCATGTCAGCACACTGGCCATGCTGCATGGGCCCCAGGCGAGTTTCTGTTGCCAGGTCACCAAGGACTCAAGGTCGCTTCTCCTGTGTCATAACTTAACCTGTGGTAACAAAGATAGGCTGGAGGAGGAAGGACTGACCACAAGAAAATAAAGCCAAACCGTTAGGTGTTCAGAGCAATAATCTTGAAGAAAGGAGAACTCAGTCCATCACTCTGCAGTTACTAATAGAAAGTAGAAATGAAGGTAAAATTACTTAGAAGGAACCATCTGTGTGGCTTAGTATCTGGATCAAGTTAATGAGCACTATACGCTTCCTATTACATAGAGGATGTGATCCTTAGGACAGCAATGTACAAGAGGAAACGGAGGCCCTCAGCAAGCACAGCTCCTGCAGCAGGAGCAGTGTTCACAGCATGCTCACCTCTGGCATCTGTCAGATCTCCTGAGTGAGAGGTTCACAGGAAGCTGTGCACTTAGGTCAAGTGCTCAGGTAGTAGTCAGGGCTAGAAAGACGGTCAATAAATATTTGAACAGAGGACAGACTCAGACAGCTGAAATAGCAAGCCAACAGTGCAAAAGAATGAAGAGGCTTGGAGAAGATAGCCCAAGGAAGGTCTCTCTTTAAAGGTTAGGAAGAGGAGTGACAGGAAAACAGGTAAGTCCTCAGACAGATGAAAAGAAAAGAGGGCCGAGCTCCAGACAGGACAAGCAAAGGACCGGATTCGCGGCAGTTGGGGTGATGGAAAGATAAAGAGTTTGTCTAGACAAGGCCTGGAAAAGGCTACAGATCAGAAGATTCAGAGGTGTAGCTGGCTTGGAAGAAAACAGGTGCAGAACTAGAGTGCTCCAAGGAGCTCGCCGGGGCTGATGGGAAGGGGCCGTCATGGGGGGTGCCTCTGTGGAGGGAAGGCTGAGGCAATAAGCCATGAGCATCGAAACGGAGAGCACAACCTCATCGCGACACGAGGTTGCGGGGCTCTCGCTGTATTTCAGCAAAATAGAAATACTTTAAGGAAGAGAAAAATAAAATTAAAATCAACATAGAAGTTATTTTAAGATGGATAAATAGATGGCTTTAAGAATTCAAGTGACTGAGTCTGAGAAATGGGATGACATTCTTATTTTCAACAGAAAAAAAAAACCCTTCCAAATATCACATTGTGCTAATATTTTCCTCTGTACCCCATACAGGCCACACATATTACGCAAAGAGATTTTGCTGTCATGTTTATCTCTGAAGGAGATATACTTAATTCGCCTGCTTTCTGAAGTATCTCTCATGCTAGGATCTATACCTATTATCTCTGACATCTCCAGGGGAAACAATTCAAATCTCCCATGTTATATAAAAAGAGAGTTGACTTTTAAAGATTAATTAGTTAAATTTAATTAATGTCCCAAAAGTAGCTCAAAGTAATGACAGCAATAACCATGCCAACTTAAAACCACATATACTTAACACGAGCCAGGTATTAGTCTAAGCACTTTACATACCTGGGTGTTTTTAATAGGATGAATTTGATTCACTGAATCATTTAATTAGAACAGTGCTTGTACAAACAGTAAATACCCCAGCCCTGTGCACTCCACGGGCTGAGCCTGCAGTGTGCAAGCAGGCTCAGGTAGCACACACGGATGAACGCTGCTGTGCACCCACGAGCCTGAGCCTGGGACTGGAGTTTCACATAACTTTCACAGGCCATGAACAGCATTCTTATTCTTGTGGGCTTCAACCACGTGAAAATGCCAAGACCATGTGGCCTCATGGCCACACGGAAGCAGGCGATGGGCTTGACTGAGGACTGTAATGCTTCATGTTGTAAGAGCTCTTGTTAAAGGGGAGAGAGGGACTCCTCTGTACATTTGTTCAATAAAAATGTCTCGCCATTGCAACTTTTAGAACCAAAGCTACATTGCTAATGTTTTATCAAAAAAGTTGCTTCGTACCTGCTGGGACTCTTTCCTAAGCCAGCAAACCAGGTGGCTAGAGATTACTGTGAAGGAACCTTTAACTTATTTTTATAACTACAATTCCTCTACTAATCTATTTTTTTAAATGAATTCTTCTTGAATTTTCATGGTTCTTTCTTTTTAATTCAGTTTTGCCTATTTTCCCCTACCTTTTATGTTGGTATGTAATATTTAAACAATATATCTTCTTTTTTTTACACACTTCAAAAATAAGTTTCTGCCAGGGAGATAGCTCAGCAGCATAAGCTCCTGCCTGGCAAACACGAGTCCTGAGTGCAATCCCAGGTACAAAAAAGGTCTATGACTCTAGCCAAGCAATCTGATGTGTGCATAACCTCATGATATTTTTCTACTGTTCAACCTGTGCTTTTCAGCTAACTCTACCTGTACATATAAATATTTTAGGCAGTAATAGATTTTACTCTGACTCATTTCATCTGAGCTTTTCCTGGTTTTACCACAATATTTTGATAGCATAAAAATAGTTCATGACAAATTATCATAAGTTACAACTCCTAGCCTATTCATACATCACTTTACGCTTTTCAACATCCTTATTGTCAAAGGACTAGTGGTTAAGATTTTGTGGAAATAAAAAACATAGACTGAGAGCTTTAGTGTATTCGTGCTCTTCTTCCAACTCTATAATCAGTACATCAAGTTTTGAGATGAACAAATGATTTGTATTCTGTAATAATTAAAATATTTATGTTGAATAAAATTACATTATATCCCTATAATAGTGGTGAATTAAACCTTAAGATAAGGGCTGGGGAGATGGCTCAGTAGAACAAGCAATTCCCTGGCAAGTGCAAGGGCCTGAGTTCAATCCCCAGTTCCGCAAACAAAACAAAACAAAACCTTAAGATGACAACATTCTTGTACTATATATTTCACCCATATAAAACTAATAATGTAGTGTTTGAATGAAGAAAAATGTTTAATTGTATTAAGGATATGAGTAATGTCTCAGGTTATGAAATGCAAAGTATTTTGCATTTTGAAAGACAGTATATGTTTCAATTTTCCTTTAAAACTCAATTATACGTAAATCTAAATCTTAAAAATCTCTTCCTTGTGTAACCACAAGCTATAATTTTAGAGGGCAAAACCCTGACATAAATTACCTATGTGGGATGAAATCCAGTTATCACTTATATGACTCCTATATTTGTTTAAAATCAACCTTTCAAATTCACATGGGAGATCTTCCAGATCTTCTATAGTCCCATGAGCTTAAGGAAAAAAAAAATAAAACACTTCACTCTAATTTTTCTGGGACAAAATACATTCTACCCATAGTGTCCATTTTCATTTGGAAAGACACAGAGTTTTGATAGCTGTCCTGTTTTCCTTCTGGCTGCCAGAAAAGAACTGAGCAAGAAGTGGTTTCTTGCCCCTCCTGAGCAGCTGCTGCAGGCAGGTGGAGAGATGTGCAGCGCAGGGAATAACTCCCCCGCTCGCTTCCTCCGGTTCCTGGAGGGCCTGGCCTCCAGGCCAGAGTCACACTGTGCTCCCTGGTGAGTTTCGCAACCCTTCTCTAGACAGCTGTTCTAACCAGAAAGAGCAGTCAGCCATCGTGACTGCCTGTGAACTTAACCAGGAGCAGAGTGCAGGAGAGGCACGAGGTACCTGCATGACACATGCTGCAGCAGGATGTGTCCTTGGGGACCTGGCTGGCTCAGAAGCACATGAGGGCTCTGGGACCACAGCAAAGAGACAGACAGACAGACAGACAGACAGACAGACAGACAGACAGACACACACACACACACACACACACAGAAAAACACAATAGACAAAACCAAGAAGGGCAATGCATACTGATGTCAGTGACAACACATTTAAAACACCTAAGTCACAAAGCTTCAAGTGAGAATTTTTATTTTTAATTCTTAGGAGGGTTTTAAAAAGTTTAAGCAACAAGCATATATTTGTCTAAAGAATATGTGTGTGTGTACAGGTGAGAGTATGCATGCATCTATGGAATGACTGCACCTCTGGGCAAGGGTAGTTGCTTTTCTGGAGCTTCCCCCTTGTTCTTATAAGACTGAAATGTGAAAAGAGTAACACAGTGCAACAAGGAGCTAAACACACAGAAGCACTGTCAGACATTTCTGGAGCTAGCACTTGCTTTCCCCAATATTCAGAATTCCCAACATAAATGTAAAGCATTAGATATTATATTTGTGTGCTCATTAGGCAAACAAATGAAAAATTAAAGCAATATACTCAGCAAGAATGTCAGTAAAAAGGCAACACTCGGATCCCATCACCCGTTCACTGTGTACCTCTCTGCTCGTAGCTACGTGGCATTTACTCTCTACACACCCGCGGGTGAGCTCCTGGGCAAGGACTTGCGCTCTTGTTCACTGCCAAATCCTAGATTTTAAAATAATACCTGACACATAGTCAGTGCTCAGAAGTGTTTGTTAAATAAGTGAGTTACATAATTTTTAAAACAAACATAACTCTTTCATAAAGCTATAAGAAGGATGAAATAAAATAACACATATAGCACAGCACAGCATACAGAATATGGTTAAGATATGTTAACTAACTATTGTATATGTCTACAATTACACGGGACCCTGAGATTTACCAAGAACAGAAAATTAAACTTGCTAGATTTATCTGAAGCAGCAGCTTGTCTTTATAAAGAAAGACACCCTGTGACCTGAGGGAGATGGCTCCTCACACTTCACACGGACAAGGAATCCCTCTACTTTTGGTCATTTCAAACTTTAAAAAATGTGATTTGGGGAAAAACTTCAAAACACGGTTTTGTTGCACAGATGGCCAATGATAAGGTGCACACAGCAAAACTCAACCTGACCCACATACATTATCTGCACAATGTCAGATGCCATCGTTAGTATTAGATAAAAACTTACACAATTTTGACAGTAAAATGCTACAAATGCTACACCAAATCCATGTGAATAAACTTTTTAAAAAATTTCATTGATAACAATGCTTAAAAGTGGAAATTTCTATATTCTATAGATCATCTCCCAGAAAATACTCCAAAACATAGAGTGCAATAACACTGACCTGCACCCTAAGCTTTAGATTAGAGCCATAAAATAGCCAACAGACAGTCCTCTAAAAGGAGCGGTCTCTGGACACTCGGTGGAAGTGCTGGGCACTCAGTGCCGGGATCCACACAGCCAGCAAAGACAGCGAGGAGCAGGCAGCCAGCTGCACTTGGCTGGCAGGCTGGCGCCCACCAGGGAGCTGCTCTCCTCAGGCAGTGAAGTCGTCACCACGTCTGAGTGCCATGCCGTGTAAACTTGGGATGGCAATAACAGAAGCTCCTGTGGAAGGCTGCTGCAAAGCTGCCTGGCTCTTCTTCTTCCAGATCATTTAATCGGGTAACTACTCTTGAATACTGCGAGAACTGCAATCCACGTACTGGCCAACTTTCCGCCCTCCATCTTTGTTCAGCCCTAACCACCTCAGGCTCCACAGCCTTCTGTTTCACTCCCTGGCAAATACTCTCAAACCTTCGAGTGTTTCTCCCCATAAGGCATGCCCTTGGCATACTTTTTTCTAGGGTTTTTTTTTTTTTTTAAATGTATTTGGCTGTTATAGGGTCTCACTACCCAGCTCGGACTCATGGTGATCTTCCTGCAGTCAGCCTCCCCAGCGCTGGGATTACAGGCATATGCCATTACGCTTAGACTCTGTGGCTGGCTCAGCCTGTCCTGGGGGCAGGGCTGGCACAGCATGTGGTGCCAGGGATGGAACCGCAGTCCCTGAATTTGCCTAAGCTGGCACTTTAGTCCACTGAGCTATCTTTCCAGGCCTTTGGCAGACCTTTTGTTGGATCCTATCATGTATGTATGCCAAACACATATCTCAACATTTGAACATTTTAAAAAATTCAGCAGGGCACACTGCTTCTATGCTTCACTGTCATCAAAGTTTCAGCATGCTCTTCCCACAACAGCCTCTGCAAGCCTTCTTTGTGCTGTTCAAATCTCCCACCTTCTGCCTTCATCTAAGCTTTTCTGCCTTCTAGTATTTTTCAGGGAAAAATGGAAGCTGGTGGAAGACATTTCCTTATCTTAATAATTTCCTTATTTTATAATGAAATATCTTATAACGCAAATATATATATATATATATATATATATATATATATAAAATCAGGGTTTCTTTTCTGAACTCTAGAATGCTTTATCCAGTTCTCCACCTTTAATAAAGATTCATACGTCACACAAGGTGTCACACATTTAGTGTGCCCCACACTGATCTTGATCTGTCCCCCACTGCTCCTTCGGGCTTCCCTGTTTCAGTGCAGAGGTAGCACCTAGCTGCTGAAGCTGAAAGTCCAAGCAGCACCCTGCTCTCTTCGTTTTCTGCATCTTCACAACTACCCCATCAATCTTGTAGACTCCACTCCAGAACGTGCTTCACACCCAGCCAAGCCGGCACTCCATTTGAGCCCCCACCATCCGGCGTGCTGCAGCAGCACTCTGATGGCCTATATTCCATCTGACTTAACCTGCACAATAGCCAGAGAGAGTTTTCCACAGCATAAATTGGATTGCGTCACACTGCTGCTAAAACTTTCACATCTGATTGTGCTTCTGTCTCGGGTCCTCCAGCGATCTGTAATCCTGATTACTTCTGTAACCTATCCCATTCCCCTTAACTCCCTCCTTGCAAACACTGAACTCCTTCCTCCTTCCAGGAAGATACAACAAGACTGTGGAGATGGCCCCTGCCTTTTTCTTTAACCTTATTCTCAAGTCATTTGCGTCAGAAAACAATTCTTCAGCCATAGTGGTCTCTTTTAATTCTGTACAGTACCAAGCTGTGTTCAAGTACCAAGGACTTTCACACAGAGTGAGCCCCACTTGCAGTACTACTTAGGATAACTTTACACAGTAGTAGCTACTGTAAGCACAAGCGAGGAATCTAAAGGACAGAAAGGTTAGGAAGTTTGCACAAGATCACCACCAAGAAGCTGTGGAAAGCGCAAGAAGGCAGCGCAGATTCTCAGCCTCAAGCAGCTGCTGTCTAACCATAATCTGCACCAGAGTCCCCCAGGGGCTTGCAAAGACAGCAAGATTACTTGGACCCATTCCCAGCTTTCACTTCACAGTGCCTGCCTGTACCCGAAAAGCCACACTTCTAACAAGCTTGCAGATGCTGCTGGTGCTGGAGATTCAGCAGCCACGTTTGGAGAACCACTGGCCTGAACACCTGTGGCAGCACCGCCCCCTGTGTGAAAGTCAGCAGGTCCCTGTGCTATTTAGTGAGCGACATTCAGATCACTGTTTTGCACAATACTTCCAGTCCTGCATTTACTGACTTCCTACACATAACTGTAGATCTTTTGATAAAAGTGAAAGCTTTTTAATAAAAAAGGATATTTCATCCAAAAAATAATATACAAATGCATTTATCTTAGTTCTAGTTATATTAATGTGCAAAACATGAGGCAAAATAGCTTTCAAAATTATTTAAATGTCTATATGCTTCTGCCTAGTAATATACACATATATATGAATTTACAAAACTACTAACTGTAATTAGGAACAGCAGTCTGTATTGTCATCCTCTCTTCTCTTCAGTCTATTTCCACAATAAAAATGCCATCTGGGTCCCCTTATTCACCTCTTTTCAAAATCCTGCAGTGTTTGTATTGCTGAGTACAAATACTCTCCTTGATTTTAAGTTAAACCAATTTACATAAAGAAGATTCGGCCCTTAGCAAGCATCCGTTCTCAGTCCCTGCCTCAGGCAAATGCAGCTGCATCCTCTCCGCATGAGTTATGATAAGCTGTAAGGCTTTCTCTCCTGCTGTTCCCTTCCACAAGATCCAGTAACATTTGGGAAGTTTCAATTTTCCCTTCACCATCATTATAAAGTATAATTTTTACATTTTACTTTAGAATATCATGTACTTCCTACAACAGTGATTCTACGTTTCCAACACTTAACATCTTTTCTCATGGTAAAGAAATCCAACTTGATCTCATTTTCACATACATGTTAATACATATGATGATCAGTTGATCCAAGTTATCTATATATTTATGAAATGCAACCCATTTGCTTTAAATACTTTAATTTATAATTCTTCCGAAAGAAAAGAATCAGATCTAGCTGTCCAAATACCGGCTGATAAAATTTACTCTGGCTAATCATCAGCAGTCTCAAGGGACTTCATCTCCACGTCACTCTGCCTCTAGCCTCAGCCTTGCTCGCACTACTAAGCACAGGAACACTAGTGACAGCAATACGAGTGGCCACCATTCCACCTGACACTTGCTCCATGCTGGGCTCTGTGCAAAGCACTCCACATAATTGCAGCTGAAGGATTTATTTTCTCACACAAGCCAATGCAGTAGACACTGTTGTACTGGTAACCCTATTTCTCCAGAGAGAACTCAGTTTTCCCACTGTGCTTACAGTGATCTTTTAGAGAAAGAAAAAAGCCCTATAAAACGTCTGGAATGGCTCCTTCACCTGTGGAAGACGCCAGGAACTGTTGCACAGTCTACAAAATAAGCAGTTCCCACTTATGCCTGACACTCCGGCTTCACCTCCTTTTCCCTGCTCTCACACTCAGAGCTCTAGAAATACTCAGCCAGAAGTAGTTTCCTGAGGCACCCACATACTTTCTCCCGGTCCTGATACTTGCTCTTCTCCACTGCTTCCTCAGTGTCCACTTGAGGCACAGTACTCTGAGGTCTTCCGGTGGCTTGGCCAGCTCTGCTGGGCCCTGCTCTGTGCCACCTCTACTTAAGCCAATCCTTCCACTCTCCAGAGAATGTGAGTTGTTCATTCTCTCAGAGTTCCTTCATACCCTATCACTTGACATTTAGTGGCTCTAAAATGGAATAACTAATGGAGAGAACTAATGGAGTAACAGAATTCAATAAATTCATGATGTGAACGAAAACTCCTAACATGTAGGATGTATTTAGTATTAATTTATAGCTGTATCGAAAAGTTTTGTCCATCATTTCAGGATTCAATAAATATTTGCCGAAGGTGAAGACAAGAAAGCCTTCGAGCAAATTCTGGCAGGTGGAGGTCTCTGGTGTCAAGGCCATACTGACCCTGAAGAGATAAAACATCGTTCTCAAATCACTTATTCCTCTGTTTGCTAGGTAAAGCCTAAAGACAAAACACAACTCAAGGCAAAGCAAGTGATAAAGCAATGAAGAATTTCAGATAAAGAAAATTGTGGGGGCCAAGGACGTAGCTGAGTGTAAGAGCACCTGCCCACCATGCAGAGGCTTTGCACTCAATTCCCAGCACTGCGAAAAGGAAAAAGAAAAAGAAAGAAATGAAAGCAGCAGCCACGTCCTTGCTCTCTGGCTTGTGTTCCGGCAGCCTCGGCTCCCCCTGGCCTGGACACAGCTGCCTGAGGAGCTGGTTCTCACTTTTACACTGACACTGAGAACAGAGCATCGGCCCACCTCAGGCAGACCCCTGCTTCTCCCATTAAGCCAATCCTTCCACTCTCCGGAGAATGTGAGTTGTACTTAAATTATATCCTCAATGTTCTCACTGATGTGTACTACAAAATCTTATTCTTCAGTTTCAGCTCTGTCCTCATGAGAAAGTATCTGGTCTAGCATGTATCCCTTTCCTGCCTGGCTGCTTTAAAGTAGGGATTGAAGGAAGAAATTGGATTTTAGTTCAACCCAGAGTAACATTCAGAGATCACAAATAAAGATTCTATAAATGATAATTTTGCTTTTACAAATTTAAGAGAGATTTAAGCATTCAATTCAAAACTGGTGATGCTATTTCTTTAAATTTTGTCTAGCATACAAAAAAGTGAAAGTTTTAATGAAATAGGGCACAATTGAGAGCTAAACTAGTTGGATGGATTCCTTTATTCTTTTACTTCATATGTTAATCCTTCAAAGATTAGAACATAAAACTCCTTATGAGTATTTTACAGAATAGTCACTGAGTACCACTTTGAAAAGTCACAAATCTTAGAAATGTCCTTAAAAGCTATTTAATCAAATGCTCAGTGCACCGACAAGGAGAGCTTACATACTGGCCCCTGGACGCGCATGTTCCCGCCCTGGCTAAGTGCAGGCCCTGCTGATCAGGCCTGCCAGGAGGTATATAAGCCCAGAGCTAGGCCAGCCTCACTCCTCAGAATAAAGATGCAGACGGCACCCCTGCTCCACCCATGAGCTGGAATCTTATCACATGCAGAAAAAGACTCACCTTTCACCCACTTTGGAGGCAAAGCTAAGTGACTTAAAATGTGGGAGATGAAAGCACATTTGTTGTTTACGAAATCTGGGCTACTGGGTTAAGGTGCGGTCTGACACTGCGGCTCCCACATGTGCTCTGTGCAGAGATAACCTCTGCAGCCAGCTCATTCATGGAGAGCAAAGCAGGCACTGCCTGGTGCAGAGGACCGGCTGGCTACAGTTGAGTCCCACATTGCCATTTGTTCTTCATAACTGTAAAACATGTGTCTTTGTAAGTATTGGCTTTTCCTATACAAGCTTTGCAATTTATTTATTTATTTAATTCTGCTGGCACTGAGAATGGAACCCAGAGCCTTCTCATTGAAGTTTCCCACAAGCTTTATCATCATCTCATTTATTATTATTTTTTATTCTGAGACAGTGTCTTGCTCAGTTGCTAAGTTGCCTACACTGGACTCACACTTGTGATCCATCCTCCTTTCTTGGCTTCCCAGAGTGCTGGGCCCACAGGTGTGTGCCCCGACACCCTGCCATTGCTTTTGTTTTTTAATAACCAGTATTTATCAGCACTCACTGGATGCCAGCATCACCAATGAAATAACTGTCACCATCACATCCTGGGGATTAGGAAGCTGGGCAGAGCGCTGACTGCCCTTGCCTGGGAGCACTTGCACCCAGGAAAGCCAGGATTTGAACCCAGAGCCCAGCTGCAGAGCCTGCATTCTTAATACTGCTCTGCTCTTCCTGTGCCTCCCACCCCTGGCTCAGTGGGGCCTTCTCCCAGCTCCCAGCTCTGGCCTGCACACTGGCACTGGGCACCGGCAGTGAAAGTCAAGGGAGGGTGCTAAGCTGGAGGCTTCATTTCCACTTTACCCTGCTGTGCGAGTCCTCACTGAAGACAGCAGAACTTACCAATACACACCTACATAGCCAAGACTTTGTTAGAGTAGCCAAAGGTAGACTGAACCTACGAGGAACACTGATGTGGAGGAATAAATATAGAGTTGATTCGTAAGTTTTAAAAGACATATGGTATTTTGTATTTTTTCTGCCTTTTGAAAAAGCATTGGAAAGAGTTTAGCTTTCTGTTGATGGCTAAGATAATCATAATAAATATTATTTTTTATTCAGGATTTTAGATTATTTAGAAAGTTGGGCTAAAACGCAATGGCCTCAGAGTGGCGCTGATGAACACTGGCTGGGAGCCTGCACCTCGCCCGGGATCTGCAGCGGAAGGCCAGCATGATGGCACGGGGGCCTGGGCTAGAACTCCCGGGGACCAGAGGCCAAAGAAGCTGCATGGATTCGCTTGTCTTCAAAAACATACAATTGCTATGAATGCCATTTTAAGTTTTGTTTTATTCACAATCTCTCTCTCTCTCTCTTTCTCTCTCTCTCTCTCTCTCTCTCTCTCTCTCTCTCTCTCACACACACACACACACACACACACACACACACCCAAAACCAATAGAGTTTCACTTTAGTGTGATCTGGATGCTTACTCCATGCTTGGCTTTTTATTAAGCATCTACTTCTCATATTTTAAAACTTCATCTCATAGTCATATAAATCTTTGCAGTAGGTGACTCCCTATTTTGCTGAAGAAGAAACTGAATAACTGGGAAGGTCACAAGCTGCTGGGGGTTTTGAGCTCAGTTTACCTGGCTACAGAGACTCTGCAGGGCTGCTCTCCCCATATGCACTCTCAACACATTTCGCTGCGATTGCTTTCTCACTGGCGCATTGGCTGGCACTTCCTTTCTTCTTTGACTGGGCAGGCTTTCGCACCATTTTGATAGTAATCTCCTGAGATTCCTCACTTCTATTATTTTTCAAGAAGCAGATAAAGATAGAGTAGACTTACTTGTTTCTTGTCATGGTGAAACACAGGATAGGAACTAAAATTCAAATGCATCTTTAGCAAGCAGGAAAAGTCTCTGGTCTTGGGGGTTAGAGTACACAGCAGTCAGTTTTTCTTAGGGCAACATTAAAGTTTCAGCACTGAGATAAATCTCACTCTTATTTAGTCCAATTCTGAACTGTAAGCACAAGCTCCCACCAGCCAATACTTTAAGTCTTGCTGCTGAGTCTTGTAAACACAGATAAGGTAATTTAAAGATGACCCCTTACCATAGTTTACTGCTCATAAATTTGGCGGGATACAGGGACCATTAGTTATTTGTTTATTCACCTCAGACTCCACAGTTTGAGCATGGAATGCCCAACATTTTGCAGTTCTGAGTGCTTCTCTCACACTGATAAGTGAAATTAAGCTTGCATTGTTAAAGTGGTTAAATTGCATGATCCTTTGGTAGGCCTAAAATTATGATTTTCTACCACCAAGATTAACATACAAACAGGTAATCAGATTAATTCATTTTTAAAACCAGAGATATCTGACTTACATGTATTGTGGTATAAGTTTGCTGTCATTGGCATACAATTTCTTTATTAGTTCCCGAAGATTTTAGATTTCCTGTAGTAATAGATGTGGGATATCCTCCTAAAGTTTTGTTTTGTTTTAAGTTGTACAGTGTTGCTCTAGCACTTGGAGGCTGAGGCAGGAGAACCTCAGCAAGCTTGAGGCCAGTCTTGGCTGCATAATAAGCCCAAACTGCGTAGTGAGACCCTGTCTCAAAAAAAGAAAAAAGTTTCTTAAAAACCAATTTGTTTTTGCCGGGGCTGGGGATTGAACCTGGAGCCTCATAAATGCTGGACAGGCATTCTATCACTGGGCTATATCCCCAGGCCCTTCCCAAATTTTACAATTTGCTTTTGCTCAAGTGCTTTAGTGCTGTGTCCTAGATTGAACAGTAACAGTAACGTACTATGTGCCAGGTGCTGCTGGAAGCACTTTACACATACCAACTGATGACCTCCCAACGGGTCTGTGGCGTAACTGCGGCTGTCATCCCAATCAGAGACAGCAGTCATGGAGCTGGAAGCACATACTGGAGTGGGGCTCACAAGCATACACTTGTGAGCGGCCCACACTTGGTGCTGTTTCTCGTGAGGACACTTGCTTCCCTAATACACGCATTGTTCAGTCCGCGGGGCTCATTCGCTGCGCTTTTCACCCTGACCAGAGAGAAGCACCCAGGCTCTCCTCGGCTGCAAGACGCAGCAGGAGCAGGCTCTGGATGCCCTGCTGTCTGCCTCAGGCGGAGGCCTCTGCAGGCACGCATTCCGCCCCGGCCCCGCAGTCCAGACGCCCTACGTCCCCCTGCTGTCCCTGGGGGAGGGGGCTGCCTCCTACACGGCCCTGCTCAGAAACCCTAGCTTGCCACTCACTGTCCGGAATCCAGCTCTAGAGGTCTCACTTCTGGTTTCACATTTCAGGACAAAGCGCCCACAGGCGTGACTGATCAAAGCGCTCCTTGACCTCCAGGGGCAGCTGACACGTTCTAGAATGCCGAGGCTGATCTTCACTTTGCAGCTCCTCTTACTGACTGCTCAACAGGCTGGCAGAGCCCGGGGGCAATTCCAGAAGCGTGAGGATTCCCCTGGCGGCTGGGCAGAACGCCGCCGCAGCGCTGTGCTCTTGAACTGCGGTTGTTCGACAGGAAGAATCCACGAGGCATATAATTTCCATATGAACCGGAGGGCTTCGGAAGGCAGGTCTGCAGGAAGGCAGGATACCTCTGGAATGGCCTCTGTAGTCTGAAGCTTCTCTAGTGATTACATTGCAAGGACAGACAAAACTGTAAGCACTTCACTACTGTAGTAAAGGCTGATGAAAAGTGACCTGATTAGAAGACCTTACTGGGTTAGTCTCGCCTTTCTGGAGCAGAGTTACAATTTTATTATTAAATTTCTATCCACAACAAGCACAAGATGCCGGTTTCTTGAGGCCCAGCTACTTGCGTGTTCCGAGCTTCTGAGCTGCAGTATCTTTAACTACTTCTTAGTCTATCTGTAACCATATCAACTTCTTCGTGTTATTCGGATTAGCATATACTAAAGAATGATTTTAGGAAAAAGTATGTGGTTCTCTCTCCTATATTGATAGGCTTGTACAACTTTATATTTTCCCCTCCACTGGCTGCTTTTAAATTTTTAGAAAAACAACACTCTCAGTGCAGCAGTTGTTATATAATTGTACAGGTCTACTTTGGTTAATTCCACAGATAAGAAAAAAAACTCACCTTTTTCATGTATTTATATATAAAAATTCAATTTGAATATTAGCTAATATATTTTATTCTGTATCTTTTGAAGATTTTCATCTCACTATTCCTTTATTTTCCTGTAAAATTTTATATGATTTTTGACTAAAGATGATTTTAAATGTTTAATCCTTTCCATTCTGAACTGTGAAAATAACTTGAAGTATTCTTTGATGTATATATTAAAATTGGGTGAAAAATACAAGCTAACCATGCTTTGAAAAATCATTTGGGGTAAACCACCAGAATTTCACATTTAGTAAGGTCCTACTCCTTAGAATGTATTTAAGAAATAAAGCTGGGGACAGACCTCCATGGTGGTTTACCTAGTTTTCCAGAGGCTCGGGGTTCAATCCCAGCACCTCAATGAAAAAAAATAAATAAATAAAAGGATGGAAAGATCTAAAGTATTATTTTTTAAGAAATCATGTATTGTTACTCAGTATACTATCTGCCATTAATACACAAAAATCAAAATTTTAGGGGCCGGAGAGATGGCTCAGTGGAATAAGTGCTTCCTTGGCAAGTGCAAGGGCCTGAGTTCAATCCCCGGTACCCCCCCCCAAAAAAAAATCAAAATTTTAGTATAAATAATCCCTACCATTACCGTTACTATGAATTTTCATTCTCAAGATATTTTAATTTCTTTCTTTCTTTTTCTTTTCTTTTCTTTTTTTTAAGGAAGGCAAGGTTTATTTAGCTCACAGTTACTGGAGGTTTTTCGTCTATACTCAGCTGGCTCCAAGGCAGAGTGGCACACATCAGAGGGCAACCTTTCATGGCAGCTGGCAAAGAGCAAGAGCGCAAAAGGCGGTGGAGCAGCAGCTCAGGCTTTCTCTTCCCACCTTACATTATAATGCAAATTACCTGCCCCAGGACAGGTGCAGCATCCACACCCACAGTAATCCATCACAAACTGCAGAAGCTGCCCCAAGACTGCATGAGGCTTTAGGGGAACAGCTATACAGAAACCATAACATTCTGCCCCTGGACCCCCATAATACTCATGCACATCCCTTTATGCAAAAGACATTCTAGTCCATCTCTACGAGTTGCCAAAGTCCCAACAGTTTCAGCATTGCTGAAAAGTCCAAGTCCCAAGTTTCCCCCAAGATCCAAGGCAAACTCTCAACTGTGAGCCCCTATACAAATGAAAACTTAAACACTTGCAACATTCAAAGGCACAAGATAAACACTGCCACTCCAAAAGGTACACACAGCAGGATACCAAACTTTGAGACCAACACAAGTCCAAAATCCAGGAGAGCAAACAGTAAGTCCTGCAGTTCCATGTGGGACATCCAAAGCAATCTGTGATAAGTTGTGAGCTCCAAAGGCCTTACATGGCTTCTCCCCTACAGCACTTGTGGTGGTAGCTCCCATGGCGTCTCTCTCAGGCTGGCTTTGCTCCCTCCTTGCAGTTTCCCTTAGATGATCCACATCTCTGACTTTTCCAAACTTCTGGGGTTTCCACTGAATAGGCTTCTCACTCACAGCTTCACACACTGCCCTCTCAGGAGCACAGCACCTGGCATCTCACGCCTTCTGAAATCGAGGTGGAAGCCTTCTTAACCTAGGAACTCCTGCATTTTGGGGGGGGGGTTGGGCAGAATCAGGGATTGAACTCAGGCCCTTGTGCTTGCCAGGGAAGCACTTATTCCACTGAGCCATCTCCCTGGCCCCACTCCTGCATTCTGAATGTGCCTAAAATCACTGCCATGTGGATGATGATGCCAAGGCCTGTTGCCAGCTGGAGCAGTAGCCAGGTTTTCCCCTCTCTTGGCTGTAGGGATCAAGTGCCTGGATGGTTGAGCACTCTGACCCTGATTCAAAGGAATAATTTCTCCATGCCGGTGCCATTCTGAAACCTGGAGTGGCCGCCGCTGCCATTCTAGAACATGAGGGTCTGCAGCTTTCCCCTCAAAGCAAAGTCCTGACCTTTGTAGTTCTGAGGCTGCGAAGGATGGAGACCTGCCTCTTCATGTGATGCCTTCAGGTCATGCTTTCCATTCTCTTGTTCCTTCTCGGCAATGGAGATCCTCTCAGCTCTGTCTTTGCAGTCCACAGCTTTATTGGAGCTTCCTTTCTGGCCAAGCTCACATTTTGGCCCATCCTGCTGGGCTCCTTGCTCTTCACTCTCGACATAATATCTGACTAAATGCCCCCAGTAACAACCATGCCACTGCCCCGATATTTGGCTGATTTGAAATATCTTTTGCCAGATTGATCAGTCCACCATGCTTAAATTCAGTCTCAGGCAAAGCCTCTGGATATGAGCAAAATGCAGACAACTTTTCTGCCAACGCAAAACACAGATGGTCTGGAGTCCAGCAACCAATGCAGTCCTTCCCAGCAGAAACCTCCCCAGCCTGGTCTTCACAGGCAGGCTTTCCATCAGCCTTCTGGTCTTCTGAGCTCTGACCAGAATCTCCCATACAGAACAGCCAAAGCTGTTCCAGTGCTTCGCTTGTAGGCGACATCTCTGAATCTTTCCTATCTCTTCCCATAAGCCATTCCCAAAAGCTTGGAATCCACATGGTCAGGTTGAGCCACAGCAACGACCCCACTCCTGTGGTACCAAATTCTGTCTTAGTTACTCTTCTCTCGTTGCTGGGACAAATACCCGACACTCAAAATGAAGGAAGGCAAGGTTTATTTAGCTCAGTTACTGGAGGTTTCAGTCTATACTCAGCTGGCTCCAAAGCAGAGTGGCACACAGCAGAGGGCAACCTTTCATGGCGGCAGCAAAGAGCAAGAGCCTTTAATTTCTTAATGAGCACAAATTGGAGGATGTTGTCATACTATGCTAAAGGATATGGATGATTTTTCTATGACGCTTTTCAGAATTATTCCCTATAACAATTAAAAAACAAGCTTTTTAGAGTCATTCAACTATCAAAAATTGCTTCTTATAAATCTATATTAAGTAAAATAACAAATATACAAATTGAATAAAAGTTACTAGCATAAAATAAAGTTTAAAAAAAGCAACTATTTTCTTTCAGATGAAAATAAAGCTAGTCTGACAGGGGAGATGGCTCAGTAGGATAAGCGCTTGCCTGGCAAGTGCAAGGACCTAAATTCAATCCCCGGTTCCACCAAAAAAGAAAAAAAAAGAAAGAAAATAAAGCTAGTCACTCGCTTATTGAAATGCCTTATTTTCTTTGTCTAAAAATGTCATTCTACCTCATTCTATTTGTTGAGCAGTTTTGGGAAATTACATTACATAAAAAAATATGGCAGCAAACTGAAAATTATGACACCAAAAGAAAAATTATGACACCAAATTTTGTGTCATTTGAGAAGTCAGATTATTTCTCTTCCAGTGAAAGAAAACATGTTTCTTGGGATTGTGAAAAGTGAAGAGTAATTTGTTGAACATCAAGTACTCCATACCTAATGTACACAGGGCAGTAGGAAAATTAAGTATCTGTGGAGCAGTATCAAATAGTCTCATAATGGTGTACTTATTGCCTGGTATATATTATCATAGTTTTACAAGATGAAAACAAACATGACATTATCTGTTTTAGCTGTGTTAACATAGATTGTTCTTATTTCTTTTCAATAGCTTAAATACGAATCTCTAAAGTATGCTACTTTGTGTCTGTCCCACACTCCTCACTCAGCGCCTCTTTTGCCACCGTCACAGTCTGAGCCCTGCCCCATCTAGGCTTCCTCGCAGGCTGGCTTGCTGGCTTCTCATAGGCAGGTCAAGGAGGCTGAGCTCCACCCGCTTGCTCAGGGCCCCGCCCCGTGTCCGAGTCCCAGGAGTGCAGCCAGCACACAACAGCTCCAGCAGTGTCAGCCTGCAGGTGAGCAGACCGACCTCCCTGTCTGAGCCCTCCTCCTTGCTGGTGCAGTGGCCACCGAGGGCTCTGAATGCACTCCTGGACTCTCCACCTCATCTGCTTCCTGGACAGCGGGGAAACGCTGCCATTCCTCGGATGCTGGCCCACACCCCCACGTTCCTGTTACTGCCATCTTGCACCCAGTGCATTTCACTTTTGTCAGCCCCAATATGAGCTCCCAGGTGGCAGGAACATTGTCAGAGTTCACCTCTGTATTCAAAGCACCTAGCATAGGGCCCACCACTTAGTAAGTACTGGACAGGTATCTGTCTAGTTAATAAATGCAGTAATTCAGACACCAAAAATTTATTGAGCTTTCTTTACATTATCTTTGGATTTTCCTAGTCTTAGCCCTTTCTCATTATTGCGTAGTCCAAGCCCTCACTGAAACTAAGCTACGATAACTTACTCTTTGGCTTAATATCAGCAGCCTGAGATGATATGCCACATGCTGCAATAAATATGGCACAATTCGTGCCTCAGAAATTCTGCCGTACAGTACCCCAAAATCCTTGGTTCCATCTTAGCTTAACTGATCTCTCTTGAGACTCTTTATTTACTTTGTACTTTAGGGCAGGGTCTACAGGGTGTGCAGGGTCTCACTACTAGATCAGACTCGTAGTGATCTGCCTGCTTACAGCCTCCCAAGAGCTGGGATTACAGGTGTGTGCCACCACACACAGTTTTCTTGAGACTCTTTTTGAACTGCATTTATTTATAACATGGAGGAAAATGTGGGATTATCAGTTATTTAATATGTGCAACTATGTAGCTTTTCACATCTGTGACTGCGAAACATTCAACTACTGGATATTCCTTTAGAATAGCAGGCATCATAGTTGTGTTATAAACAACGCCAGCATCCTCCCCTAGCCGTGACCCCTTGCGCCACGCAGCTCAGCATCTCCCTAACTACCACATGGTGCCAACTGCCAACACGCAGCATTTAGAGAAGTGCAAAAGAAGGCAAGGCAAGGCAAGGCACTGCACATTCAACTTTCAGAGTTATAAATATGATTCAGCTTACTTTCTTCGATGTTTCGATTAAATATTATTTATAATAAATGTTAATTAAATGTTAAAATTATTATCTAAATGTGGATAAATGAGAAAATGAAAGCCCAAAGAAATGAAAATATTTGCCCTAAATAATCTTTTCAACATTTATGTAATTTTGGCCTCAAATAAGGAAGCAAACACTGGTATACTTTGAGCTTACATAAAAATGTCCTTCAAACCTATGGGCAAAAGTATTTTACTAAGCATTTCCCTTTTATTGCTATTCATGTAGGTTAAAATAAATCCAGGTTTATAGCACACTTAAAACATAGGAAGCACAAGAATTCTGATTCTGGGCAGTAATTTAAGAGAATATTGTGCACATCTGCTATGGACTGAAAGGCTGTGTCCTTGGGGACTCCCATGAAGAGGGCTGGGGAGATAGCTCAGGGACTGAAGCTCCGCCAGAACTCCCATGCTGACACCCTAACCCTTGAGGCCACAGTACCCAGAGGGAATCAGGTCCTGGGGGGGCCTCAGGCAGGAGGCACCCCAGGGCAGGACAGGAGAGAGGACCTCCTCCTTCCTCCCCATGCCCCCACGCATAGGCACCCTGAAGAGAAGGCTATTGGCACTAGCAAGGCTGCACCAGTGCTGGAGAGAGCTGCAGGCTCCTGCCAGGGTCCAGGCCTCCACCCTCCTGCCAGGGTCTCGGCCTCCTCCTCTGCTGCCATGAGGCAGGGCCGGCCAGCTACAGCGCTTTCTCAGCGCAGAGGCAAGCGACTCAAATAGTGTGAAAGCCTTTACATAAGAATTTTAGGGGCAGGGGAGATGGCTCAGTAGAGTAAGTGCTTCTCTGGCAAGCACAAGGGACTAAGTTCAATCCCCAGTTCTGCCAAAAAAAAAAAAAAGAATTTTAGTAATTATCAACTGGAAGTTGAAAGAATCTTTTTACCGAGTTTTAACCTAAGATATTTTTACACTCTTTCTTATAATGGCTTTCTTTAAAGTAACAAGATTCTTTCATAGTACATGAAATACTGTAAAATTTTCATATTTTTACCTATTACAATAAACAGGAAAAACCAAGTTTAAAAAGGAAACTTTTTTGACATAATTTTCTTAGTTATTGGAAGTATTTTTATATCCTTGCTGCAATTTATTTCCTGTGCCAGTGAAAAATCATAGCACACTGCCTGCAACCGCAGTTTGGTTCTATTTATTGCTACCAAAATTATTCTAAGCAATCTCTAGGATCACAGAATAAAATACACTAGTAAAAAATTAGTTCATTGGCTTTAGAATTACCCTAAATTATAATTTTAATTATTTGAATATATACAGACACTGAGCAGCTTGAGACAACTAAAACTTCGAAAAGTTTGGTAGCTATCATCTCACATCTTCACATTTTTGGCTAGTGGGTTATTTATTTAACCTGAAGACAAAACAATTAACTTGATATTTACCAATTTTCTTGGCTTAATGAACAAAACATATTCTTGAGTAAGCAACTACTTCTGAAGTAAAAAGAGAAGGGGCAGTTGTTATTCTAGGAAATTCATTTTGCTAAAAGTTTAAGAATAGGGCCAGTGAGACACTCAGCAGACTAAGGGTGCAGGGATCAGGGTCCAATCCCCAGCACCCCATGTCACACTGGTTCTGCCCCCAGGCGCACTGAGCCAGCCACCAAGAGTGCGGTGGTGCACACTTGTAATCCCAGCACTGGGGAGGCTGAAACAGGATCACTATGCATTTGAGTTGTGTAGTGGAACCCTGTACCAAATACATAAATAATAAATAAATAATGAAAGTTTAAGAATTACTGTAAACATTATATTTTAGAATTACAACAAACTGAACACAAGCAAATGCATCTATGACCCTAGCCTCGGACGCAACGTAACATGTGCTGTTGCAGAATGCTGCTGTAAATCGCACAGTGAAATGCTGGCAGCGTCGTACCTGGTCACTGTCAGTTCATATACTGACAGGCAGGAGCTACTACAGACATTAGAAGTTAAAAGTTTGCAGTTCCTCAGTATAAGTTTTTAAAAGTTGCAAGAGCTTAAAATTTTTAAACTAGAATTTAAAGGTTTTATAGTTATTAAGCACTATAAATTTATGTAAGTAAAAAGTTGAAATGTTAAAAATACTGATGAGAGCTTGGAGGCACACTAAGGCTTCACTGTACCATTCTCTGAAGCACTTTCGCTGAGGATCATGATGAGGCCGTAGTCCATCAATTCAGAGAAAAGGGAACTGTACTACCAGAATAGGACGTTATCCCAATAAAATAGGACTCCCACATATGTGTGCATGTTTCTACATACACTCATGTATTTATATATTTATACAGTCTCTGATAAGTTTATGTATATAAGAGTGAGTTCAAATCTAACTTAGCCCAAGTCTTAAACAATAATCTTCATCACAGTTCCTCCTTCTGATTCTGTTTTTGCTTCCAACATTGTGAAATTTATGAGAAATACCAAGTAAGTGCCTAAGATACATACTCAATTAAAGGACAGTTACTAGGTGAATACATTTACGATCACATCTGAGCCAGCTGTGATGCAGTGGGGAAGCCTTTCAATAACTACAGATGCCCAGGAGTGCACGTGCCTCCTGCCCACAGCGCCTGGCGCTCTCTCAGCAGGCTGGGGCCCGGGTCTCCCATTTCAGTGCCCAGATCTGTGCTCTCACCCGGACAGTCACTGCAGGAGACTCCCTCACCGAGACCAGGGAAGTCGTGTGTTTACAAGACTCCGTGAGCAAGCTCTGTAGGGTCCTGGCTTGAGAACTACTAACAGAGGAGGGGTCCTACCTACTTTAGTTCAGGAATTAGGCAACTTTTTTTTTTTTATTTTATTTGTGTGTGTGTGTGTGTGTGTGTGTGGCCAGCTCAGCCCACCAGGGGGCGGGGCTGGCTGGCATGTGGTGCTGGGGATTGAACCGGGGTCCCTGTGCTTTGCTAAGTTTGTTCTAAGTAGGTGCTTTAGACCACTGAGCCATCTCACCAGCCCCAGGAATTAGGCAACTTTTAAAGTCCCTTCTAATAATGGTCTGTGGATTTCAATTTAAAATTAACTATGAAAGAAAAATACTATATTAAGATTTTAAGAGTGAATCACTAGCTAAAAGTTGTAATCAGGAAGAAGGAATATGGGGATCATAATTCATAGTCATTTAAGGATTAATGACAAATACATTAAATTTTGTCACATAGGTATTTTATATCTTGATTTTTTTCAGGATCATCTTTTTCATTGAGTTCAGCTATTGTAATGAAAGCCCCCATTTTCAGTGCCTGAAAGGGACATTCATTCATTCGCTCATTCGTTCTTTGAGCTACCCTGTCCTCGCCAGCACTCTGAGGGTAGCAATACAGCAGGGCCTGGGATGAACGAGGACTCTGCTCCTGGGAAGTTAGAATTTCAGTACTACTCAAATATCACTTTTAAAAATGTGTGTTCTTTCTCTCAGTGTAGTGACAATCACCTGGGAATACTGAAACAAAATTCTATGTTTATTTCTTTATGACATGAACATTTTCAATCAGAAGAATCCTCATCTCAAAATGTAAAACATGACATCTTCTCCGATAATCTCTCAAGTTGACTGCTAAAATCCAATGATATAATACATGGTATGCATGGCATTAACATGTGCAAATATATCTGTATACAAATGTGCACACACATGATGTATGCACATCATATAGATATGAATATATACATATATCTTATCTTTACATGTATGGTCTATAAAGTCTGCTTTTCATCAGTAAAGCAGTCGATAAACGATATACCAACATTATTATTTTTGAAATAGCAAAGTAAAATGGTTAGAACTTACATAATAGGATAATGAAGTTGCCACATATCCTATAAACCAGAATTTATAAGTAATATTAATTCTTTCCTATAATATTAATTCTTTATTAAATTAATTGGCCTTGATAGATATTTTATGTGTCAAACATAAGATAATTTTCTTGCTTATACTATGTACTATGTAGAATTCTTTTAATGAACACAGTGCATTCTCAAAACTGGTAGAAACAGTAGAGTGGAACGACGTGGTAAAATACTGCATATGGAGTCATGGACTCAGAATCATTAAATGGAATTGCAAAACCAACTCTGGCGATCTAGCAAATGAGAAATAGAGAAGCACATCTCAGGGTAAGAGTAGGACAGAACAGTCGACAAAAAAAGGAACTGGCAGGGCAGTGCGCACAAGTCTGCAAGAGAATGCGACGGCTGCGTGCACGCACGCGGATGACACAGACGGAGCTCAGTGCACACAAGTCTGCAAGAGAACACGACGGCTGCGTGCACGCACGCGGATGACACAGACGGAGCTCAGTGCACACAAGTCTGCAAGAGAACACGATGGCTGCGTGCACGCACGCGGATGACACAGACGGAGCTCAGGGCCATCACCTCTGCCTCAGTACCAAGTACCGGGAACGAGACAAAAATATATAAAACAGGCCACTTATCAATGCTACTTTTTTTTTTTGCAATGTGGCTTAACTGCTATGTTTAAAGCAATTTGCAATAGAGTGAATTAAGAGCGAATTTTGAAAATAAAAATATAGGCAAAAAGTCAGCAAAGATGTTCAAAGTTCATGACAGTTGTAGAAATATATAAGCTATTTTTATGGATTCCAGTGCTACTACTTCAGAAATAAATCTCATGGGCCAGAGAGATGGCTCAGTAGAATAAATGCTTCCCTGGCAAGTGCAAGGGCCTGAGTTCAATCCCCCGTTCCTCCTAAAAAAAAAAAAAAAAAAAAAAAAAAGTAAGAAAGAAAGAAATCTCATATTCTTTGTGTAGTATTTTTTCCCTCTTTTTTGGGTTTGTTCATTTCTACCTGATTTAGAATTCTTTTTATAGTCCTGCCAGTCTGTTTATTTAGAGACAAGATCAATTTTTTTTCTTCTATATTCAGGACAGGGCCCACAGTGTCTGCAGGGTTTCACTGCGTAGATCAGAGTCGTAGTGATCCTCCTGTGCCACCACGCCCAGTCTCAGTGGCCATCCCAGTGCGCCCACGGGGCGGGGCCCGCACGGCAGGCCAGGGATCGAACCCCCGCCACTACGCTCTGCCTAAGCAGGAGCTTCAGTCTGCTGAGCTATCGAGCTGGCACTAAGATTAATTCTTATGGTTAAGTTTTATTTTAGTTCTAAATTCTTCTGGGTAATCTTAAATTTTGTATCATCATTCTATGCTTAAACTCAGAAAGAATAAAAACATTTATTTCGCTGAAGGAATAGCAGCTATGGCCATAAACAGAAAATGAAGTCATGTGGCTTAGTTGGAAACACATCAGTAGGACTAAACTTTGAAAGCCCGGCAGTATAGCAGCTCCGCCAGCCATCACGTTCAGGGCGCGCGGGCCAAAGCCGCCTTGGCGCAGGATTCTCGGCATGCGCTGTGGGCCGGGATGAGAAGCAGGGCCCACACAGCAGTTCCCAAACAGGGTTGGCCAGAGACCCATTCTCTACAGGTATCAACGAATGGATTACATTTTCAAATATGCATTTACAAAGCACTGATTAAAAGATTCAACTTCGTGCTTCATATTTACACCTTATATTTTTACTATTTATACTTTATCCTCTCACTGGGCTAGTTTTAGCTAGGAATTCTTTAAGTTATATGCCAGAAATTTTAAAAAACTACACAGAAAAACATATGAGAGTCATGCATAAAGTAATGTGTAACTCTTAATTACTATGATTTTTAGATTTTAAAAGCTGCTTGGTTTGCATCAGAGCTAAGAGCAATTGCTTGCCAAAGTTTCTCAAGTATCTTCTTAAGCTGTTAGTGCAGGAACAAACTCATTTTAAAAAATACTTTGCTTTGACACAAGGATTAAGCTATTAAACTGCCAAGGCTTGGTGCAAACTTGTGATTCTCTTGCTTCAGCCTCTCCAAGTGCCAGGAAAAGACCTTACATGGCAAGAGGCTGTAAGAAATCATATTTTCTTTTCCTATCTCATGTAACACTAAGAGTCACTTGTTTCTTGTCCAGGTTTATGTTTCCTCCCTTATTCCTTCCCTTCTATCCTCTCCTGTAGAAATCCCCCTGTTGGCATATTTTTTAAAATGTAATTAACATACTATAAACTCCACAAAGCATATTAATGTGTTCTTTCTGAATATCACAGAGTTGTACAGCCAACAGCACCACTCAGCTCTCCAGAGTTTCATCACCCTTAAAGGAAATCTGCACCAAGAGCAGTCATCCCACTCTCTCTTCACCTCAGCCCTCCAACCACTCGTCTGCTTTTGTCTGTACAGGTAGATGGCAGTTGATCAGGAAGGAGATTTGACATGAAAATAAAAATATATAAAATATAATCTGTGACACTGAATGCAACATCAAAATAGCAAACCCAGAGAGTGAAGAACACAGGGCCTAAGGTGGGACCTGAACAGATACAGCACAGCAGCAGCATACAGACATCTCGCAGAAGCGACAGGTGGCCAGAGGGAGGGTGAGACCTGGAGCACACAACCACAAAACCCCAAGGGGAAACACTGCCAAGAAGAGAAATGTAAGAAGGTCAAAAACGTAAGAACCGTCTGGCCTAAAAGGTTAAGCTGGTGAAAAGATAGCCTCTTTAACAAACGGTGCTGGGAAAAGTGGATATCTGTAAGTAGAACACTGAAACTTCACCCTATCTCTTGCACTGCACAAACATCATTTTAAAGTGGATCTAAAATCTAGGTATAAGACCTGAAACTTTGCAACTGTTAGAATAGGATCTAGGGAAGACACTGGAAGCCACAGGCACAGGCAAAGACTTCCTGAATAGGACTCAGTAGCACAGGAAATAATGGCAAGACTCAACAAATGGGAGTCTGTCAGATTAAACAGTTTCTGCACAGCACAGGGAAACAACCAACAGAATGAAGAGGCAGCCTGCAGAATAGGAGAAAATCTTTGCCAGCTACTTTTCTAACAAAGGATTAATGTCTAGAATAAAGAACCCAAAAACACAACACTACAGCAACAACAACAGAAGCAATAACAAACAACCTAATCAATAAATGGGCAAGTGAAATGATCAGAAACTTCTCAAGAAAAAGTTCAAATTGCAGACACATATATGAAAAGATAGCCAACTCTTTAGCTATTAGAGAAAGGCAAATCAAATTGTACTAAAGATTATGTAAAATAGTAACTGCTGGTGAAGATGCGAGAAGAGAGAGTGGCAGGAGTGTGAATTAGTACAACCACTAGGAAATCAATAATGGGGGTCCCTAAAAAAATTAAAAACAGAGCTATTTCATGACCCAGCCATAGCACCTTTTGGTATGTACCTGAAGGACTTATAGACAGCAGCCATTAAGAACACCTGGGGGGGGCTGCCCATTAGCTCAGGTGTTTAAGTGCCTGCTGCAACAAAGCAGTCAGGCTCAGGATGCTGTGGTTCGATCCCTTCATTCTCAAGACCTGCCCTGAAGGCATCCTGAGCACCTCCCCCCAAAAAAACCAACAACGACACCACCTGCATGCCCATGTTTAGTTCGGCACAATACACAATATCCAAGCAAAAGAGACAGTAATGGTGCCCATCAACAATAAATGTGATATCTGTCTATCTGTCTATGTCTATCATCTATCAATATGTCTACAGGTATACCTATAGATACATATACCTATAAGTACAATTCAGCCATAAAGAATGAAATTAAGCATTTGTAGGAAAACGGCTGGTAAGGAAAATGATCATCTTAAGTAAACTAGACTCAGAAAGACAAGCATTGGTCTTTTCTCTAAGTTGTGGAAACTTTTAAAAAATGACATGAAAATAGAAGGGGGTGCAGGAGAAAGAGAGTAAGTGAAGGTGGGATAAGGAAGGGTAATGGAGACAGACAGGATCAAATCTATTATATGTGTGTATGAAAATACTATACTGAAACAGGCAAAACTGGAAAATTAATAGGCACTAATAAAATTACATATTAAATAAAAAGCTGGTTTGATAAAATATTGCTAATAAATTTTGAACATACATATTTTGAAGCAGTTTTGTAAAAAGTTACATACGTCATAAATGTTATAAAATAGAAGTAGAAAAGCAAAGCCTCAAAAAGGAGGCAAATGAGAATAGATAGGAAGTCTCTTATCACACACACTAGGGAGAGGGCAGGAGGGAGCGACAGTGAGAGCTAGAGGCAGACAGAAAGGCACCTATATGGCCGTGGGTGCATTTAACGTCTGACTGTAAGAATCACTTCAGTTCATATGTGCACCAAGATAGATACATTAAAACATCATGTTGTATACCTTAAATAACACCATAAAAAGGAAAAAAACCGTGAAAACTGGCCAGTATTATATCTAAGATAATGGCATTAACATGGTGTAATCCAGGAAATTAAATTAGCATATTGACATTTAACTTGAACTTCCTAATAGTCTAGATAAGAAAGAAAACATACTGGACTATATTGTTTTCTTATCTGAATGCAGATATATCAATTTTTTAAGAAACATAGTCATAAAATTTTAAAAGAAAGTTTTATTACACAGACTATTCTAAAATGGATGAATAGAATAAGACAGAACAGCTTCAAAAATGTTCTTACAACTAACGAAAAAAATTTGAAATGGCTTTTTACCATAAGAACTTTCTACAAACTATTACTCAACATTGTAATAGAGATTTTAGCCATGTCAATTAGACAGGTAAAAGAAATGAAAACATTCAGGCTGGAAAGGAAAACTATCTTTAATCACAGATGACATGATGTCCTATATAAAAATTCCTAAGGAATCAACAAAAATGATCATTAAAGTTACTGAGTATTGCAAGTTTATAGGAAACAAAATAAACACATAAAACTATTGTTTCTATATACTAACAATGAACAATCTACAACTGACATTAACAGAATTCCATTTATAATAGTACAAAATAAAGTATACTGAACAAAAATAGTGTACAACATGTACCCAGAAGACTGTAACATTACTGTAAGAAGGGAACTTAAGAGATAGAATATCATCTCATGTTCATGAATTGGAAGACAATATTCTTAAAGTGACAATCATCTTCAAATTGATCAAATTAAACATAATCTCTATCAAAATCCCAGCTGTCATTAGTTTTTTAAAGCTTTCACAATCAAATCTTTTTTTTTTTTTTTTTTTTTTTGTATTTTAGGGAAGGGTCTACAGGGTGTTCAGGGTCTCACTACTAGATAGGACTCGTAGTGATCTGTCTGTTTACAGCCTCCCAAGAGCTGGGATTATAAGGGTGCACCACCATGCACAATCTCAATTGCCATCTCACTGCACCCCAGGGGCAGGGCCGGCATGGCAGGCCCAGGGATCGAACCCCCAGCCCCTGCTCCTGCTTGTAGGTGCTTTAACCCACCGAGCTATTTGGCTGGCCCTTCATAATCAAATCTTAAAATTCATTACAAAACATGATCAACTGAGAAGATGATACTATTTCAGCCTCGTTCTATCATAATCCCCTAGAGTGTGTTATAAATATGCAATCCTGGGCCCCACCTCAGACTTACAGACCAACAATTTTATAAGTGATGTTTAAGTGAAACTTTTAAAGTTCCTAGTTGAGAATTATGAACAAGCATAAAATAGAATTTGGAATTATAAGATTCTTAGAAGGATTAAATTGGACATGTACTCAATAGAAATAAAAAAATAAAAAAACAAAATACAACCCATGGGTAGCATTTGGTAGAAGAGCATTGTCCATTAGGTGAGAGGAGACAGCGCTAAAACATTCTTCGAAAACTGAAAACACTGGCCTTGATGTAGGAACATTAAATACCCGTGGCCTAAATTTTGGATCTATCTTTGAAATGACAGAAAATTAGGTTGCATTATGTGTTGTGCCAATAATTAGTTGCAAAGCCAACTGCCTCTTAAGAAGACATGATAATGAAGTCAAATCATCAAATCATGAGGATACCTTTACTGTGTTGGCTGCACAGCAGACTCCTCTAAGCACAGGAGGAGGTGGAACCACTGAATCTCCCATCTCCCTCCAGGCACCGAGTTAAAAAGCTCAGGAAATGGAAGTGGGTAGGTACATAAGACACAGGACAAGCTGAAAGTAGCAGAAAGGGGGGTTAGGGTTCTAACTCACAACTACCTTCATGAGAACATTGCGTCCTCCCTTGTGGTCTGTAACACGGCAAAAACATGTGACACAGCCATGTCAACCTGTTCTCACATTTTAATTCTCATGTAAAATTAAGATGTAAGTAGCAATAAATTGAATAAATCTTAATTAATAATTACTCTGCATGCCTAGATAATTTAATGGCTTAAATCTTTATGTTTTTCATGTAAAATAAGATTTACTGAAGATGAGCACTGCACTATCATGACAGTTGACCTGATAACAAAATGATCTTTTTTGAGTCCTAGCCCAGGTCCGGTGAATGTGTGGGAGAGCTTCTGGCTACCCTGCACCGGCGGGACCAACTACTGGTCCCAGCCCAGGCACAGCATGGGTGAGACCGTCTTCCACCCCCTTGGGACGCCCCACATCACTCCACAGCACTTCCCCCACCCCACCCACCAGTAGGAATTTCTGCTGCATTCCATGAACACCCAGACCCAGTCCTAGCCCAGACATAGTGAGTGTGTAGGAGAGCTGCCTCTCCCCCCTACTCCACCTTGTCTCCTCCAGGCTCAGGTCAGGCCTGGCATACATGCCTGGGGTGTAACCCTGCAGCTACAATCCCTGCAGAGAGTGTAGAGGATAGAACCACCCAGCTAGTCCAGGAGCAGAACATCCTGCCACAGGGTCACAACAGGTTCACTCTGAAGGGCAGCAGCAGGAAGGAGCTGAGCACAGCAGCCAGACCCAAGCCAGGCACAGCTGGATAGATCCAAACTTTGTAGATCTGCACCTGAACTTCAGTATGTGCTAAGGTTATGACTACAACGAAGATCTACAACAAAGGTCAGAAGGCAGTGCTACACAAAATGACGAGAAGGAACAAAATGCAACCTCAGAACCCAACCCCATCCGTAAAAAGTACAGAGGACACTAACACAGAA
>NW_004524724.1:3880730-3917965 GCF_000260255.1 Octodon degus
TTCTAGCTTACCAGACAGAATCATTAATGATATGGGATAATTTTACCAGATCTACACATTTGTATGTAAAGAAAGAGCTGAGTGTGAATGCATTACTTATTAATCAACCTAGCATAAACTGAACACTTAGTGGCCAGTCCTGAACGTACTTCTCGCTGTTTGTTTTCCACTTGTCCATTCAGTAGACTCACTTCTGTGTGACTTACTGTAAATGAGCAACCTGACCGCGCAGTGAGGTACATACTGTGTGGTGATACCTAGTTACTGTAAAAAAAAAAAAATTAGAATGGGTCTTGTTCACTGTGGTCACTGTGGTAAGTACTAGCATTCTTGTAAATGTTTTTAAGTCAGAATGTTTTTCTTTATAAAGTTAGAATTCCAAGCAACAGATATAGTGCATTCCAGAATCAGAGTGTTTCCAATAATGTTGTATGTGCACTTAAATTGGGTTTTGTGTGCACGTATTCAAGTAGTTTACAGTTGTGGTTATCAAGTACCAAAATAATATGTTCCTAGGAACACTGATATTCTTCCTAATAAAGATTGTCAGAACTATTCTAAAATATGAAAGCAAATTCAAGACCCTTTGCAATAATAATGAACAAGTGACACCAACATTTTCTTAGTTGATATTTCATGCCATATTATAAGATATATATTCCTGAGTGAGATCAGCCTCATTCTCTATAGTTTATAGGCCCAGAAATAATATAGCTACTTGAGTGTAATGTCCTGATGAATTACATGCTAAAATATATCACCATCCCCCTTATAATACAATGTACTTTTCTCATGAAGAAAATGATAAAGACAGTAATATTAAAAAAATAAATAACTGAAAGGTCACGACCTGCGCCCTCTTTGCCTGCTGAGCCACGCACTCCAGGAGGGGGTTTCAGTCCTGTGCTCTTTTCTGTGCAACACACAGAAGAAAAAACACACTAAGAACTCATCCTTGCTCCACTCTTGGAAGGAAGGAAATCTGCATTCCTGTCTGAGGGAGCTTTGGAAAGCTTTTCTCTATGAATTAATAATGAAATGGTCCTATGCTCAGTAAATAAATTAGAAAGTATATCTTGGAACCAGGGGAAGGAAAGGAAGGGCACATCAATGGAATTAAGATGTGTTGTGTGCACACACTAATTCCTCATGAAGAATGTAATCATTATGAATTTTAAACTAGTAATGAAAAAATTTTTTAAATTTTGTCTTTTTGAGACGAGGTCTCACTATGCAGTTCAGGCTGGCCTTGAGCTTACTGTGTAGCCCAGGCTGGTCTCAAGCTTGCAACAATTCTCCTGCCTCAGCCTCCCGAGTGCTGGGGTTCCAAGTGTGCGTCACCACGCCTGGCCAAAATATTAAAAAAAAAAAAAAAAAGCCAATGTCATTATCAAGCTACATATGTCACATAAACTAACTTGAAGTTATTCAGACTCAAATCACAAAGTTCCTTCTCTGAGTTTCTGTAACTGAGTGAATTTTTAAAAGGGTAGAACCCAACATATGCACCTTCAATAAGACCTGATCTTCTAATTTTTTTTTTAACATAGAACATCATCCCTGCTTTATAAACTTGCTACAGCACATAAGAAAACTAAAAGAAGGCAGGGGAGCTAACCACAGAGTAAAGCCTACTTTCTGCTATTTTGCCACTTATTTTTGAAGTTGGTTTCCAGTACACAGGACTTTCTAGGAAGTGGGCTGCATCTTTTCAGCCCCTTCAAATCTCATTTTAAGGGGTTTGCTTTCTTTTGCTTTGAAGCAATCTCTGCTATTGGTGAAAAGTTTCTCTTTTCACTCATCTGTAGACTGTCTGGTTGGGAAAGCTATAAACACTTAGTGCTAAAAGACCTAAAAGAAAATTTAAAGCTGATTCAGGTAGTTATAAAAAAGAGAAAAAACCAAAAACTAAATCAGATTCTCAAAGCTAGTAAATATGAATTAAAGGTCATCTAGTAAATCAATCTGTTTGATAATTTTTCAGTATTCCAGTCAGTATATTAGAAAGTAAACAGATAAAACACAAGAAAATAAAGCTAACATAAATGGCAAAATAATTGTTAGGAATGGTAAAAGACTACATCGCTAATGGGAAGTGACTCCAAAGATAAGCGCATGTTACCTGTTGTCATCTTGTGGGGATCTCCTTTGCAAATCCTCCTTATTCCACACTTCTTTGCCTTTCCCTTGCTCGGGTGTGTCTTGGACCTGTTCCTCGTCTCCTGATTCTCTGTTTCTCTCCTCAATACATGTTTCTGCAATCTCTTTCCCTTCCCCATTCTCCTCAGCTCTTTCTTCCTTTCCTCCCTCCTCCTCATGAGCTATCTCTTCCTTCTTACCCCCTTCTTGCCCTCCCTCTTCTATCCCCTTTGGTCTTGGGAAGGCAACATAAATAGGAGGCATGCAGATAAACACAAAAAGAGAAAGAAAGAAAGAAAAACAAGTCAAGAAAAAATGCATATGAAATTAAACAGAAATGCAATGAAAACTATCAAAACAGTATAAATTACATCTTTTAGTAAACTTTTTCCTTTTTATATCAGAGAAGTGCTGGGTAGTCGATATTTAATTTTACTAGCTTTTAAAATAATATTTTCCTATATATAAATATGACAAAATTACAAGGGAAAACAAGCAAAAGCTGTAATATCTCCACCTACTCCATTAGGAGTAAAAACAAATAATAGGGCTTAAGTACACTTAAAATCTCTAGCACATGCAAAATATACTTTACATACATAAATTTTCTTGACAAGATGAAGTTTGGCACATATTTATAAAAAGCTCAGGAAGATGGGAGAATATCATTCTAAAAGAGTAAGGTTTTTGTTTCTTGAATCATTGGAATCTATTCAGCTAGGAAGGAACCCTCCAAACTATTATTTCTCATATTCCTTGAAACACTAAAAATATATATTTTCAGTAAACCATCACTTTAATTTTAGTATAAAATGATACTTAGCAGTTTAATTTTTATATTCCAATATAAAATAATATTATTTTAAATAACATACTGCATAAAATTGTCCTCAGTTGTATAAAAACTTTTCTGTGTAAGAACCTGAAATGTGGACCAAAATAAAATAAAAAGTGATATGAACAGAAGTGCATACCGCCTTAATGCCACACAGTTATCTTTTAGAAATAAAGGATTTTATGTTCATTCAGAGAAAAAAGGAGACCTACAGGACACTGAGAAGTGCACACCTCCTAGCCCCCCGCTCACCTCATTTTCTTGTTTCCTCGTGGCCTTTCCGATTGGACCGACATGTAGCTTGTGCTGCTGAAACGAGAAGCACTACTAGTCCTGGAAACCGCAGAAATGTCACTTACATCACTGTCCGAGGATTTAGTGGAAACATTATCTGCCCCTCTATGAGGATCCCATCCTGATCGATACTGTTAACACAGATTGACAAACACGCACAAGCTGTCAGTATGACCACACCAAGCAATTAGCAGCTTTCTCCTATTTCAGCACTTTAATTGTCCACAGAGGATACCGCAATACCCCACTCAGTTGCATATAAAACAAAAGGGAACAGTAATTATCCTAAAAGAAAAATTCAATTTACATGAAACCCTTCTTTTTAGCAAAGTAATCAGAGCATTTTCCCCACACTCCAGTGAGGGCTGTTAAAATAGCTTCAAAACAGCAATGGCCTCAGGGAAAAACATTTAGATAAAGTCTCAGAAATAAACATTTGGCTGAATATGAAGAAGTACAATTTTAAATTTCTAAATAAGCTTTGGAAAAAATATGATGAAGTTGTCGTTATAACTTATAAGGACCAATTCTAGTAGCATTATGTTCTCCATTATGTTTCACTGAGTACCTGGAGATAACACAAACTCTAATGATTAAAACACTATGACCCTTCAGAAAAGTTAAGAGGAAAGAAAAATTAAACTCAACAGTTGCTGGAACTGTGATGAATCCTAGAAATACTAGAAAAAGTCATGATTATTTACAATAGGTCAGACTTCCTGGAATTGAAATAATGACGCAGTTAACTGGCTCAGTCAGATACAGGGTGTTCTTGGGTGTTCAAAGATTCTGGTAATTGAGAACCGACATAAATGATTTATGTTAATGACCTATTCTCATAAAATACATTTAATGTCAAAACTAATGGACAAAATTTTACTATTGACAACAACAGAACATTGCCAAGAGTCCTCCAGCTGGGACGTAAAAAGGGTAAACTTTGGATCCTGGAAGACCTAGAGTAAAAAAAAATTCTTACTAGTTGGGGAAATGTCACCAAATTACTTAACCTTCAAAAAATTAATTATAAAATCATAAGAATTATCGTATTTTTCTTGAAATTTTTAAAAAATTAGAACTAAACGTATGGTATCCAGCATAATATAAATAAAATTCGTACTCTGCCAAAATATCAGTTTGGCTATTACTTGCTAAGAGCGTATCTGCTAAGAGATTTTTCTTTACACGTATTTTAAATCTAACGCTGAACTACCCTTCAGAGTTACTTTTCCTACCCACTGGCACTGGCCCCCCTCACAAAGCCTTGGAATGAGGACCATCTTGCCGAAACCACTTACAGGGCCGCTGCCTACCAAGCAATTGCCCAAGCTAGCCGGACGCCGACAGGCCGCAGCTGGGGCCTGCCTCGGACTCAAGCAGCTGCCATTTGTTTTCTCAAGACTCCACCCTATCTGTCATTTTTAGTGAAGAGCTGGCCTTTTCCAAGTATAAAATATAGGAATTATTTTCAAGGCTTCATAAAATTTTAGTTTTACATCTATTAAGTCTAGGAAATACATATGTACACATATATTTAGGTAGATGATAACTAGCAGTTATTAAAAAAATACAATGAAATACCTTAATAAATTGCTGCTTTTCATCAGGAGTTAGCTATGTAAGTAGAACAGCGGTGTTTGCTTTTGAAAGGAATATTATTTATTTACAGTATGTTTATTTGGAGAAAGCTTAGTTCATGAGATTCTTTTCAACCAAAGTTTTATTAAAATGCCCAAAATATACTTAAGTCTAATGGACTATTTTAGTGGGTGGAGGCAATGTTATTTATATAATCTATTTACCTATCTACTATATGCACATAATAAATATAGAATACAGTATATATTTATGTTTCTTCACTAAATTTATTAAAGTATATTTGATCTCTATAATATATTTTGAGGCATTTCAATTTATATATAATTTCAGTTATTTTATTTATATAAAAATATGAATGGTTTAAGATATTTTTAAAGCTATAAAATTATTTGTTAAACACTTAAGAAATTTTCTTTCTGATTCTTATAATTTATGATCAAAAAAAGCCAGGCCTGATGGCACAACTGGGCCTGATGATGGAATCTCAGCACTCTGGGAAAATCCCAAGTTTAGGGACACTTGGGCAACTTAGAGGGAGCCTGTCTCAAAATAAAAGTTAAAAAACTGGCTAGGATATAGCTCATGGTGAAGGCCCTGGGTTCAAACCCCAGTCCCACAAAATAAGTAAGTAAATAAATATTTAAAATTTCATGAAGAGAGGGCATCTGCTACTGCTTACAATGTTTTGTAACTGGCTACAGCTGGGGAAAGCAGCCATTCTGGCATGCTGTGTCTTAGTTACTCTGCCCAGAGGACTCCTCCGTGATGCAAGTTTAAATGCACACTGAAAAGTCCTAATGCTAGGAAGCAGGGAGGGCAACGATGGTGCCAGAAAGGGCCAACCCTTCTGCGGGAGTCTGAGGGCCTCCCAGTCCCCACCTGGGTCCTTGCGCTCACCTCTGGAGCCCACTGGGACTTAGGTGCCAGGCGCCTCTGATGGTTCCTGTCCAAGTCACTTTCCCTTCTTTTCTGAATCCTAACTACTTTCATGGTTCTTGGATTTCATGAGGAGTCTGATTTGCCTGCTCTACTCCTCACTCTAGGCAGTCAGGATGTTGGGTCCTGCTGCTGATTCCTAAGTGCACACAGGCTAACACCACTTCAGAGTCCATATGAGCATAGTCAGTACCACACTTACCTTTGCCTGGACACTCTCAGACATTCTTGTTTGCTGAGCTAAAATTTTACATGCATACAATACTACCCTTTGATTTAGAGGGTGTGTGTGTGTACATGCTGTACATGTGCCCACACCTGTGTCCAGGCTCCACCAATGTGTCCATGTTTAATTTTTAAATACTCTGCTAGGACACAAACTTCTGAGGACCAAGACAATATCTTCTTCATCTTTGAATTCTTCATAGTATCTCTGAATCAAAGGCTTAATTTCAATTAATGTCTGAGGCTTAGTTTTCTTACCAGTGGGATAAAGACAAACTGTCTGAAGGTATTAAGGACACTTAAATAATAATGAGCTTACAAATAATACGTGCTTACTTTTAGGGCCCAAAGGATAAGGCCTCTACATTAAAAGGCAACGAGTGGAAAGTTTATGTGCAGGAAGAACGGAGCTCTCTACAAGCCCCGGTGGATGGCGTTCTGCCTTCCACTTGGTGCGGTGCAGCAAATGTGCTTCTCTGCTGACTTTGAAGTAATGGAGCAAATGGCCCCTGGGATGCTGAACAGAATGAGAAATGTGACACATGGAAAAAATGAAATAAACTTTATAAAGAAAAGTTTATAAGACCGTGTTTTTAGTGTATTTAGAATAAGGCAACATATATAACTCAAACTTCCCCCTAGCAACCTAATACAGTGACCTACTACTAGCATCCACACTTGAAATAGCTTAATAAAATTTTGTATTACTAAATTATGATGAGTAAGTTATATATTTTATCAGTGACATAGAGGTAACTAAATTATTATATGAAGGTAATGAGCTAGGAATGGGAGTATTCACATATTTAGGCAGTGGCTTGTGCTGCCCTGAACTGTACACTATATGAGGTTTTCAATAATTAGCATGTGCTAGAATATGGCTAAGATGCTCATTATTCACTTTAGTCAAAGGAAAACACTAAGAAGGGGGTGGTGAATGAAAGCAAGACACAGGAAAAGGAATACTGTGGGACAGTCCTGCTTCAAGGTTGTATATGGTGAGATTTTTGGACTTATGTGCAAACATGAGAAGCATAGAATTCTTTATCCTATTGTTAAAATATAATCTAATTTTTAAATGTTCTTTATCATATTATGTAGGGACTTAAGGTTCAACATATCAACACTTGATGAAAAATACCTGTTCCTTATTATGCCTAAGATGTTTGAAATGCAGTGAGATAGTGAGGTTAAGCTTGATAGCGTAAATCATTTGATAATAACAATAAGCTTGTCTTCTGGATGGTTAACAACCTAAGTTTGCAGACCAAAATTAGAGAAAAAGGAGGGCTACAAGGAAAGCCAACATTTTGGCCCTACCCTTCTAAGGGCAATTAAGACTCAGGACACATGAGAACTTGTACTGTAACGTCATGTACCTCGGTAGTGTCCCAAATTTTCTGATCAAGAAGATAATGGGGCCAAAGAGGAAAGTGATCGATGACGTAGAGTGTGCCTAAGGAGAGTCACATGGGGAGAAGACACTCTCTCAGGCTTTCACAGAGAGCACATTGGCCAAGCATTGGCCGTGACTCATCCACATGGCTGACACTGACAAAGGTTCTACAATCTGAGGTACAGGATCTCAAGATAAATCCTGAGGGCATTTCACAGACCTTGTCAGACCAAAAAGCTACAACTCTTGTTGCACAGGTCCTGCTTTACCTTGGTCTTAACCATCCAGTAGAAAAGTATGAAGATGAAATATAGGAAGTAAAGCCATGTTGTTATGTTGAGCTGTGGGGGACTCAGGTCAATAATTTCTGACATTGCCAGTTAAACAGAAGACCCAATGATATTATGGGCTTCTGTACTCTTTTAGAATATTTTGCTGAGTTTACACACCTATAATGTTCAACAACGGAACTTAAAAAAAATTGGGGTATAACTATGAATGTCCATTTTGTATCTGTGTATTCAAAGTGGTTGGGATAGATATATAGTTGCATTCTCTTAATGAATAGAATGATTTTTTCTAATGGTGTTTGTAAGTAGGATCACAAGTCTGCATCTTGTACAGCAATTAACCACTAGGAAGAATGTATGCAGTGTATTATTTGTTGAAACTGTACTTTCGATTTGATTTGAAACTGTCTCATTGCTATATGTTTATCAATAAAACTTTGAAAAGAAAAAAAATTCTATTTAGAAGGTGAAGAAAAAGGAATACTTACACCCTATGGTGGGAAGGTAAATGAGTGTAGCTAGGCTGCTGAGCTTTATGAAGGTTTCTCAGAAACCTAAATGTAGATCCACTATACAAGCCAGCTCTGGGTATTTATCCAAAGGACGTGAAATCAACTCAGCAGAGACACCTGCACATGTGTGTTTATCCCAGCGCTTTCCACATACCCAAGATATGAAATTAACCAAGGTGCTGATTGATGGATACAAAATATGTGGTCCGCACAGTGGCATGTTATTCTGCCATAAGAAATGAAATCTTGCCACTTGCTGTAAAACAACTACAACTGGGGTAGGCTAAGTGGATTTGGCCAGACTCAGGAGGACAAGCAGCTCGCGTTCTGGCTCATATATGGAAGCTAAAACATGTCAAACTGCAGTAAGAGTGACTATTACAGAATGGGAGGGGTAAGTGGGAGGAAGAAGAGGTTGTGTTTAATGAGGGTATGTAGGTACCTATACAAATAACACACTGAACTCTCTTAATATCTCTCTGTATCTAACTATCTATATATATAATTAATATGTATTAGTAAAGTTTAAAACTGTAAGAAGTCTTTGGAAAAAAATAAAAAAAAAAATAAAATTTAAAAATAAAAAAAGAAGTTAAAATAAAAAAAAAAAAGGAAAACACTAAAGAATCTTGATTTCAGTTGAAAAGATGTTTTGATTAGAGATCACTAAAGCTTGGAGGAGACTGAAAAAGTCTTCCTCTGTTCACATTTTGTAACTCTGAACACAGCTCCTAGGCAGATCACGAGCCACACACACTTACAGGAAGTGCCCATCCATCACGATGTCCTAGTTTCTAAGGAGTTCCTAAGAGGCCCAGAAAAGCTAATGTTCTTCCCACATCTCTAAAATTATGGGCATGTAATAGTGTATAGTTGTATTAAAAAGCAGGGCATTATTGACATTTTAGGATGGTATACTTTAGAAACAGTTCAAATTTCTAAAATAAAAGCTTTGTTTTCTCAGTGTGCTCCCTGAAGTTCTCAGGCTGGAGAACTTTTTGGTTGACTACCCCAGCACCTCATCAACCCTGGTTGTGGAACTTCCTAGACAAAAGATGAGAGTGGGATTACGAGCATTGTCTTAAACATTTGGGGGTTTTTTGGTTTTTGTTTTTTGGTGGGTTTTTTTTTTTTTTTTTTTTTTTTTTGCGGAACTGGGGATTGAACTCAGGCCCTTGAGCTTGCCAGGGAAGAGCTTATTCTCCCCAGCCTGTCTTAAACATTGCTTGCCCCAAGTTAACAAAAACGCTGCGACTTATTATACAAAATATAGTCTAAGGGCCTAGTTATTGCAAAATACTGGGTGGTTAAAGAAACAATTTTGAAAAACTCAACAGTTTTATGGTTATCAAAAAGTACTTGAAGGAATCTTCAAAGCAAGGAGTTGATCTAAAATCACCATGGCGAATGGGCTTTGGGAGGGAGGTAGAGGCTGAGGTCTGGATGAGGCTCTCAACCCTAGCCCCAGGGTGCCAGGGGAGCACAGAGGTAGGGGTGCCTGCACTGAGGTTGGTCAGTAACCTACGAGCAAGAAAATGCTCTCCTTTTGCCTTTGGTTTCTCTTATGTCATAATTCAGAGCAAGCGCTTGTCACCCTGTGACAGTACCACAATTGCAAGTAGTCAATCTTCAAGGAGCTACTTGGAGGGATTTTTTTTTCTGTTCTATACAAGGCTCTTGGAATCACAAATCTGAATGCTACACTATGTAAAAATTGCAACAACAGAGATAATTGTGTTGAAATAGGAGTCCTATTTCGAGAGGCCATTGTGTAATCATATCTCTGGGAGAGAGAAAGCAGAGACCACGGGCACTTGTGGAATAACTTAAGACACAGCACGGCCAAAAATATTCTGTAAGTGAAACCCCAGATCAAAAGTTTCCTGGAGGCTGCAGAGCTCAACGAGAAGTCTGGTGCCGAGCCTAGACTAGTAATGCTCATGCCTCGGTCTAGAGGGGTCAGAGACCGAAACTTCTCACTGCGGACTGAGGCCAGAGTGTGCACTCCTGATGGCCTTCAGAACAGCGGTTTGGGTCCTTCAGCGAGTATGGCGGCAAAGCTAACTATGGTTCCCCCGGTGAGGCATGCCTGGTGAAATGCAGTTTTAAGTACCGTGTGCATGTGCTTTATTTAATCCTCTCAAACCTCATGAGACGGCCTGTGCAAGAGGTGCAGAGACAGCGCTGTCGGGGAGTGAGCGGCACTCGGCGCCGGGCACAGGTCTCCCTTCGAGGAGGGGAGCTCTGTGGAGGGCGACAGCCACGGCACAGGCCCATGCGCATCCGGGAGGGGCTCCTGGTCCTGACACTCAGTGAAGGTTTGTCCGGACGGCAAGTGCACAGACGCTGAGGGAACTAAAGAAAAGCGGAACTGAATTTTCACCCTCATGCAGCTATAATTTCAAATATTTTATTTTTATTTAAAAAGCCGAAAATGGCTGTGAAAACTTTATAAGTAGGTTCCTAATTCCATGTGTCATAATTTTTAAAAAGTAAGCATTGTGTTTGAAATCAGGTAATACTAAATCTGACTTGAAAATTTATGTTTTTTCATTCTTGAAACTGTTAACTGGCATTAAATTTTATAATTATGTTATGCTTGATAATAAGCAAAATTTCAAATCAAGGAATAAGGCTAATAATGAAAAATTGAATAATTATTATGCTTTATAGTTTTCTAGTATTTCATGTATGTTTTTCTCTTTCTTAACATTTGATAAAGGTATTTATTTAGTTATTCATTCATTCATTTTTTAAAAATGTATTTGATACTGGGTCTCAGCACACAACTCTGACTCGTAGTGATCCTCCTGTTTCAGCCTCCCCAGTGTTGGGATTGCAGGTGTGCACCACCATGCTGGTGCTCAGTAGCCAGCTCAATGTGCCCGGGGGTGGGGCCAGCGCAGCAGGTGATGAGGGGGATCCAACCCCAGTCCCAGCGCTTGCCTAAGCAGACACTTAGTCCACTGAGCTATCCCACTGGGCCCTGATAAATTTTGTTTGTTTTTATTTTACAAGTATATATGTTAACATGTTAACATTTAGCAATTTATTTAAATGTAATTCTGGGGCCAGCGAGATAGCTCAGTAGCTTAAGCGCCTGCCTGGCAAGCATAAGGCCCTGAATTCAGTCCCTAGTTAAAAAAAAGAAAGTATGGAATGGAAATCTCTCCATTTCTATAAATGTAATCTCATAAAGCAAATGAGTTTTTTCAACAACTTTAGTTACCCTTAGATTTTTTTCATGCCCTTTGATATTCAGTAATAGCTCAAGCTTATGTCATCTGAAATTTCTACCGCAGCCTCAGTGTGCTTTCTAATCTGTTCTGCTTGGATCCTGTAGAATGCTCATGCAAGCAGTACTGATGGCAACCTAATTCTGTTATGAGAAGTGTATCTCACTGTGCTAAGAACAAATCTTTAATAGTAAATACTTTTATTTACATCTGAGCCCAGAAAAGGTAGGACAGAATGCTTGATGGTGGTCCAAACTTAAGGACCAGACAATGTTAAAACTTTTATATCATTGTCATGACTAACTGCTTCTCCACAAACTCACATCAGAAACGCGTAAGATCTAGCTAGAATTGAGGAAAAAACAAAACAAAACAAAAACCAAAACCCTAAAGAAACCTTCTTCCTTGCCACAAAAATTTATAATGCTTGTAACCATCTTTAAAATATGCATGGCTTGTTATATAATATTTATAACATGTTGGAGTTTATTTGTATACTTTACCAGGACACAGAGTATATCTATCACAGACAAGAAGTGGGAAGCCAGCATACCAAAAGTTGCAAGATGACACAAGAATATAGCAGTAGAACCTGTGCCCTGAGAATCTGGTACAGGCAGAATTGGGGTGTAAAGTAGGCTTCCCTCAAATGGTAATAGCTGTGAAAGTAACGGTAGCTCCAGGTGGATGGGTACGAGGAAATCAAAGCTGAACACCACATAGTACGGAAACCTGAAAGGGCCCAAGAATTTCCCTGCCTTAACAAATTTGGGTATAGGGCAAATAAGGCCATGTTGTGTTGAAAAACCAGGAAGAGGCTCATGTCCCTCACCCTACCCGTGTGAGGTCTATCTGGGGCTATATGAAGACCACACTGGATAAAGGCTGCTGGCATGGCAGGGGCAGACTAATAATTAGTTTTCACTTGGATTACAGTAATAAGATCTAAACTGGATTCCTTGTCTTTAATTTTCTTTAAAATTCAATTTAAATATACCATTAGGGTTATCTTCTAAAAGCACGAATTGGCTCAAATGACTTTTTTAAAAGAATTTTAAATCTATAATTCTATGAGTTGTAGAAATGCAGAAAAGCAATATAAATAACACAGATACTCAACTTCAATAGCTATTCCTTAAACCTGGCTTTGGTGCTTACGGGCGTGCGTGTGCAAGAGTTTCAGCTCACTTGCATCCTACATGCCTCCTCGGCACCCCCATGGGGCGTTGGCTCCTGGCTTTGCTTCTTCTCTTCTGGACCTCCCGGGCCTGCTCTGTCACGTGGTGTGCTGGAGGGGTTGGCCTGGCCTCCCTGCCTCTTTCCTCCCTTTCCTTTCATCCTGTCTTTTTCTCCACTTCATGTCTTTTCTCCTCCTTTTCTGCTTACTCTTTTAATTTTTCATTTTCTTATTACTCATTTGGTTGTTTCTCTGGAAAAAATTTTCTTTTGGGGGGCGACTACTGGGAACTGAACTGAAGATCTTGTGCTTTCCAGGCAGATGCTTAAGTCACTGAGCTATCTTCCCAGCCCTCGCAAAATTTTTCTTGTTCATATGGCAGAGCCAGAAGCCCCAACTACAGTTTTACCTCAAGGTTGGCTGGTGTGTGTTCTGAGTTGCAGGTAAGACGGAAGGACCAGAGCTCCCGTGAGAGGGTCGGTTTTGTTGGGATCTGAGAAGAGGGCTCGGTGATGCAGCTGAGCAGGGTCCCAGCCCAGGAACTGTCATGGGACTGATGCACACTGTCGGTTATTCGCTTATCACTGTCATTTACAAGAAAATCGCCACGTTTGGAATCTGACTCAGAGCGGAGGAGATTCAGCCTCTGCCTGGACAGATGAGAGCACTGAGAAGAACTCATGTGACCTGAATATGGGTCTACAGACTATTAGTGTTAATGTCTAGCATTCATCTAAAATTTATAAACCAGTTTGTATCACTCAGCAGGACATTAGGCAAGCACATTTAGGACTGAAGTTATTTCTTTTTAAATACCACGTGTTGTACTTTAGGCATATACTTTAAAGCTTTTCTTCCTATTCTGAAAATTTGAAAAAAAAACTATGTAAAATATCATGTAAAGTCATAATATAAAGATAATGCTAAGATAACAGTACTTAGAAGCACTACTGGATAGATTTTAAGGAAGCAAAACTTTGAAATAATAAAAAAAATCCAAATTAACTTGAATAAAGAATGGATTACGTGCTATTGAAGTAACTTCTCTATATTTTGTTTAAAATTTGGGTGATGGTGGGGGCAGAAAATGGAAAGCTGTAAGAGGAAACTTTTCTTCTATGATTAGGCCCTGGAGACTGCTAGAATAAAGTGACCTGGAAATGCCCAATCATGAAACCGCATCTACTTTCTTGGTTGCTCAGAAAGTTGTACTGATGTACATGGCAAGTTTTAGTTTGTCCATTAGAATGTAGTTAAATGATAATGTTTTTAATTACTCCTACTTTATATGTTAATATAAATAACAAAAAAATACTGAGAATTCCTATGTGCCAGGCCTACTACTGTATGATAATTACACATACTATTTCTACTATTAGAAATACTAATAGAAATACTATTGCATAGTATTTCTACCCTCTGAAGTTATTATCATCTAAATTTTTTTTCCATATGAGATTTATTTCAAAGTTAGTTATATTAGTTCTAGATTTATTACTTTACAATCTTCAAAGGTGATGAAATAGAAATAAAATTTCCATTTTACTTCTTTGTTGCTCAGAAAGTTGCATTGATAATATAAATACGTAATATATTAGATTTATTTTGACAATAAATAATATCTATAATTCTTTCAGTTGAATAAAAATGATACAGATTTAAGCATTTGTAAGGATACTTGAAACATTAGAATTAAAATAAATGAAATACAGAATGTCTATTTTAAGTCTAATTTTAGATACCAGGCTATGAAATTAAATGATTTTCTTAATGAATGAAATCCATTCATCCCTAAAATCCAAATGTTTCTCCATAGAGGGATGCCACTTCCAAAACACCAAATGTATGTGCAGCAGTTTCCAGATGGCAAGTTTCCCTCAACTTGTAGATAGAAAAAAAAAATGGGTTGTAAAGAGTTACTGAACAACTTAATAAAAATCTTACCCACAAGTAGTAGAATCAAAATTACAGCCAAACATGTTCATTTTCTGGTGTTCTATTATATTGACTATGGTGGAAATCAGTAAGTACACATCCATTAGAAAATCTGCCTCTGCCTCTTACATGATAGCCCACCCATGCTTTCTTCCAACGCCCACATCCCATAGTTACAGTGGTGCAATGCTTAGAGTTGTAGCTGTAAATCCTTTTCCAAATTATCCTGCCCTTCCTAGTTCTATCTCAGCTTTCCCTCAACATATGTCCATTTTTGTTTATATATAACACACACGGGAGTGTACACCCAAGTATATACACAGAAAAAAGGGAAATGAGGTAAGAAAGAAAAACCGAGAAATCCCCTAGTGAGAGTGTCATGGCCAAGGCAACATGCCTGCTACTGGAGACAGTATGTAGATAAATCAGGAAACACATAGCATTTATAAAATGGTAAATGGTTGGTTCAGAAAGCTTATTTAATATAATTGCTATTTAAGAGATTCTTATATTTGTTATATTTATATGTCCATACTTAATCCTGTTATGCTAAAATGAATTTGATTGGAAAAAGGTTTCTACCCTGTTAATCCCTTTTTAATCCTTCTTTATTTCCTGTTTCTTCCTTGGCTCCACAGGTCTCTTTCCTCTGTAGCCCCCTCACTCATTCCCTGTAGGATATTCGAGTGGTCACCAGGCAGGCCAGCATCTCTGGAGGCCTGCTGATGGCGACTACGAAAGCACACGAGGAGAGCATTCCCTGGTGCCTGCTTGGGAGGGACAGGGAGGACCTGTGCTCTTAGCAACACAATGGCCTGAGGGGGTGAGGCGCAATATATCTAGAATTCTTTCTTTTGTTAGTTTTTAGAGATATTTTTACTAAAAAAGAAATTATAATTTCTCCCATGTGTGATCATGTTCTACAACACAGAGGTTGCTATTTCATTTTACATGACTTCTTCACAATAGTAAAAAAAATCCTTTTTATATTCCCCAGCCTGAAACATCACTAGATGTAGGAAGCTGAGATTCATTCATAAACTGATGTGAAGAATTGGTGCCATGCTAGAATGTCAGCATGAGATTACAGCTAATTCACATTTAAGTGCAGTTTTATAGGTAAAAGATAATTTGAAAAATGAATTAGCAAACAAAACTAAAATATTTTATCTCTAAGGATCTAAGAAGGTATCTAGAAAAACTGGAAGAAGCAGAAGAGGAACATGTCAATAAAAAGAAACAAAACAATACTGCTTTAGTTACTAGTAGTTGCCTTAAAATTTCTATTCACATTAGACTCAAATATGCTTTTTCCCTGTAGTTAACTGTTCGTTTGAAAAAGCACTGGCTGCTTTGCAGACAGGTTTCCCTATGGTCCTCTCAGCTCAATGAGCTGAACCCTGTGCTGAGGAGGAATGCGACTGTGAGGGAGAGAGCAGCCCTGAGGAGGTGATGAGTGAGAGGGAGGGGCCTGCTGGCCCGATCCCAGGGCTGGGCTCCCACAGGAAGAGATCTGGACACAGACACAGAGTGAAGACCGTGAAAGTGCATGCTGGGAGGACAGTCGGCAACAAGCCCAGGAGAGGCCCGGGAAGGAAGCGGTCCTCGTCACAGCTGCAACCTGAATTTCTAGGCTTCAGTAACTACGAGAGAATAAATTCTCACTGTTTAAACCACCAGTCTGTACTTTGCTATGGCAACTCTAGCAAATTAATTGAAATGTTAAGGAAAAGCTATAAACTTTCAAAATCAAAGGCAAAGATTAATCATAATTAAAAATATAGAATCCCTAATATTTTCTGGACATTATTGCCCAGCAAGTTTTTAATTGCAGATCTTTCATATATATTCCTATGAGACAAAGGGAAGATGAAACATACAAAACAAAAACTTCCTGGCTCCACGTGTGTGTGTGTGTGTGTGTGTGTGTGTGTGTGTGTAGCTGTAGATATAATTTTATATCTATCTATATCTATACAAGTAGAGACTCACTTAAATAAAAGTTGAAATACATCCAGCTTGGTTTTTTTTTGTTTTTGCTTTTGGTTTTTTTTTGCGCAACTGGGGATTGAACTCAGGCCCTTGCGCTTGCCAGGGAAGCGCTTATTCCACTGAGCCATCTCCCCGGCCCTACATCCAGCTTGTTAAGGAGTATAAATGGTAAGATAATAATCTGAGTAGACAATCTGATTAGATCAGCAAAATTAAGGCAACCCACATCAATTGTTAAGCTTTTAAAATACGTTTCTTTTTCCTGTCTTTCTCACTCACTCTCAAGACTCTCTGAAAGGTAAAATTATGTGTCTACACTAGACCACGGAAGGCAAGTGAGACCAACCAGCGAGAAGAGCACGTCATCTGTTAGACATGACGATTCCTCTTCTCCTTTGTCCCTACCAGCATCACTGCCGCGGTCACCACTGCTGCCATTATCGTACCACAGCTCCCATAACTACTTATGTGGTACCCCGCTCTGCTCTAAGAGTTATTCGCTATACTTAATCACAAACCAGTCCTGTGAGGTAGGTGCTATTGAGATACTTAACAGAGTAAGAATAAGGCACAGAATATTAAATAGCTTACTCAGCATCGTGCAGATAGTGGTGGAGAGTAAGATTTGGATTCAGGCAGTCTAGTTCTACAGTCTACGCTATCAACATTATTGTGTTATCTATATTTAAGCAGAGTCACTAAAAATAAAATGAAGAGTGATAAACTGCCCATGTGTCTCTGTTACTACAAATCAATACTTGAGAAGTTCAGTTTTAAATCAGCATAATAAAGATGTAAAACATCTGCACAATTATACTGAGAAATAAAATCTAAATATATGTAAGACTCACTGAGTACTACTCCTGTCTCATGCTTCTAGTGGCATGCTGTATTCCGCTGCTACCTCTAGGATTATTTATTCCAAGGAAAGATGTTCTGTTACTTCCTCTAGGACGTCATGATGTACCCTCGAGCACCCTGCCAGTAGAGACGAGGCCTGGGACATCACACCTGTCAAGCTCTCTTGCTCTAGGTGTCATATCAGGCGATTCTCACTGACACAGAACAGCGAGGCTTGTCTTGACGGACACCAAGCTCTCCGGGGCCCTGTGAGCTGCTGCTACAGTAGCTGCTCCTCCAGCAAGGATGAGGCCAGGCCCATGCTGGCCTGTTACCGGCAGCCACACGCTGCCAGTGAGGCAATCCTCCTGCTTAGGAAACATTCCCCAGCCATTCTCTTTCATCACTGCCATAAAACTAAAATCTAACTCATTTCATTTCTACATCATTTCCAAATTCATGCAATTTCATGTATTTTCTTGGTTACTTGAATAGGACTGTTCAATCTACATAAAATTTGCTTTGTATATGCAGAACTTCAGTTTTCAGGTCCATTTCTGCCATCACTGTGAAGGAGAATTTCATTTTAAGTACCACACTCATGTATGCCTCCTCATTACTTAGAGCGCATAGCCCTGGATGGTCAATGTTTTCAACTTTAGCAACTTTGTTTGTAATTTTCATCAAATATTGTTTGTCTCTTTATTTATGTTAATTCCATGTCACATCACCATTCACACGTTGCTGCCTCCTAAATTAGATTTTGCCTTTTAGTTTTCTGCTTCTGAATCTTTGTACCAGGGAATGAAGGAAACATCTGAAGACATTCAGGCTACACTGAAGTCCTTTTCCCTATTTCTTTTTTTGCCACTTGTGCAGGCCCACCACACACATTTCCAGGCCTCGGTGGCTGCAGCTGAAGGTACCACAGCCCAACTGGGAGCCTCTGTTTCTGCTGCTGGGCGTCCGCTTGGCGCGAGCTGGCTCCCCACTCTACCTCCCTCCACCCTGCCCTGGGCGCAGACAGCACAGCCTGCTTGGCAGACAAGATGCTGGAAAAGGACGCTCAGTCTGGGCCGAGCACCGCTCCAGGCGGCATCAATGTCTCCCTGCACCGTGCGCTGTGGCCACACTCTGAGCCCTCAGCCTGGACGCACTGCTGCACCCCTTCAAACGTTCCTTGATGTTTTCCTTAGCCCACACTTGCAGCCCGGAATAATTAACTCAGTGTGTGGTGTCAGTCGTGCCGCACACATGGTTTATCCTATACGCAAAACCCTGCTCTAGAGAAGCACCAACTTTCCAGTCAGCCCAGGCCTCAACTTGTCTCCCTTCTGGCTCCCGGGGCCTGCGTCCCGAAGGCCAGCGTCCAGCACTCGGCTGCCCTCGAACGTGCCTTCTCCATGCAGAGAAGAGAACAAGCTGTGACAGCTGAGTCAGCAGTGGCCACCCCTTAGCTCACAGTAACTCTTTTTTCGTGGTCTGAAATACTCTATGTTGACACCAGCTATAATTTCTTTGACTCTGTTTCACTTGTGTGTATAAGGACTCTCAGAACCTCTCTCTGCACGCTACGCATACCCTAATTAAGTGAGCCGAGCTGCACTGCTCTCCTCAGCTGTGGCTTGGGTGTGAGCGAGCTGCCACAGCACCAGTCGCGGGCCACGAGGACAGCATAGGCGCGCCAGGGCCAGGGGGCGCGGGGTCGGGGGGCGCGGGGCCAGGGGGCGCTGCTCCAGCTTGCCTCGCTCGCTGCCGCAGCATCCTGTCCTCTGACACTCACGCCCTCCATTAGCTCCGCAGTCAGACGGTCTCACTGCCTGCACAGCCTGACGCTGACGCTGGCCTGCAGAAAAGACCTGAGCCACTCATAGTTTACACTGCTTAGTCTGAGGGAGACAAAGCAGAAAACTGAAAGTTAAGAGATCAGAGCTTGGTAATATTCATCCAGATTCCATGTGGAGCCTCATAATAGCTTTACTTTAGAAATACAGCTCAGAATTACAGAGCAGGTTGCTTATGTCTGAGGCTTTGGGTTTCATTTCAGTTATTTTGGCTTTGAAAAATTACATCAGCAGTTATAAGTAATATTGCCATGACGTAGCAGAAATATCAATGTGGGTGAATTATATAAACATTTTATTGGGTTTTGGGTTGGTTTTTTTTTTTCCTTTTGGTGGTACTGGGCACTGAATACAAATCTTTTTGATTGAGCTACATCTACAGCCTCCATCTGACCCTTTTTAGACATTTGCTTTGATTTTGAGACAAGGTCTCACTGCCTGCACAGCCTGAGCTCCCGAGCTTCCCACTCAGCTTCCAGAGTGCTGGGAGGACAGGCGACACCACACCTGGCTCACTCTAGTGTTCCCTGGTTTGGCTAATGAATTTTGTTCTGTTTTGTTTTAAGATTTGTCCAGTGATATTAAAACACACAGCTCAACAGCAGGCTCTGTAACTGGCATTTTAAAAAACCAAAATAAGGAAGTAAATAATAGAAACAATTTGCAGTAGTACAAAACAGAATTGGGTCTGGGTCCACGTGAAGAGTTTTCCTTTAATGACTTGACTGTACTACACAATCCTAACAGTAGGCAGAAGATGATATATTTTTGTTAAGCATTGATAAGATTTATCCAAAACTTTGATGGGCCTTACAAGAGGATGTCACATGATTTATTCTCAAAGTCAAGTCTATATTTTGTTAACATTATTCATTTTTGGCTTCTAGCTAAAAACCTAATTGAGGAGTTACCTAACAGTGAATTTCATACTCAGTTTATCCTAGAGTAGTATTTCTCGAGCTTAATTTGCATCAGCAGCATCTGATCCGTTGCTGGAAGCACCCCACCTGCAGCTCTAGGGAAAGCCCAGAACTGTACTGTGAAATTCTCCAGGGTCTGCAGGTGCTGCTGCCTGAGACTATGCTTTGAGCCACTGCTTTTGAAAATGCTTAGGAAATTATATTGTGTAGTAAAATAGGTACTTTACCACAACTTTGAGGATTTAATTATACAATTACCTATATATTTGGAGTGGAATCTAAACTTATTTTAGAGGAACAAAAATTCTAGCCATGCTTATTGTATCAGGGTGTGGTGCTGTTGCTCCTAAGGGACTTGCTATTACTGCATGAGCACTGAACAAGTTCTCTTCCACCTCCGCTGGCTTTTGGAAAGCGGAGGTTAAAATATGTGCCCTGCTATGGTAGGAGACAGAAGCTTAGTCTACCTGCACCATTCTGTTTGCAACCTTCATGTTTGTAATTAATGTATGTTTCTTTTGAGGGGCCTGGCTGGGTCCCCGGGACTCAACCCAGGGCTTCTGCATGCGAGGCACATGCTTGAGGGCTGAGCTGTGCTCTCAGAGTCTTGTTGGCCCCCTAGCTTATTTTCTCTTGAGACTTCTCCAGTGGCAGTATTATTGCAAATATAATATTAATACTCATATATAATGCTCATGATATACACTAGCATCATGAACCAAAATATGACTTGAGAACATAAATGATGAGCAAGAGCAGTGAAATATTTCCATTTCCCGGGCTAGGGATACAGTGCAGCGGCGCAGCACCGCCTGGCCAGTAGAGTCACGAGCTGATTCCCAGTAGAAAAACAAAAACCAAAACAAAAAATACCTATTTTCACTCTTGCCAGTACTTGTACTTAACTTACTCCCTAAAGATAGTTCAAGAAGATTCTTACTGAAAATCTTTTGAACTCCTAACAGCTCATGAGCTGGAATGTACTGTAGTAATTCAGTAATAAACCAGATTCAATTAAAATACTGTAAGATGAAAAACAAATCTGTAAGGAAACCACAATAGAAGGTCCTCCTAACTATGCTTGGGTGTCACAGGCTTTATAAGATTAGAAATTCCTGAAGACTTATCCAGAGCGTTAATCTCTTCTATTAACTAAAAATGTAGGTTTTCTTTTGCTAATAAGCCAAAGCCTACCCTTAGGAGGAGTACAATGAACACATTATAAAAATTAGTACTTAATGATATTATGGTGCCACCGCATTATATGTTTTGTCTGACTAATCTGCATTCGGTAGCTAAAAAAAACTAATGGTTTCATATGATTGATTATTTTACAACTTTAAAAAGAAAAATGTCTTGCCTTCGAATGGTAATCTTGTTCCAGTCTGGGATCTGATCCGGCTACCTGTTTGTATTTGTTAATTTTCATTTGGCGGTTTCTCTCCTCTATATCCATAGCACCTATCGAGTAGAAAAAAACCCAGAATATTAATGTTGAGTCCTTATTTCTGAGTCCTACTTATAGGACGTATATAGAAGAAATACTATGCTGTACGTTACCTTCACTTAAAGTATTATATACAAATTAAATGCCATTATGTTTTAGATGCACTTAAAGTGTGCGGTTTTGTAAATAAAAACATAATTATTAATAGATAAATAATTTTAATCTAAATAGAAATTAAGTGAATTTAAAGAGAAGACAACAAACTTTCTAAACTAGAGAAGAAACACTTTCTGGTACATCTACATCCCGGAGAATACATCTGATAGCATACAAATATGACAATGATAATATAAGAACTTTAGTTTTTAATTCATTATAATTTGATTCATTTATGTAGTAAAGGTGTAAGTCTAACTGGTTTCAAATGCAACTTTAGAATTATCACAAGACAGGCTTTGTGGCATATGCCTATAACCCCAGCACTCAGGAGGCTGATGCAGGATTGTGAGTTCGAGGCCAGCTTGGACTATACAACAAGACCCTGTCTCAAAAAAAATTATCATGAGTTAAGCCTTGTTTTAAAGTAAGTTAAGGGGCCAGGGAGATGGCTCAGTAGAATAAGTACTTCCCTGGCAAGCACAAGGGTCTGAGTTCAATCCCCGGTTCCACCAAAAAAATAAAATAAAATAAAATAAAAATAAAGTTAATTTAGTATACATGTCAGGGACTTTTGATACTGAATTTTATAGAACCAGGACCAAGAAAGAGGCTCTCTGAACAATATTTCTGATAGTGTATTATGCCAATAAAGTCACAAAGTATTACTGATGTCAATTCAGAAAAATAAAGTTATAATGTGAGGAGGCAAAAAGGTGAAATGATAAGGCCATTGCAAAATGAGATCAAGGTACTCAAAACAAATCAGTAATAGATAACAAGAGGGTCTCTGTTGAAATAAGAACTAAATTAAATTAGTAAGTCCTAGAAAATAAAAAAATCAAAGACTATTTATGATTTTTATTAAGCAAGAAAAATTTCAATTATATGCTATATATTTATATATGTAGCAAAATAAGTGGGTTCAAATGGATATCCAATATAGAATAGCATGCCAATTCAAGAGCACTGTGTACATAGGCAGAAATGTAAACATTCACAAACACACCTTTGACTTAAGAAAACTTAAAGCTGAAGTATATACATTTAGACAAAAGTGTGCCTATGAAAGTGCAAGTATTTTAATACTTACCTGATTTTAAAAATAGCATAAAGGAAAAAGGGATTGAAAAAGCACCAGCACAATTAGAAGTTACAGTACCTTCTCCTGAGCCAGCATTTCAATTTTTAATGTTTTAATTTTTTTAAGTATCACTCTCTGCCCTGAAAGAAATTTGACTGCATACCAGGTAATTTTTATCAGCAGCAAATTTTTAGTTAAAATTGATAAAATAAGATAGAAGAAAATATTTCAAAAAGGAATAAGAAAATTGGATAAAAGTACATATAGAGATCTTGTATCCTATGACCTCTAAATATGCCAGCACTTTTAAAGCAATAGTAGTCAGTAAAGTATTAAAATTGTAATAACAATTTGATGAATTGACTTCATGTCAAATGCATAGTGCAGAACATTAGTATCGTGCTAATATAAATTAGTCATATATAAAACCAGATGTGTGTCTCCATGATACAAATGTGAAATACAGCCTAGTATAAACAGCTATTAGCTTTTAAACTATAATTTTGGGATTCTTTGTACCTCAAGAGAAAGTCCCAAATAAAGACATTTTTTCCAATAACTAAGGAATAAAAAGCCTACCCCAGCATCAAAGAAGTATGAGTACTGAAAAGATAGTAGCTAACCTCAGTGTTTCAGAAGTTTATCAAAACAAAGTTTCATGGTGCTACTTCCACAGCCATTCAGTGTGCTTGGCTGCTTGTTTGTGCAGTACTGTGAATTGCACCTGGTGCCTTGTGCTTGCCAGGTAGGTGCTACTCATATTGCACTATGTTAAATATGAACGGTACCGACCAACAGTTTTCCACACACATACGTATGCACGCATACGTACTTTCTAATATTCCCACCAACTGGTGGGTGGCAGCCTCTCATGCAGATGCATAGGTTCTGTGGAATCAGTAAGCAGTAACTGTGGCCCATTTGCTGTGAAGGACTCACTAAAAAATACTGAAGACTCTTTGAACTTCATACAAACTGTGACCAGCACAACTCTGCTACTGTGGCCTGAACAAAGCCACAGATGTTGCTGCCTGACAGTCTTTGGTGCACTGCTGTATTGCTGCCAGCAAAAGAGCCTCTCTCGGGGCTGGGGAGACAGCTCAGCGGCCTAAGTGCCTTCCTGGCAAGTGCAAGGATCCGGTTCAATCCCTGGTGCTACATGCTGGGCTGGCCCTGGGTGCCAAGCTGGACACTGAAACTGGGTGTGGTGGCGCACGCCTGTAATCCCAGCACTGGGGAGGCTGAGACAGGAGAATCACTATGCATCTAAGCTGCACAGCAAGACCCTGTACCAAATAAATAAATAAATAAATAAATAAATAAATAAATAAAGAAAAAAAAAAAAAAAAAAGAAGTAGTATGCATTTAGAAGACCAAAATGACAGGTATTTCAAGCACGGTTTTATTATTACACATCGCTATCCTCAGTGTAGTTGCTTAGTTCACAGGTATCAGCATATAGAGTTAGTCAGGGTGAGAATTCTACCCATTAACTACTATTTTCAGGAACCTGATGGAGATTCTCAGGACCACTGCCTTAACCATCTTGTTATATAAATGTATGGTTTTGCCACCATATTTCCTGACTTTTCTCCTTTCTCTCTCTTCGTTGTTTAATCCTTAAGTTCTCGCTTTCCCTTTAACTGTGTTATACCTTTCGATTTTTATTTCTTCTTTTGAGTTCTTACACTAGGGAGACAGTATGATATTTACACATGTGGGTCTGGTTTATTTCACTTATGAGTATAGCTTCAAGTTGCATCCACTTATACATGAAGGCTTTGAGTTTATTTTTCTTTATAGCTGAGTAATACTCCATTGTATAAAATACCACATCTTTTTCATCCATTCCTCAGGTGATGGGCATTTTGGTTGTTTCCAAGATTTTGCTATCACAAATTATGCTTCTATAAACATAGGCACACATATATCACTATGATATCATGTTTTCAGTTCTTTTGGGAAAATTCCTAGTAGGGGGATAGCTGCCTTGAATGGGATTTCTAGTCCTAGTTTCTTAAGAAGTCTCCACACTGATTTCCATAAGGGTTGCACCAGTCTACATTCCCACCAGCAGCGGAGAAGGGTTCCTTTTCCCCCGCAGTCTCTCCAACATTTGTTGTTGGTTAATTTCTTTATGATAGTCATTCTTTCTCTTACTTCAATGAGAAGAAAGGTTTGTACTAATATTGTTTAGACTAGGTATTATGTTGGTATCTTGTCCTCTGAATAACCACTATGAAGACAACAATATGCAATGTATTAATTAGCGTAACTGTTCTACTAGCCTGTTTTGAAACTGTTTCAGTGCTATTTTATTTTCTCACTAAAATGAATAAAAAAAATTTTTAAAGCTTTAAAAAATAAAAAGCAGCCTTTCTCCTCAACAAAGGGTGAAAAGTAAGTAAAATCAGATTGATGCAACATCAGAAATATATTTAGCCAACACTACACCTAACAATATCAATCTATATTTACTGTACCAGTAAAGATGCAAGAAAGTGATATAACCACTTAACTACATTTAAGTTAAATTCCAGTCTTAATTTCTCATCTCCATTATCAACGAGGAGTTGCCAGTGAAATCTCAGTGGGACACTTGAGCAAATACCACACCACTAAATAAAGTTTGATTTTTAGCGTTAAATTCTTCCTATCAGGTTAATCCATGGGACAAAGCATACCCAAACAAGTCTCCTTTCATAATTATCTGGCATACATTCCTTTTCTACATTTGTGTAAACTACATTAGTTCCATTAAGAAAACACTGCAGAGAAAATATCCTAAGAGAGGAAAGTCTCCTGTTGATAACAAAAAAAAAAAAAAAAAAAAAAAAAAAAAAAAATTAAAGAATTCTTAAGCAAGTGAATTTTTCCTTCCTGGTCTTTTTCTCTATATAAGGAAAATCTCTCAGAAATGAAACTTTTGGTTTCATCCAAAGCAATCTGTTTTACTCCTTGAAATGAAAAACAACTTAGAGATGCCAGTATAAGCAAGTGGAAGAACAGATCACATTGTTACTGAACCTGCTTTGAACGCTGTTGTCCGTGATGCACTCTACAAAAGGAAGACAAGTACAAGTGATGGGGTGGCAGACCTTTGTTGTTCCCTGTCTCTCTCTGCCACAGGTTAAAACCCCTGCATACCAGGGCCCCAACAACCCTGCAGTGAAGAACTGACCACAAAACCCTTACTCCTCAAACACAATCTATTAATCTCTTGTTGAAATTGTCTTAGAATTTCCAAAATATACTTTGGAAAATTCTGGTTATGGGTTCAGAAGGCAAATTTCTTCAGGAGCTATCTAGGACTCAAGTGCTATGTGGGACGAGCACATTATTACAGAAGACATTTCAGTCATTAGATTTGATTTTATAATGTGAGCATGATTAAAAATTCAGTCATTATGGTATTTGTAATTGAATCAAATCAAATCAAATTTCACAGCATTTTCACACTATTAAGAAACTCAATTAAGAGAGTAATGGGACAATCAGATTTCTTAAACAAACAATATTTATAACACAAGTTCATATGTGCTTGTGTCTATCCAAGTGATAAACTGTTAGTATATTGAGCTGATACTCAAGTTATTCAAATTATTTTGATAATAAGGTAAAACAAGGCAAAATAAGAAAATATCATTGTTTCATAAACCATTTAATAAATATCTTGCTTCATGAGTACCAGGGTTCATTAAAATTCTGCTGGAAATTGTCTACATTTTTGACATACAGATTTACTCAAATTCTATCAAGTTTAGCATTTGTACTTGATGAATGACACGTTTATCAAAATTTGTCCCACTGGCTTTTCCATAACAAATTTAAATTAAACACTTTACAAATTTTAAGGTAAAGACTATGAAAAGCAAAATGCTGAATCTTCTGGAACAAGATAAACACTAAGAGAAGCCAAATGTGAAACTTCTAGAATTCATAAATATCTCAAGATACTTCCTATTCTCAAATTAGAGGCTTATTATCCATTCTCAGTCACTTACTTTTAAAATCCAATATTTTGTTGATCTTGGTTTAATGTTTCTTAATATTATACCACATACTTTGTAAGCTACTTTATACAAGATGTTTAAGAAAGATCAAACCAATAAACTGATTTTGTGGTTATTTTGAACTGAGAAAAAGCTATGGAATGTGTTCAGAAAATTAGTGTCATGTTGATAATGCTGCCATGGCATAAAAGTTTTTAAAAAAGTTAATTGACAGCTGGATTTTAAATTTATTAGAGATTAAACTCAGGTACTTCACACTGAAGTACAGGTACAGAAAATTTAATCAATTTTATTTTTCATTTTGCTTTGAGACAAGGACTTAGGAAGTTGCTACCTTGGTTAGGCGAGGCTTCAACGTGCAATCCCCTCACTCAGCTTGCCAGAGTATGGGGATGACAAGTGTGTGTCCCAATGTCTGGCTTACAGGCACTCCCATGTATGGCTAATCATGGCCAAACTGGCTGGCAGCGGGCCAGCGGCTGCCCAAGTTTTGCCATTTACAAATACACCAGTATGCCTTCAGTGATTTTTAGAATCACTTCAAACTAATACTTCAAGTTTGATTTTATTCACACACACACAGTCTCACACTCACACACTCTTCTGGATCAAGATTTTCGCCCCAAAATACTTGGATGCAGCGGCCCGGCTCAGCAGGGATGTGGCTGGCATGACCTCAGCGAACAGAACCGGGGAGGGCTGTGGACCCAGCAGTCCACTGAGTGAAGCAAAGCACTCACACCTGAGTATTTGGAGAGTGCACACTCTCAGGTCTCATATTAAAACTCAAGAAAGAACTACAAATTCCAGAAAAAACAATCTGCGAACTTCTACTATAGATAATATGGACTTCTAAGAGTCTCATATTTAAATGTAGATACTGCATTGACTGATATTACGGTGGCCAATTTAATTATTTTAAAGTATCTGACCTGCCCCCATCCTTTACTATTTAATATTACTGAGATATTATTCTAGCACTATCTAAATATTTGGCTTCATACTTAAACAAGTCTGTCTTTCCCTGAGATTAAAGGATCTCTCTAGTAGCTGTTTCATGGGGTTTCTGATGCAAATAATCACACTAACTAGTCTTTTTCTTTTATTACTATTTCCTTACAAAACTAAGACCTGCCTCAAAATAATTTTAGTTTATAAAAAACATGTTGTTCATATTTTTAACAAAATAATATACCAAAAATGTGTGGGAAATCATTAAACATTGTGTTTTATTACTGAATTTATTCTAAACTATATCCTTGTTAAGGTATATCTTAAATTTGTTTTCCACTTAAATTTAAGAATGAAAAGTTTTGTGTCGACATGAGGTTTTAATTAATGGTGAAGGGTTCTATACCCCAAAACTTCAATCCCCTTGAAACTGTCTAGATAATTCACACCAAAATAGACAAAGTAAGGCTTAACAAATCTACACTGTTTTCATAAGATAGATAAATAGATAGATAGATATAGTAAATGTAATCCAAGCATTAAATATTATCTTAGTCTTTTTTCTATTTGCAGATCAGTAAGTATAATGCTTATTTAGAAGAGACATACTCTTAAAGTACAGAGGAGAGGGAAACAACTACTTTTGATCATTATTCTACTGAATTCCATTTTACAAACTTTTCTGCTGAGAAAATACAAAACAAACAGAAGTTACAGATAATAATGATAACAGTAAAAAACACCCAGTGACTGAGAAGGACCAAATCATGTATCCTCAAATGCTACCATCATGTTTAGGGAACAGCAACTAGTGCCCGCTGAGGAGAGTCCAGCAGCTGGGTAAGCTCAGAAAATAAGAGGCTGGGGAGATAGCTCGGTGGCATAAGCGCCAGCCTGGCAAGTGCAAGGTCCTGAGTTGGATCCCCGGTGCCAAATTAAATAATTAAATAAATGAATGAATAAATAAAATTTATATTGTTCATATCTTTAACAACATATCAAGAAATTGACTCTGAAAAACTAGAAAGACCATATGCAAAGTACTAATTATTGTAACTGTCCTACTAATGTGTTTTGAAACTGTCTCATTACTATTAGTTCTCATTAAAATTAAGAAAAAAATTAAACAAAAGAAATTGAGGAAAGATCACTAAGATTTTGCATTTTATAACAATTTATTCCTAAGATAACAATGTGTAATTTTGTCCTAATTTTATTTTAAAAAGCAAAATTCAAACAGAAAATCTGCCTTTGATTTCACTGATAACTACTTTCAAGATCTAATAACAGAGAAAACACATTTTTCAGAATGCCAATCATGGGCTGGGGAGATGGCTCAGTGGAATAGGTGCTTGCCAGGCAAGCACAGGGCCTGAGTTCAATCCCCAGTTCCACAAAAAAAAAAAAAATTCCCCCCCAAAAACCAGAATGACAATCATGTAAGTGCTTTAAAAAATGCTTTTGAAAATGTAAATGTGTGCTATGATGTCTCTCGGGTAGGTGAATGTTCAAGAAAAAGGGGGTGGTGAATGAAAGCAAGAGACAGGAAAAGGAATATTGTGGGACTGTCCTGCTTCAAGGTTGTATATGGTGAGATTATTGGACTTATGTGCAAACATGAGAAGTATATAATTCTTTATCCTATTTTTAAAATATAATCTAATTTTTAAAATGTTTTTATCATATTATTCAGGGACTTAAAGTTCAACAGATCACTACTTGATGAAAAATACCTGCTCCTTATTATGCCTAAGGTGTTTGAAATGCAGTGAGATAGTGAGGTTAAGCTTAATAGTCTAAATCGTTTGATAATAACAATAAGCTTGTCTTCTGGATGGTTAACAACCTAAGTTTGCAGACCAAAATTAGAGAAAAAGGAGGGCTACAAGGAAAGCCAACATTTTGGCCCTAACCTTCTAAGGTCAATTAAGACTCAGGACATATGAGAACTTGTACTGTAACGTCATGTACCTCGGTAGTGTCCCAAATTTTCTGATCAAGAAGATTATGGGGCCAAAGAGGAAAGTGATCGATGATGTAGAGTGTGCCTAAGGAGAGTCACATGGGGAGAAGACACTCTCTCAGGCTCTCACAGAGAGCACATTGGCCAAGCAATGGCCGTGACTCATCCACATGGCTGCACTGACAAAGGTTCTACAATCTGAGGTACAGGATCTCAAGATAAATCCTGAGGGCATTTCACTGACCTTCTCAGACCAAAAAGCTACAACTCGTGTTGCATAAGTCCTGCTTTACCTTGGTCTTAACCATCCAGTAGAAAAGTATGAAGACGAAATATAGGAAATAAAGCCAGGCTGTTATGTTGAGCTGTGGGGGACTCAGGTCAATAATTTCTGACATTGCCAGTTAAACAGAAGACCCAATGCTATTATGGGCTACTGGACTCTTTTAGAATATTTTGCTGAGTTTACACACCTATAATATTCAATAACGGAACTTAGAAAAAATGGGGTATACCGATGAATGTCCATTTTGTATCTGTGTATTCAAAGTGGTTAGGATCGATATATAGTTGCATTCTCTTAATGAATAGAATGATTTGTTCTAATGGTGTTTGTAAATAGGATCACAAGTCCACTTCTTGTACAGCAATTAACCACTAAGAAGAATATATGCAGTGTATTATTTGTTGAAACTGTACTTCTGATTTGATTTGAAACTGTCTCATTGCTATCTGTTTATCAATAAAACTTTGAAAAAAAAAGAAAATGTAAATGTGAAGTTATTCATTATTTAAAATCATATAGACATATATTTATATGTTAAATGATGAATTTAGTTGTATTGTTTGAAAGCTTTATGTAACAAGAACTAGTACACTTTAAATAAAATGTAGATCTTTCTGACTTTTATAAATAATAATATAAAAGTGATCTAATAAATTTAAATGTTCCATGCTATTATTTTCAAATATGAATTTAAGAAATTATGCAATATAAATATAAAAACATAGCTAAGGTCATCCTTTCATATTCACTTCTCATAATGAATTTTTAAATACTTTTATATTATATATTAGAGAACTATGTTAGATAAATAACTTATAAAAGCAGATATAATGCAAGGAATAACAAAATATAAACTGAGAAAATCACGGAAATAAACACTTGATAAGAGTGTGTATGCTGTACAGCATTATTTCAGCATTAACACAAGTGCAAATAAAAGTAATCTATTCCGCACAGGAAAACATGCCTCATCTTAACTATGCAGCCAAAAGTCCCACTTTTGAGAGATGTTTAGTTTCAAATCAGTTATTTCAAAAACTGCCAAAGCAATCGTGGAGAGCTGTCTAGTTGAGTCCCTAGAGGATATTCATTTGTTTTATTTAAAATGTGTTGGCCAACAAAACGATCATTCCGTGGCTCCCCAAAATGAAGAAACCTGAACTCTATAGGTGCTTAAATGAAATTAAGAGAAAAACAAAAGCTCTAGAAACATACAAAATCACTGTACCTTTAAAAAAGCAAGATAGGGGCTAGGGAGATGGCTCTGTAGGATAAGCGCTTGACTGGCAAATGCAAGGATCTGAGTTCAATCCCCGGTTCCACCAAAAGAAAAAATAATAAATAAATAAATAAATAAATAAAAAAGCAAGATAATTTTAGAAGTTAAAATAAATTTTAAAATGAAAGTCCCTCGGATAATGAATACAATAGCTCTTAAAATTGCTTCTAAGAAAAAAGGTAATTAGCATTTATGATAGACATATACCAGCCAGATTCATTAGCTTAGTAAAGGAGTCCTCATTTGTGCTACAGGATTTGGAACACAATTTACCCAGGACTAAATTTCCACATTAAGGGAGATTTGATTCAGAGTGGCCACATAACTATCCTGTGCATATGTCTTACTGCATCTTATTATGTTTGATAGGACTCCATCACAAAATACCACACTGTACTCCACATCTGGAGCCAAATTAATGTGGCCATAAGTTATCTATGTAGGGGCCAGGGAGATGGCTCAGAGGAATAAGCACTTCCCTGGCAAGCACAAGGGCCTGAGTTCAATCCCCAGTTCCGCCAAAAGGAAAAAAAAGAAAAGAAAAAGATATCTATATACATATACAGATTACATAATATAAACTATACAGATCTATTATTATACATATCACAAAATGATGTGGAGTTTGAAAGAAGTGAAATAAATGTAAAAAAAATTTCTATGCTTACATTTATTTAGAAATGGAATTTAAATCATTTTAAAACTATTGACAACAATTTTTTGAGGGGGTTACTGGGGATCAAACTCAGGATGACATTGTGCTTGCCAGGCAAGCACTTAACCTGCTGAGCTATCTCCCCAGCCCCTGTTGAGAATATTAACTTTCAAAATTTTATAAAATGAAAATTGTCTATAAAAATTATGTAAGGGTCTGAGTTGGAAAGGAAAACCACATGAGTTTTCTTGTGTATAAGGGAAATTGATAAGAGAAACTCTTAAGTGTCCATGTGAAATTAAATTGAGACCTTTGCATCCAAAATTTTTCAGGCTTAAAATTGGCATGCTAAATACTTATTTACAAATTGTCATGGTTCTAGGCACAGATTTTAGAACTTTTAATTAGTCAGACATGTTGCTTAAGAAACTTTATTTATAGCCTGTAGGTTTTCTTCCTATCTGAAGAATTCTGTCTTTTCCCCCTTTGGTGCTGGGAATCACACTCAGGAACTTGCACTGCCAGGCAGGCACTGTACCATTGAGCTACATCCTCGGCCTGTATCTGAAGAATTCTAACAATTCACAAACATTACTATGCTTGCACTAAAACTGAAATAATGGGGCTAGGGAGATAGATCAGCGGTCCAAGCTCCAGCCTGGCAAGCGCAAGGTTCTGAGTTTGATCCTGGTGCCATATGCTGAGCCGGCCCTGGAACTGGGCGTGGTGGCACATGCCTGTGATCCCAGCGCTGGGGAGGCTGAGACAGGAGGATCACTATGAGTCCAAACTGCATAGTAAGGCCCTGTATCAAAAAAATTAAGTAAAATTACAAAAATGAAATAATAGTGACTATAAAACCAAAAAAAAAAGGAGTGAGCGTCCACTGCATGATTCAGGATGGCCCTGAGCTCTCCATGCTCCGGCCCTAGTCTTGCAGCAGCTAGCACCCACAAGTGTACACGACTGTGCCTGTTGCCAACGTGTTTCTCCTATGTGTCTCTAATAAAAACAAAAACCCCGAAATTCTTCCCAAATTAATTCTCATGATACGATACAGATGACTTCAATATGTTTCAAATTTTTATTCATTTATTTAGTACAGGGTCTCACTACATAGCGGGCATGGCATACAGTCCTGGAGACTGAACCTGGGTCTTTGTCCTTGCCAGGCAGGCACTTAGACTACTGAGCTATCTCTCTAGTCTTTTCTAAGACCTTATCTATTAAATAGATTTAAGTATATTGCCTGTCATATTAAAATGATAAATAATAATAATATTTCAAATAACAGGTATATTAAAGAAGATGACAAAATTATGCATGGAAAATTAAATTGAGAAAACTTGTGAAGAAAATAAAATTTTTGGTAATTACAGAAACATGACTAAGCAGAAAATTATGGACATACAATGCAAATGTGTTGTGTTTCCAATACAAGAAGTAAGAAAAAATCTGTTGGGACAGTTTCCTCTATGTATCCCGGTGATCGTCCTAGAAAGTGATTACACCCTTGAGTTGTGAATTGGGATAAAATAAGTTATGCTCACATAGCAATATTATAAAAGGAAAGGAGCAGATGCAAATTTTTATTATATCACGTTCCCATGTTAACTAAATGAATATTTGACAGTGACATCCAGATTTTGCTCTGACATTTCTGCCCTCTATCCCCTCCTCTTCTCCTCCGCTCTGCCCACTGTCCTCCACTCCCTTCCCCGCTTCAGCATTCTGCACTCCTCCCCTGCCACAGGTCAGGACCAGGTCCTAGTCAAGCGCAGATCCTGGCCCTGAGCCCGTGACTGCAGTTTAAGTTCTCACTGCAAACGGCTGAGGGTGGCCACAACTTCCCAAGAGGGCAGAGGCTGGACCCCCTGGCGGTGGTAAGGCCCCAGCAGGCAGAGTGCTGAGACTCGCGGCTTCGCACACAGTTGTTAAACAGGCGAATTATCAGGATGTGTAACCCAACAGCACCAAAATAAAAATTTTATAAATAACTTCTCCTTTATTTAGGGCAATTATATTGCATCACAGTTTACTACACAATCATAACTACAAAATGGTTTTATCTCAGCATAGTCAAATGTGCTGGTTATCTGACCATTTTTAAAGAAGATTATGATAGTCTCTGTCAAGGATTTATATTCCAAAAACTAGTATTTTCATTATGAACACATGAAACACAGGATAGGTTACTGTAGTTGTGTTTAAAAAAATGTGCATATTAGCATATAAAAGGGGAAGAAAATGGGATAGTTTGAAGAATTCATGCTTTCTACTAATATATACTTTGGCCACCTGCTGGACACATTATGGAACCCTAATCTCTAACACCCTCCACTCCTGAGAAAAGTGCTGTTCACAGCTTTTTGCTTGCTTTCTTTTCCGGGAATGTACAGCTGAACTTGCATTTTGATAGGTCACCTATTTTAATTCTCCTATTGATTAAAAATACACATACATACCATGCACAAACAATTTCTCAACTCTCAACACCCTCTTTTAACAGTTCAGGGCCTTCGGAACGTTAAGAAACTTGACTAAGATCACACAGGCCTGTAGGTCTCCTACTGCACTGTGATACCAACACATCTCCAGACAGGCCCAACATTATGAGAGTTTTGTTCTTTTACATAATTATGATTATTTGTTTAAAACCATCTAAAATTAAGTAGTTTGTGTTGTTCCTGATGGCATCAATGATCAAATAAAGTGGTCAATAAATGTAGTCTAATACTCAGTTCTATTTAATTTTGTTCTGTTTTTAACTAGTTTTGGAAATGGCTACTATCTCTATTTCTTTTATTTTTATTTTTGTTGGCTGACTCAGCCCACCCTCACAGCAAGGCTGGCATAGCATGTGGTGCCAGGGATCAAACCATGGTCCCTTGCGCCTATCTAAGCTTGCCTGAGCAAGCACTTTAGTCCACTGAACTAACTTGCCCATCCAGAAATGGCTGTTATCAAATTCTTTACTAGTTGATATTTTATAGATTACTAATGTATTAGATTTAGATTTAAAATCATATCACAAAAACCATGAACTTACTAATAAAAAACAAAACATACAGTGTAAATAAGAATATTTATCTACAAAATAACCTTTGACCTTAAAGTAGTAATAATTGAGAAGTATCATTTTTTATTATCTACTATGTGTAAAATTGTTTGCAAGTTCTTTGGTAGATACTAATTTCAATTTATTTCAAATTACCAAACAAGGGGAATGTTTCTAATATCTATGCTAATGAAATTCTTAATTTAAATATCTAAGATTCATATAAATACAAAGTATTTACCTGCTACCACATTATGAGGGCATCCTTTTTACTGCTACATAATGTTTTAGTGGACCTTTTGTACATATGTTTTTATTTAATTGTATACTTCCACTAGGTCACACATCTGTAATTATTTTTAAGGTTCTTGATTAATGTTACAAAAGTGCCTTATAAAAAGTTCATAATAAAAATCTACCATTACTCTCTTACAGTATTCTCTGTCCAGCTTTTAAATATGTAAAACAATATCTCACCTAAAGTAATATTTACTTGCTTCTAATTTAAACAAATTTTTGTTATATACTTATTTACATTACACTTCTTATTTAGGAAAATATATGTACATATTCTTACTACATTTTTCTGTTAGAATATCTTGAAATATATAATTTGTAAAGCCAATTGTGTTAGATATCTCAGTACACTGAGTTGCATCAACTGGTAGCAACACCCTACCAGTTTTTCAATGCACATAATGAAAAGAATAAATTGTTAATCACAGAGATCAGAATACAAACATTTCAACATACTTGAGTCAAAATTAAAAATCTATTTTAACATATCTTCATAAAATAATCCAACTACACATTCACTTGTATCTCACTTGCTATGTATGAGGCCCGGCTGTCGGGTGTCTGGCATAGTCTATGCTACCTAAGAGGACAGTTACAGTGATTCTCTGCGGTACTCTTATTGTTAGCTCATTTCCAAAGTGAGGGAGCTAAGACACAAGTGGAACTTTCCCAGGTCTGCAGAGCAAATAACTGGAAGAGCTGACCAGGCAGTCTGGTCCTCACAATACCTCTCACAACTTCTCCTACAAGAACAAATATTTTCTCTAATAGATGCTATTTTCTTTTTTAGAACAAAGGATTAATGTGGAAAACAAGTCTGGGAAGAATTGAATGTTATAGTATTTAGAATTCAATAACCTATTGAAAATGTACCAGTAACGTTTCAAATTAAGATTTTATCTTCCAGTGTAGATAGAATTCTTTATTTTATATCATTATCATTACTATTATTACTTTGAGACAGGGTCTTTCTATACAGTCCACACTGGCCTTGTGCTCAATTTCGTAGCCACCAGGCTGGTCTCAAACTCACAGCGATCCTCCTGTCTCAAGCTCTGGAGTTCTAGGATTATAGGCATGTGTCATGACACCCGGGGAGGGGTTTCTGGGGCAGGCATGGCATGTGGGGCCCGGGATCAAACTCGTGTCCTTGCGCTTGCCAAATAGGTGCCTATGCCTCTGAGCTACCTCCCCAGCCCCAAGAATTTTATATTAACAAAGAATGGTATCTCAGTGTTGTTTTAATTTGCATTTCATGGATGGCTAGTGATGTGGAACATTTTTTCATGTATTTATTAGCTTCTAGAATTTTTCCTCTGAGAAGTGTATGTTCATCTTGGATGCTCATTTCTGGACTGGGTCTTTAAATTTTAAAGCCCTAATTTTTTTAGTTCTTTATAAATTCTAGAGAGAATATCTATGCCTGAGTACTTATTAGTTAAGATTTTATCCTACTTTGTGGGTTATCTTTTCACTCTGTTGGTAATTTCTTTTGACGTGCAAAAACTTCTCAATAAGAGGAGGTCCCAGTTTTTAATTCTTTCAAGTGTTACCTGTGCAGTTTGATTTTTGTTCATGAACTGTTTGCCTATCCCTATGTCTTCAACAGTTCCTCCTACTTTCTCTTCTGGAAGATTTAGTGTTTTTGTTTTAATGTTTAGATCTTTAATCCATTTTGACTTTAGTCTAGTGCATGGTGATAGACCTGGGTCAAGTTTTAGTTTTTGACATGAGAGCCAGTTTTTCCAGCACCATTTGTTAAAAAGGCTATCTTACTTCCAGTGAGCATGTTTGTCCCCTTTGTCAAAGATAAGGTGGCTGAGTGTGTTCATAGAAGCTTCTGCATCTTCTAATCTATGCCATTGATCCTCAGGTT
>NW_004524724.1:3926035-3932873 GCF_000260255.1 Octodon degus
CTGGTCCCGCTGGTGCAGGTTAGCAGGAAGCTCTCCACACACTCACCGGACCTGGGCTAGGACTGGGTCTCTATATCACTTCTTGAAGTGTACTCTTTTCTTGAATTTTCTTCTTTCACAAATATCCAACTATCTTTAAGAGGTTCTTTCTAGCTTTTGTGGCACTTATTCTTTCATCTTTTCCTTAAATGTAATATGCAAGTGATTCCAAATTTTGACTCTTGGCTTTTCATTTTTCATGTGTGACTCTTAATTCTATTATTATAATACTATCACTTAAATGCTGAGACTAATGAGGTCTCTAGCCCAGACTTCTGAATCCCAGCTTTATGAATCAAATTAGTGTTAAACCCTTTTATTTGAGTATCTCATGTGAACCTCAAACCCAACCCAGCTCCAAAATGAACTCGTTTCTTTTCCTTAGAATGCCTGAGATTACCTTATTCCTCCTCTACCTGCATCAACAATATCTGCTTAGTGGCTGAGCTATAGATTCTAAACTATCACATCATTTTAAAGTATTAGTTTGCTCTAAAGAGAACATCAATTCAGACCATTTTTTCTCTTAACTTCTTTTTTTTTTTTTTTTGGCGGAACCGGGGATTGAACTCAGGCCCTTGTGCTTGCCAGGGAAGCACTTATTCCACTGAGCCATCTCTCTGACCCCTCTTAACTTATTCTTAACTTATCCTGCTTATATCACTCTAGAATCAGATGCTAAAATAATCTTTCTAGAAACAAATATACAACTTTGTTATTCTGTTGCTATAATTCAAGGAATTAATCTTAAGAAATCCTGTTGTTGTCTATTTCTTACTTGTTTGAAGCCTTTAGGCATACTGTTTTCTTTGCCTGAGATCCTGTCTATGTAAGAAGCCAGTATTTTTCTAGCTTTTTGTAATCAATTCAATGATCATCTCTTCTATGACATCTTTCTAAAACTGAAATCCATCATTTCAAAATGAAAATAATCATATCATTTTGGGAGATTCTACTCTTTTTATTGATCAAAATATATATATTTAAATTAAAAATTATTACTATAAAAGGTACATTAACATCACTTCCTCTTCAAATACTCCACTTTGCTTCAGATACTTGTGTCCAGTCATTCTTCCCAGCTTCTTAAACAGCACTGACAATCCTCCTTCATGAGTATGTCTACAAAGTATGGTCAGAACTATGGTAAAAGCTGCTGCCTAGTGCAATCCAGTGGTAAGACAGGCTTGGAAAACATGACAGTCTCCACCGACCTTACCCACCAGGCCTGACACCATGTAACTTGGCTCTCCCGTGAAGCCAAAATGACCACAAAGGGTAAATTTTTTTAATTGATTCAGGACATAGAGGCAGCCATGATGTCATAACTAAAGATACCCATGAAAGTATTTCCAGAACTGCTTCAAAAAATGGCAAGAACATTAGTGTGTGCTGGAAGTGAGGGAGAGTATTCTGAGTGGGATTAATGTCAGTGTGTTTTACACTATAACACACTTTTGTTCAATTTAAACATCCACCATTAAATCATACCATATATACATATATATATATTTACACACAATCATATATAAAACTTATTTACATCATCTATGATAATTATTGTTTTTATCTTTTAGACAAACACTAAAGTCAGAAAAGACAGGGAGTTAGTTTGTGTGTCTTGATATTCCTAGCATCGAGAATGGTGCCACACAGCATTTGTTTAATAACTGTATTGAATGAGTCTTCAAATTTCAAAAGATGAGTCCATTTTTGTTCATCTGACTAAAGCAGATTTTATTTTTATTTCTTCTTCTTCTTCTTCTTCTTCTTCTTCTTCTTCTTCTTCTTCTTCTTCTTCTTCTTCTTCTTCATTATTTTGTATTTAGGACAGGACATACAGGGTATACAGGGTCTCACTGCATGGATAGGACTCATAGTGATCCTCCTGTTTACAGCCTCCCAAGTGCTGGGATTACAGGCACGTGCCACCATGCCCAGTCTCAATTGCTGTGTCAGTGTGCCCGGGGGCGGAGCCAGCAGGGCAGGCCTGGGTTTTGAACTCCCAGCACCTGCATCTAAGCAGATGCTTTAATCCACTGAGCTATTTGGCTGGTCTAGTAGATTTTATTTGGTTTGATATCTTCCTAGAGTATGCTAGTAGAATTGTCCATATTGGTAGTACATAAACAGCATGTCACCTGCATCTCTTAATTCTTTAAAGATACTGATAAATCCTTTAAGATATAAATTAGGTCTCTGGTATCCTACGTCTAGAACACTGCTGAGCTCAAGATATAAATAAACTTAAAATTCTTTTGAAAAGCTAAAAAGTTTTAAAAGTAAAACAAGGTTTAAAATAAATTATGATTAATTTATTAAATTAATCTAGCTGTACTTGATTATGGACATATAACATATACATATTGCATAAAATTATTTTATTTTTATTTAGCTAATTGGAACAGCTGCTTTTATAAGTTAAATATATAAAAACCTTCAATAGTTAACATTTTCTGAGAAGAATAAAAAATTATAAAATGAGCAAAAATGGTAAAAAAAGAAAAAAAAAACCTTCAAGAACAAGTTAGCTAAATGAAAATATAACAAATAAAAGCAGTAGAAGAGACAGACCTGAATGTCTTCTCCTTGTGGGGTCCACGTCTTCTGTGACCACATCGTGTAATGGACAGACATAGACAAAGGAGATGGGTATGAGAGGATGGACTCAAGTAAGAGTGACACTGAAGGGAAGGGTCCAAGTCACGCTGAGAGAGTCCTGCGCGCGGTGTGGGCCAGATACCATCAGATACATAGCATAAAAAAGAATATGAAGAGCTGATGGCAAATTAATAAGGTTACTATAGGTTAGCATAATCAGAAAAAGACAGTTAGTGTGTAAAAAGGATTGAAATTGTCATAAGTACTATGTGCAGCCAATCCTGAACACTGACGTTAAAGAGAGATGGCATTAGTAAAACCAATTCAAGACATAACTGGGTCAACTTAAAATTTGTGAAAGCAGAATTCTAATTATCTGAAAAATGTTTGAGTCACGATCAAAAAAGCAATAAAAGTTCTTTAAAATAGTTTCACCAAATTTCTATGCTCTTGAAGTTTCCTAAATTAACCAGTACAAATCTGAAAATAAACTATGGCCACTGGGGATATTTCACTGAAAATTTTCAATACAACAACATATGATCATTAGAATACTGAGGAGCACTAAAGATAATACGACTCACATCAGAGGGGCTGAAATTTTACTGTCTCAATCAAAACTCAAATTACCCTCCACTTTACATAAATTTGTGTGACCACATCCCTTCGTAATACTTTTTTATTCAGAAAATGCTTTTTAAAACCACATCGTAAATCACTGAAGTTTCTATTAAAATGTATCCATTCAAATACATTATGAACTATAATAGAGCACAATTTTGGAAACACATTTTCCCCCATTGCTAGTGGATAAGTTACAAAATATATTATACAGTGACTTGAAATGCAAAAGATTTCTTCTCAATTCGGCATGTAAAGAAAAATTACTTTTATAATATTAGTGCGTTAGTATTTGCGCCTGGCCTGGATGACACAAGGCCTCTCATTCTGCGTCCCACATTTCTGAATCACACAGCACGAGATCCTTGAACAGCCAGCGTGCTCAGTTCTTCAGCGGCTCCACCATAGTTTTTAAGTAATTTATGGAAAAACATGTTAGAATGTTAGTTTTTTGAAATTATAGTTCTTGAGAAAAATAATATGTATAGCAAATTTATCAATTTTGTGAACAATGAGAAAATGAAATTTCATTATAGGAAAATGCTAAGATGACCAAAACTTTTTTCCTTAGGAAAAAAGAAACACATCCTCGTAAGAACTATAGAAAATGCCAAAAAACAATGTCATATTTTGAAACTTAACGATTTTTTTATTATTATATAAACATATTTTCACCTATTTAAGCCAGATATTCATTACAGTTACATTCCAAGCCAGAAGCTGCTGATAGAATTGACTGCCAGAAAAAATCTTGGTATCCTCCCCGTCTACCCATCTCTTAGAGAAGAGAATTTAAAAAAAATAAAAGGCATATTAATAACAGGTCAGCATTGAATTATTTATCTTCCTTATTGTATATACAAAATTTCTATAGATACACATTTACCACATTACTAGAATAGCTTCCTCCCACATTAAAGGAAAATTGGTATGAATTGTTTAAAATATTATTTACACGCACTTTCAACTTCAAGAAAAATTTTTTTCAGTAAACATACAAAATAAAGAAAGCTTCTTTCTCCACCAAGTATTTTCCTGTATCATATTTGGTACTAAGGCAATGGTACATGGATTTAAAACATGAAAACCTATTTGACTAACTCACACATCCATTTTAGTGAACTACGGAAGCAGAGCGTCCAAGGCGACTTCCCCAGTGCCACAGAACAAGTTCAGTGGCAGTCAGAAACAAAACAAAGGGCTCCTCATCACCCTGCCAATTTTCATTCCAGGAATGTATGTGACCCAATGAAAACATCTGAAATAAAAAGCTAAACATAGAACACAAAATCCTGTCATGATGACAACTGAACTGGATACTTATTATACAGTTTATAATTAGAGACATTTTTAAAAAGAGGTACATGCCAAATCTGGTAATACACAGTGCACTTATTTGTGGATGGAATGGGTAATAGTTATCTTAGAACCAATAATTATTAAACCATTTTTAAATAGTAAACAAAATTTACACTACTGAAAGGAGATACAAATAAAATGTGCCCGTGATATCACTACTACCAAAGAGTATCAATTAAATAATTTTTTCATTCTGTATGTGAATATGATGCACCAAGAAACTAAGCTTATATGAAACATAAATTTAACCTGATAAAATATTTAGGCGAATAGTTTTAAAGTATATGAACTGTACTTAAAACCTGTAGGCTTCTCACTTCCTTTGTGATCAGTTTTATCATGTACTATTTGCATTAAAGCAGCTTCATTTTAACAGAAACCTACAGTCAATGTCATCTCAACTGTCAGGTCTCCTGTAAACAGCAGTGTGCTGTAAGTACTTGCACACAGTACTGTCGCGAGCAGCCCACCTTTCTGAGCCCTCTCCCCACCCAGTCTCCTCCTTTCCTCTGATCATCACCAGGCTACAGCCAAACACACTTTTCAGTGGTTAACAATTCATTCGAAAGAGAGCTCCTTGTCTTTTACTTAACTACTAACTAGCAACCAGACTCCTCTGTAATCAATAAGAAGACTCTCCACTAACCAAGAGCAGGTCAGGCTGATTGAGGACAGTAAAAGCAACCTCTGTCTTAGGTGCCCGTTACTGTCGTAATTAAGGCGGGGTGGTCCAGCCTTAGCAAATGGAAGAACTTGGCAAAGATGGTGTGCAGTGCTCTGTCTGTTGTTGCTTATAACTGCATATAAAATATTCTTGCAGATCACAATGAAAGAAAAGATGCTTATGAGACAGAATAAATAATTCAAAAGCACTGTTTTCATTGGTTATGTCAAAAATAGTTTTCAACAAATATTTTAAAATTTGACGCATTATCAAGTTGTAAACTATAGAAAGGATTGATTTTTAATCAAACAAATATAATACACAAACATACAGAGATACTCAAAAGCAATTTATATTTTGATTTTTTAATAAAAACCTACTAAAGATACACTGTACATTAAATATAAATAAAAAGATCATGAGAATGAATATAACAGCTATTATATAAAATTTTGTGCAGACCAAAATTCCTTCCCCTACCAATAATGATTTAATTATTACATTTCAATTGAATACATATCTCAAGGTCAAACTGAAATGATAATCTGTCACCAACTTGATTTAAAAAGCCAAATGTATGCCATTCATTGGTAAACATGGTTCTCACCACGAATATGTGATATATATTTGAAATTTTGTTGATTGGTTATTGTTCCCACGTATGATTTTACAGTAGGCACACAGTGAGCTATCAGATCTAATTGTACTTGAATTAACATAAAGCCTACAGGAGAAAGTACTTTGGGAAAAATGCTCCTGATAAAAAGGAACAAAAGCCTTATGATTTTGAGTACTGCATATGTTACAAACAAAGCACAAATAAAAGCTAATCATAATACTAGGGTTTATTAACATCAGAGTCATACACTGTTTTCTTTGGTGAGAGAAGAGACACAGTTCATAAGGTAGGGAAGATAAACATCTACCTACAAAGACCTGAATGCTGCAACTGTCAAAATACAGCATACTTGTTTTAGTGTCTGTGTAGCACCCTGGAAGCAATTGCTCACAGGAGGAAAGTAGGACTGTATTTACTTACAAGGATCTTAGCAGCATTTAATTACAAAATTTATCAGTTGATATGTGTTTTATAAAACATTCAATTTGTTTTGCACCACTTTTCTTCTCTATTAAGAATAAAATGCACCCATTTTCCAACAATTCAGAAAAAAAATTAGAAAACACCTAGCAACAAATAAGAATACAAGGGCTGGGGAGATAGCTCAGCAGTCTAAGTACCTGTCTGGCAAGAAGGGACCTGGGTTTGATCCCCAGTACCGCATGCTGTATCAGACACTGAGACTGGGTATGATGGCACACACCTGTAATCCCAGCGCTGGGGAGGCTGAGACAGGAGATTACTATGAGTCTGAGCTGCATAGCAAGACCTTGTATCAAATAAATAAATTATAAATACATAAATAAATAAAAAAACAATACTGATTCTTTTTTCCAGACTGGATGGATTAAATTGGTATAAAATTAAAAGATTACTTTAGAAACTGCTCTAGACTAAAGTAAATTATGTATACAGTACTTTTAAGAAATTTAAAA
>NW_004524724.1:3932973-3937795 GCF_000260255.1 Octodon degus
TTTTTTTTTTTTTTTTGCCAATACCATGCTTAGTTTACCACAGTAGCTTTGTACTATAATTTCAAGTCAGGAATTGTAATGCCTCCTGCCTCGTCTTTGTTGCTCAGGATTGCCTTTGCTATTCTAGGTCTGGGAAGAATTGAATGTTTCTGGTTCTAAATAAATTTTAGGAATGATTTCTCTAGGTTTGTGAGGTATGTTGGTGGAATTTTAATAGGGATTGCACTACATTTCCTGTTCAAGAAGATTATGGGGCCACAGAGGAAAGTGATCAACGATGTAGAGTGTGCCTAAGGAGAGTCACATGGAAAGAAAACATTCTCTCAGGCTTTCACGCAGAGCAAACTGGTCAAGCAATGGCCGTGACTCATCCACATGGCTGACCCTGACAAAAGATCTACAAACTGCTGTCCAAGGTTTCAGGGCATGTCCTAAGGGGATTTGACTGGCTTTGTCAGATACAAAAGTTACATTTTTTGTTATATAGGTCTTGCTTTATCTTGGTCTTAACAATCAAGCAAAAAAGTATAAACATGAGGCATAAATAGTAAATCCATATTAATATGCTGAGCTGTAAAAGGCTCAAGTCAACAACTTCTGACACTGCCAGTATTGCGGATAACCCACTACTATTATAGACTACTGGACTATATTTGATTACTTTGCTGAATTTATGCACCTACAATACATGAATGGCAATGGAATACACACACATCTTTGACAAAAGTAAACAAAAAAACGGGGATATCAATGAAGGACCATTTTCTAGTGAAAAAAAAGTATATATATACACAAAATAGTTAGCATAGATATACAGCTACTTTCTCTTAGTTCAATGAGAAGTTTTGAACTAATAGTATTTAGACAAGATATCATGTCTGCATCTTGTACTATGAATAACTACTACAAAGACAACAATATGCAATGTATTAAATATTGTCCTACTAACCCATAAACATATAAACCTGTAATCTTAAACCTATATAAAATATTCCTGTCAAGTAACATCTAAGGTGTGTAGCACAGTACAGGGTGGAGTTAATATTTTGTTTCCTGTTAGAATTGAGTGATTACCATTTTCTAATAATAGAGGTACTAGGAGTATGGTTTTTATAATTGTGCCAATCTTGAGCATTTCTTAGACTTTCCTCTACAATACTGAGTTCGTTAAATATAGGATGTAACCAATGCACAAGAAGCATCTATAAAATACAATGTGTAATAAGACTGATAAAAATTAAATACTAGAAAATTTCAGCGAATTTTTTTTCAGTGAATTTGTTTGTATTTGTACACGTTCATAAGTCACATTATCCTTACAATGAACGGTACTTCCATTTATCATTTAGGAACATGAATACAACCGAACATCATATGGAAACACACAGGATTTAAAACTTGTGCGGAGCAAGTGTGACAAGAAATGAAGTCCAAGCTTGAAACGAACCTGCCCTGGCCTGGTACTGTGTCCCCTCTGGTCCCGGTTTGGAGGTCCCACCCTTAGCATAAAGCACCAGGGCATGAAGCTGCAGGAAGGACTGAGGTCCGGAGGGCTGGGAGTTCCTGCCCTCACCAGAGACCACAGGAAGCAGCCCTTCAGCCTGGTGACGCCACAGAGAAGAGGAGTCCTACGGGCCAGAAAGAGCTCTACACAGATGCTGACCCTGCACATGCCTCAACCACGACTTCCTGCTCTCCATAACTGTAAAAATGCAGTTCTCTCATTCATAAGCAGTCTGAACAGACCAAAATGCTGTATATCAATAGACAACACAGATCAGAAAAATAAAATGAAACAAAAAAGACTGTTTTGTAGCTAAAATGAAGCTGTATTTGTATCAATTTTGAAATTTTTCCTTAGATATCCCCAACAGGATCCTAAGTAATAATTTTATCAGCTTTTCTGTTTGTTACACTTATTCTCATATTGTTACTGTTTGAACTTGATTCAATTTAAACTGTTCTCAGCTTTTCAAATTAACAAGAATACCTGACAAATCCATAGATTTGTCTATTTTTTTCTTTTCCATATTTTCTGAAACTCTTGAAGTACCACAGAATCACTATAATAATATACTCAACACAATAATATAAACATAAATATCAAATGTAATAATTTGAAACATGGCTAACAAAATGCCTCTTGGTTCTGAAGTTTCCTTATGAATAAAGTTGGCATATTTTGCAATCACTAAGACTGGCAGATACTCTAGAGTGGGTCAGCAAGTAATTCTGAAAATGTGGGTAATTAAAACTTGAATTTAGAAAGAGGGTTATGTTTGGACAGGATATCCTGTCTGCATCTTATACTATGGACAACCAGTAAGAAGATAATGTACAACGTATTAATTATTGAAACTGTCCTATTAATCAATTTTGAAATTGTCTCATTGCTATTTGTTTCTCAATAAAAAAATAAAGAAAAATAGGAAGAGGGTAAGATGTTGTTTCGAAAACTTACCAAATAGTAATTTAAAAATCTCTTTTATATTGTTTGTTGGCTTTATTTAAATGGCCTCTAAGCCTTGTTTAATAATTACTTTAAAAATTATGTTACATGTAATTTTTAAGAGTACAGAAAAAACCATAATGCATAGTAATCAACCATGTTACCTCTTATTTAAAAGAATCTTTAGTTTTCCAAGTGTTAATTACTGTTTTTCTTTTGTTTTGCTGCATCAAAATATGTAGTCAAGTTCATCCCTCCATGTACCATTTAATTATGGTGAATATCTTGGACTTATCACAGTTAAAGGTCTTATAATTATAGCTTCAAACAAAACCTACTCTGATCAGGGAGATTATTTGACTTAAGAAATTACTTTTCCACCATATTTTAGATAAAGTATTATTGGGTTTTCTTTCTGTCTTTTTAGGAAAGGGTCTACAGCATCTTCAGGGTCTTATTACTAGATCAGACTCACAGTGATCCACCTGTTTACAGCCTCTCAAGAGCTGGGATTACAGGTGCACGCCACCACACCCAGTCTCAATTGCAGCCTCAGTGTGCCCTGGGGGCAGGGCCGGCATGGCAGGCCCGGAGATCAAACCTCCGGCTCCAGTGCCTGCTTGCAGGCACTTTAATCCTCTGAGCTATTTGGCTGGCTCTGGATAAAGTATTATGTAATACTTAATTTTATTGGATAGTGTTTATAAAGAAAAATAACTTCCATATTCCTTTGATATGTATGAGTCATGACCAGTAAAGATATCATCTTCAAGCATTCCAGTTTTTGAAAAGCCTTAACTTTATCTTACTTTCATGATACAGATAAAACATTCTAAATTGTTTGTCCTAAAATTTGCTGCTTTCTCTTCAAAATGATCTCCTCTTCCTCCTCTTATTATCTTCTCAATGTTCCTTTGGAACAGAATGCACATGTCTTCACTGACCTCTAACTAGCAGGGAGTGTTACCCGGTGGTACAGACCCAGGACTCACTGACAGTTTTCAGGGTCTACCACAGAAACTCACCAAGTTAGACCCTCCTCCTCCATACCAGGAGGAAAAGAGGGATCGCAGCCCTGAAGCTACACTATAGTTTTCAAATTTTACCCATGGTTTCAGCTTGTGTTTAGTTAGCGATGCAAGTGTATGATTTAACACTTGAGCCGTGAAACAATCCCTTTGTCCAAACTCTAATCACTTCACATATGTCCTTTCCCTCTGTATGCAAATCATGGGGGTCCTTTGTTAACCTCTCAAATGAACCTCTGAATGGTCTGCTCCCTCAGCTTAGCCATTATGCAATTCCACGTGCACCTTCCTCACCCAGCACTTGCTCTCCACTCAGCATCCTTGAGTCTGTACAGTCACTTTACCTCTCCAGAGCTGCTTTCAACAATTCTCTCTGTGTTGCTTAGCAACATGGTCACTGGTTTTAGTGTGGACTGTGAAATCCCAGAGCTTGAATCTGCATGATCTACTCCTCTCCATCACTAACTGGAACACTGGGCCTCCAACAAGTACAGCACTGCTCTGGGAAACACTGTTAGAGAAAGTTGCTCAAAGAAACACCCAAACATCAGCGAATCAGTGATAATAACCTTCTATTCATCTTCATTATCACCCCACATTCCAGGGTTTTCACTGAACCCTTTGTCAGTGTACTAGAATTTTTGCATCTAAAAATTATTTACTATGACTAACATTTCCCAGTATTTGGACATCATGTCAGCCACTTTCCTTGACAGGTACCTTCAAATTCTGTACTCTTGTTTTCTTTCTTCAACTGTCCAAGAAATTCCAATCTTACATTGAATCACATCAAAAATGTGCTGATCAGCCAGTTTCATGATTTTGAGAGACCCAATGTCCTGACAAGGCTCCAGCCTTCGATTAGCTGAACCATCACCATTCTTTACATTACCCTTGGTGAACTTCCTCTTTCATCCCTCCACGGTAGCTACTCCTAATTTTATAATTTCCCCATACCATTGGGAAGTCCAAGTTACACTCATCACTTTCATATTTTTTAAACATTCAATCTCCATTCCCTTCCTTCTTCTATTTGGTTTCCACCTCCAATAACTTTGATGAAGCCAGTCAAGACAATGATCATTATTGATTAGTTTTTCTTTTTCTTTTTTTTCTTCTTTTTTTTAAATGTATTTGGTTGTTGCAGGGTCTTACTACATAGTTCAGACTCATGGTGATTTTCCTGCTTTCAGCCTCCCTAGTGCTGGGTTACAAGCATGCACCACTGCTCCCAGACTCTGGCAGGTTGGCCCGCGCAGGGGGTGGGGCTGGCGTAACATGTGGTGCCGGGGATGGACCCGCAGTCCCTGTGCTTGCCTAAGCTTGTCTAAGTTTGCGTAAGCAG
>NW_004524724.1:3948702-3966362 GCF_000260255.1 Octodon degus
TAAAATATGAGAATACTGAAGAAAAATCTTAAAATATAAAATTCACTAGTAAAATACTTCATTAAGCATTTTTTCCTTAAGATAAATTTTATAAAACACAATTCCAAAGGTAGAACGGACTGAAGAAAAACCCCAATCTTCAGCAGAATTATAAATTCCATAAATAATGTAATCTGAAAGAGCACAATTGGAAGAAGTTAAAGATAAATACATTGATTAAATCATACAATGCTAAAACTAAGGATTTATGTACAAGTTAGGCTGTTATAGTAAGTAGTTAAATATAACTTACTTGGAGCATTTTCAATTTGAAAAATATTACAGAATCATAGCGTACCCTCAGCAAAGTGTTTCATTGTCCTGACTTACAAAAACTCAGACTTATTTTTCAGACAAGATACAGCTAAGTAAAAGCACAGTCATTTGTTTCAGAGTAATTAAAATATGAACAGCTGAGAGAATTTAAGATTTTTTCGTAGTAAAAATCATACATTATACTTAGAAAATAACAAATCAAGTCTAATGCATTTATGGATAGAGTCAATCACCAAATACATCAAAAGTCACTTAACATTACATTTTCAAGACTATTCATTTTTTGTGAGCTTCTTATTTTGGAAAATTTATGAAATTGTCCTAGTTCCAAAATATATATTAACCCTCAGGAATTCATCATTTAAGTTAGTTTTTCTGAGAGACTCTATGTAAAACTTGTGGCTAAAATATGTCACATAAAAACTATGCTCTTTTCTCTTCTATATTTCCAATTACTGTAAGAACAGATAAACTTACAGAGCAACAATGATAAAGTTCAATAGTTTAACATTTGTTTTCAGTGCATAATAGCAATGCATTATTGAATACCATAATATTCTTATCCAGAATTAGACTGTTCATTTGAAAAATTAAAAAAACAGATTATCCATGTTTATGCATCCTTGATTTATATTAAGACTGGTTGATTAATTTTTAAGGCCTAAGAAAACTTTTATCCACATTCTATGTCAGGAAGATGGAGACTAAACACCATGCATGAATTTTAGAATTTAAAATAATTTAAGATTTTTGTAACTCATGCACACATCAAGGACATTATTATGATAAATATCTTTATTCTGCCTAGGACTCTTTATTCATACTGACCTCCTTGAAGAGAGACTGAAAGTAAGCCACTGCAGTTGGTAATAACCCTCTCAAGATGGCTGAGTTCAGAAATGTTTAGGTTTTTTTTCTACAAAAAAGTGGATAAAACCATGATACTGAAATTCACCCAAATATTTTACCCATTTTTTCAGTCAATATCTTGCCATGCAGCTTCCAGTTTTACAATTTTATTTTTAAGTTAAGATTATTGGTACAATTAGATTCAAGTAATGACCATATTCATCATAGGGAATTTGTACATTTATCTGTTATATCTTGATTCTTTTTTATACTTAAAGTAAAAATTCCAAGTGTATTTTTATGATTAGAATGTTGCCTAGAAATGGCGAAATTATTATTGCCTAGACTTTCAGAGAACAGCAGCAGAGACAGAATGTGCTCCGCACTGTGGCTGTGCAGTCAGCTCCCTCAGGCTTCACAGCAGCCCTTGAGGCGCGAAGCCCACGAGGTCGCCAGACTAAGCCACTATGAGGAGCCTGGGATGGTTCACCAAGATGACCTCTTAGATTTCAGTGCATAAAATTATAAAACCAGCAGTGGTCATAATTAACAGGTTATTAATAGCACAAACTACTTAAATGTAGAATAAATGACTCCAAACACATCTTTTGCAAAGTTCTGCCTGCATCAGAAACATGGTTATTTAAATGCAATCAGCACAACTTGATATTCCATTACTTCCCTCCCATTTTATTGCTCAAAAGTCTGAATAATCAAAAATAGCACCTATATATAATACTTATCTTTTCATAATAAGAAAATTTATGGAACATTACTGACAGCATATTGCACACTTATGACATTTAGAATTTGAATTCAGAGGATCAATTTTCCTAGTATACAAGAAAATGTATGTTTGCCAAATAGAAAAGTTTGCAAAGAATTTCAACTATGACATTAAAGCATGCTAGTTAAATTAAATTTCCTCCATTACACATATAGATTATATTTAATCACAAGGCTTAAGTGACGAAATATACATACAGTACATGGGAGAATACACTAAACAATTACATCTTTTAATTTTTGCATTTGTTAAACTTGATGCTTTTAGTAAAACATTGCATCATTTTATCATTTTAATGTATAAATATATATATATATACACAGGGCTACAAACACATATTTGTTTGTATCAGATACGATGGCAAACAAAACATATAAATAATAACTATGATCCTGATAACCCATATCACATATATAGCAAGGAGACTTTTTACAGTATTATTTTTGTTACATAAATTACAGCATTAATTTTATATTTTGTTCATTTTTAAATAGCTCCTTACATACCTTAAGTTACTATATTCCACTTAAACTGAAGATCTGAATAAACATGGTACTTTTCTTACAATTCTGTAACTATTTTTAAGTTCCCAAAGTGAATTCTAGCTTATTTTACTACAGTTTCAATGTACCTTGTTTTATGAAAAGAATCAGACAGTCACTTGCACGTTGGTGTCTTTCCTTGCTCTCCAAACTTCTTATATAACTGATAAGATTTCTCAGAGCACCCATTCTGCTTAATAACACTGATCACATTACTAATAGCTTACTAATTAGTATAATTATTTTTAATTTGTGTATTTTTGCCAGATGAAAATGCCACAAGGGCCAGTACTTTGCTTTTCTACTGGAGCAATTCATTGCCACCTCCAATTCTTGGCATGCAGCTGGACTGTAATGAAAACGTTACTAAATTAGTTTAGTTTATATATTGATATGTTTTAAAATATAAGTTTTAAAGGTCTATGGTGGAATAATAAATCATCACATAGTACGTTTACACTGTTACTCTAGGCAGATTTTTAAAAATATGATTAATAACATTCTACTCAAATTTTAATTTAAATGTACTCGTTAAGTGAGTAAAGACAGCAATGATTATTCAGGTGACTGAGCTCTAAAATTTTCCATTTTTTTCTTTTACTCTTTCTCTATGTTAGCAGTTTTCTTTCCTCCACTTAAATCTTTCCAAAATTAGAAAAGAATGAAACAAAAATGTTTTATTTCAATTCTTTGGCAGAAGTAATGGTTTGAAGAAACTTTTACTGAGTTCACAAATTATGCCATCCCTTCTCCTAGTTATTGCTAGCAATATTTTCAGCACCAGAAGTTGTAAATATCTGGTACAAATACTTCAAAAACATTTATAGTTTAAATATAGGCATGTCCTACAAAGGCAAACTTTAAATAATAGCTTCAGCTTCTAAAATACTTTTTAGGGAAGCAAGTACAGACTCTCAGGTGAGGTGCAAGGAGTGATAAGGCAGATATTTATTTGTACTAAGTAGTCATTTTTTCCCTAAAGGGGAAAACAATTCCATTTTCCCAAAATATGTATTATTAGTTTTCAAACAAATTTTGAAATAAGGTATTCACCACTCTAATCTACAGGGGACCCACACACTGCAAAGATCACACCAAAAGAGAAGAACGAGGCACGGGGAGGACACGCGCGCGCTGAGCAGGCATGCGGGGCGCTGCGCTAGCCTCATGCTTCCCCGAGCCACACCCTGACAAACCTGGCTCAGACTGCTGTTTCTTTTTCGGCAATGGTTTGTCAGCACTTACTGTACCATTCACCGTTTTCTGCTGGTCTTCCCATGTAACTTCTAGTATAAACCAAAGAGAAAGGCATCAGAGCTTGTCAGAAACCTTAGAAAGTGTGTGTAACAAGAACCTAAAAATAGTTTAGGGCTTTTACAATCACATGTTTCCTACATTCTGATATATACTCTGAAATAAGTAGTTAAAAAATTATATGTAGGACTATGACATTAATTGATTTACAGTCTTAAAAATTCTAAGCAGTAAAATTTATTTTTGATAAATTTCAAAATCTATTTCAATAAAATAAAGGGAACAAGTAGAAAGGAAATGATAAAATAGTTTAACAAAGATCTTTTCTTTTATGATATTAAATATTTTGGAAATAAGCAATGCATTGTTTTTTACTACTGAAAAATTAAATGTGTATAGATAATTATAGAAGCTTTTACATAGCAAGAGAAAATTCATAAACACAGTTCAATATGTAAGAAAAAAGGCTATTTTACCAGCGTATTTAGTACCTTCACTAAAGAACAAAATATTTTATATGCTATGAATATGAACTTTATCAGTAAAACCCTGATAAATGAAAACAAAATATTTAGCAGTAACAGCTTAGCATCACTAAATATGAAATATATGACTTATTTAAGATTGTCTAGAATTATTTCTACTGTGGTACAACTTCATTCATTCTACAAACATACATTCAGCACCTACTAGGCATGTCCAGGTATGGGGGCTGTAACAGCAAACTTTCATAGAAGTTATCTTTCAGCAGGAAAGATACAGATGTAAAGAGATAAATAAGTAAATATATTGTGACTTAGACATTGATACCTGTTAAAAGAAGAAAAACGAGGTAGATAAAGCACACTGAAATGTCCAGTGCATGAAATTTTAGATAGGGAAGTCAGGCAAAGTCCTCCCTAACAAGGCAACTACCTCAGTAAAGAACTTAAGGGCATAAGGTAGCTCTTTGGGACCGGATTCCCCAGGGAGGAGCACGCAAATGCAACTGCTCTTGGGGAAGCATGTCTGACCTGCTCCTGGGCAGCACCAGGGCCAGTCTGCTGGAGCAGAGTAAACAAAGAGGAAGTGCAGAAGCAAGGCTGAAGCAGGAGAATAGAAATGGGAAGTGGGAGTAGACCACGCGGTGTCTCATTAGTCACAGTGAAAAGACTCAGCGGCCATCATTTCATCTTATTCTCTGAGGAGCTCTCATAAACAAAGATAACTCATGTTGCTTTACTTTCTTTGCAATCACATACTTCTAAAGCTCTGTGTACTTACTATAAGGCAAAGGGACCTTTATTATCCATGTACTTTTTCTTTTTTTGTATTTCAGTAACAGTCTACAGGGTTTCACTATGTAGATCGGACTCGTAGTGATCCGCCTGTGTTCAGCCTCCCAAGCGCTGGGATTACAGGCACATGCCACCACACCCAGTCTCAATCCCTGTCTCAGCGCGCCCTGGGGACAGGGCTGGCACCTTATGCTGGGGACTGAGCCCCGGCCACTGCTTCTGCCTAAGCATGCACTTTAGTCTGCTAAACTATTTGGCCAGCCCTTATCCATGTATATTTTAATCCCTGTGATGTTTCACTATGCCATACATGGTACTCTGCTACATTGTCAGTGTTTAAACCTAAATTGCACAAAACCTATTTTAAAATGTGAAGCACATAAAACATACTGGAAAAAGAAACCCACTGTACACAATGGGGAGAGCGCTTCACACCATACGTGGGCAATTTTAAATACGTTACTGTCTTTGATTGATGATCACAGTATTAGAATCGACTGAATCAGGAATTCCCAATCCCGAGACCTGAAGTAAATGCTGTTAAGAGTAGGAGTGTGTATTCCAGACTCCAGACAAATCACGTACTGCAATAAAACAAACTGCTTGCTCTGGTGATACTAAAACTGTGCCATTACTAGATACACAGTTGCTACCTTGATTTTCCCAACAGTAAATAATCGGGTAAGACAGATTTACACAGGTAAGCAATTCAAATAAAAAATTTATATTTTAATCAACCATTTATGGAAACAGAAATTTTAAAATACGTAAAGCACCTAAGTATTTTCTGCAACCCTAGTTGTCCTTAGTATAAAAATAAGGGTATCTTCAGCTCCTAAGTCACAGTTCTAATAATTGCAAGCTTATAAATACCAGATCAGTTTTCCCTGATGCAAGTTAGCCAAACAGAAAACAATAAACCCCTTAATAGTAAGCTGCTTAATATTGACTAACTTGTACTTTTGTTTATTTAGCAATAAATAACGATCTTATAAACTGCACAGAGTTGTGCCCCAAATCAAACGTGACAGTTATTATTTTAAAAGGTGTTTCAGGTTTTGCTATTTGATAGTTACATTTCCAGTAACAGAAGACACTGCCGCTGAAGCAAGACCGAGTGTCTATGAGTAGGAATTGCTTGTTATGGATATGTGTAGATTGGTTGAGAGTATATTCTGAAGTTCGGAGAAAAAAGTTCAAAACCTAACATTTAATTTGTAAACACGTTCTTTGAGTTAATATTTTAGTTGAAGATAAACCTTTTCTAGTCAGCCACATTGACAGGGTGAAATTAGCAAATATTTGAATATTTATGATGCCAGTAAGAGAAAAGGTCCAATAATACCAAGCTTATAAATACCAGCCAATACAACAAAGAATGAATTAAATCAAGGTTATGGTTGACTGCTAGAAAAGAAAATAGGTTTATCACTAGACTGAGCAAAGAGGTTGGCTTTCAAGAACGGTGCCATCATATACTGAGGTCGAACAGCGTACAACCTCAGGTAAGTGTTATAGCGTATCTTGCCTGTGACTTTGTCAAGTGTGATATATCTATATATATAACAGAAAGAGAGGATATATACACATAGCATATATATATATATAGATATATAGATATATCTATATATAGAGAGAGAGATGTATTATTAAATTCCCCCCAGGATCCTCACCATGGATTGAAAACAGGGCTTGTGCAAGCTAGGCAAGTACTTTAGCTATAGCCTCAACTCTGGATTTGTTATTTTTGATGTGAGAAAAATCATCCCCAAAGAGAGAAAAAAATTACTGTAATATACCATATCTCAATGTATCTAAAAGTATACTTGATTTAGTATGACTGTCTTAAGTGTTTTATATGTTTTATTGGCTTCACACTCTAGCTGTTAATCTGTACCCATGACAAATTATAAAGACATAAAATAAAGAAATGAATCAGAAAAGAAAAAAAAACTGGTCTTAAGAAATCTGAAAGTTTATTCCTGCTCTGAAATTATAGTCACTCTTTTTTCTAAATTTCTAGACTGATAACTTATTTTTATGGTCTTATTTTTGTTTTGTTTTGTTTTGTTTCTCATCTGCAAAACAAGAAGAGAAATAGACAAACTGGATCCTGTGGAAGAGTACATATAATAGATAAAATTGAGACACTGACAGTTTCGAAGTTCCAAGTGTAGCTACTATTAAAGTCTGTACTGAAAGTAAAGTATCTACTTTAAAATAGAATTAAAATCATAAAAAGAGCAAGGTGTGGTGGCACATGTTTATAATCCCAACACTTGGAGGCTGAGACAGGAGGACTGCTGTGAGTACAAGGCCAGCCTGGGCTACAAAGTAAATTCATGACCAGCCTAAACTGCATAGTGAGACCCTGCCTCAAAAACACCAATCAATCAATCAATCAATCATTAAAAGAACATCACTGGTCACAGTTCATTAACTCATGTACCACTTCAAAAACAATGTTAAGAGCTCTCCATACTTAGCTCCTTTTAAATTTATAGTTCATATGATTAAAATAAAATATTTAATTAAATGCCAATTTTCTATATGGAATATGATCCTATTGAAAGTGGTTTTAGTTACATTAAACTAAAATAGAAAAAAATCTAAACATGCAACATTTTAAAAAGACTTTCTTAATTAAAGGTCTTTCTGGTAAGTGTTGAAAAATAAAGTCTTAATCTGACATATTAAACATCTTAAAATTGAAATTTAAGTAGAGAGCTTGCCTATAATATTTTATATCTAATACCAAAAAGTAAAAATCAGAGATATATAGTTGCCAAGTATTACTTTGAGTGACTATTCATATGTCAGTCTGACAAAAGCTATGAATCATGGGAGTAGGAAAGAAATTTCTTCTAGCAAGACAATTTTTTTCACCAAGATGCTTATGAAATTACTCCCAAGCATTTAAAGCAAAAGTTATCCTAATTAGCAAACAATTTCACATATCTTATCTCACTAGATTCCTCAGGGTGGCAGTCTAGGAATAAAAACTGATACTGAGTACCTTTTCTCAGATGAGTTAACTAGGCGAAGGCCCAGAGCCACACCCATGATTGGTGTTCTATAGAACAGACCCGATCACAGTTCGAAAACATGCCTACGCTTTCTCCTATGCCCTGCCACCTTCCTAAACTTAGATTACTCTCAGCAACGAGAAGGTAGCATCATCTGTGTTTAGCAAGTCAACAGTGACATGGCCTTCTAGATTTTACAGAGAACTATGAAGTAGAAGTGAGTTCTTTCCTAGATCTGATTAGTCATTTGAGACTTTAGATGTATACAAGATATAAAATGAATAAAAGGAGAAAGCTAAAAGAGGAAATGCACCATAAAAAGAAAAACTTGAGGAAAACTGAGAAAATTTCTATTTATATGGATTTAATCTGCCACACTGGTTTACTTAGGTTTGAGAATTATAAATGGGTATAGAAAATTTAAATGTACATCTTATATTTAAGACCGAATGTACTTCTTTGATCCTGGTACCACATGCCTTGCTGGCTCTGGAACCCAGGCGTGATGGACGGGGATCGAAACCAGGCATGGTGGTACACACCTGTAGTCCCAGTGCTGGGGCTGAGACAGGAGGATCACTACAAGTCTGAGCTGTATAGCAGGACCCTCTACCAAATAAATAAATAAATGAATAAAAGTTTTAATAGCTTGATTCTTTTTATATTTTTCTTAGCCCACATTTCTAAGAATAGATGTTCATTAACCAGCATTACACAGTATTTGGACACGCACAGCATCATGTCAACTTAGGGTGCTACTGAGCATCATTCTGTCTCAATAATGCATGTAAAGGACAGTACGCAATCTAGCACACATTTAGTCTATTAGTTAAATGAGCAGTGTTTTTAAAATTTTATTGTATTTATTTATTTTTGCAGTGCCAGGGATTGAACTCAGGACCCTGGGCTGCGCCATCTCCGTGGGGCCAAGCAGTGTTTTCATACTGTTACGCCAGAAACCCATAGCAGAAAGACCATCTGCAACATATTGAACACAACATATTTTGTTCCTTTGGCTGAAAATAAAATTGGACATAATTACTTTATTCAAAATTCCAGCCAATGGAAGAAACTGGAATAAAATTGACATTACCATTGCTAATATTGGGAAAAAATACCAAATTAATTTTGTCTGTAACTGATGTTTAAGAATTCTGTCACTAATTTAAATAGTTAACGTCAATGTGCTAAAGAAAGGGCTGTCAACTTTAACGGTTGGTCACTTATGGCAGTCACATACGCTGTGTTCAAGTTATGTCCCAAACCCACTTCATATTCATAAGAAACAAAAGCACTATGGGAGAAAATTTTAAAATGTTCAATATTTTAGCTTTTCATAAAGCTTCAGATTTCAAAGTGTCAAAGGATATTAAAAATATATTGTCTTCTACTTGATGCTATGCATGACCTGATATCTTTATTCTGTATTTAAAGCTATGTAAATTAGAAATATCTTATAAATATACAGTTAACTAAAAGTTAATGGCAAAATGAATAATTCAGTGGTATGATTCAACAATTATTTCCTTTCTAAATATAGTTTATTGTATCAAATTTATGTTTTCTTTATAATGGTAAATTCTCAAAAAAGAATTACATCAGCTACTTCAATTCTCATACCTCTGTCTCATCCACCAAGACATAACAGAACACCGTAATCTTATACTAACCTTGTGTGTAAATTTTGCCTTATTAAACATTGTGCCTTATTTTATTAAATCATTTTGTTGAAACACAATTATATATTTTGGAAAAGTAACAGTATTTTCTTCTTAATTAACAAAAATTGAGATTTTTTTAAATATCTAAAATCCTCATTTTATATTTTCCTGTTACTTGTTATGTCATTGTTTATCTGTTTACTGAATTTATTCAATACATTGATCTGTAAATTAAATGCATGTTTTAGCATTTACTCTCTGTGCTAGATGAAAGACATAAAATATAAATAAAACCAAAAACTAAGATTGAAAATACTTATTTTTCCATTATGCAGATGTAACAAAGTGACCGTTCAAATCAAAACAAATGATAAATATCCTTGATATAGTAAGCCATGCTTGACACACCCTCTTACTAATTTGGGACACATGATCATTTATCTAAATAAGGAGGGCATAGGATATAAAGAAAATAGCCCCTAATTTCACTAAGCCCATGCGTATCTAAATATTAATCTAATTTAGAAATTGATTAATTTTCCAAATCCTATAAGCATTTGTAAGTACACAGATAGGCAACAAACAAAACAAGATCCCACATTCCTGTCTGCAACCCATCACGCTAAACAGCATCCAGTTCCTAGAATGCCCACGGAAACAAGCATTCTTCACAATGACTGTCAAAATCACCTTTGTAACCTATTTATTGTTACTGTCCCTCTCTGATCTCCTCTTCCTTCTCTTCTTTTCCTTTCCTTTCCTTCTTTTATAAAGTAATCTATATTTGAATAATCTGGTGGTGGCACAATGAAAGCTTAAAGAAATACAATACCTTTCCTTCCATTTCATTAGGCATCTTTGGTGCTATGACATTTTTTTTAATGTATAAAGTACAGGGTCTACAGGGTCTCACTACACAGATCAGACTCAAAGTGATCCTGTTTTCAGGCTCCTAAGCACTAGGATTACAAGTGCACGACACCACGCCCAGTCTCAATCACCATCTCAGCATTCTCTGGAGGTGGGCCCGACAGAGCATGCTGGGGATCAAACCCAGTCCCTGCATAGTATGACATTTTCATAAGGAGGGTTTAGTAAAACTTCCTGGCAGTGAAACTAACTATTAACAGTTAATGAGGTATTTACTAATTCTCCAAAATCAGTGAATATTAACACACAACAATAGCAATATAAACAATAAATTAAGAACAAATTATTTGAGATATCAGACTGTATCAGCCACATCTCCAAAAACAGTTAACTTCTGTTAAAATCCCAACATGATATTTTATCTTGCAGAAGAGAAAACCAAAACCAAGACAAATTAAAATACTCATCAAAGGTCGTGAAAATGACCTTTAAACTGAAGTGACTGATTGCAGTGCAGTCCTTTAAATGGCAGGGAAATTCTTCATGATTTAGATAGTTCTTGGACTTTGAGAAAAGTTTCCTAAATATATGCATACTGATTTTTACATGTGCATTGAAACACACATAAATACAGTAATATACTAGCACATTAGGAACTTTCACTGCAATCCAATCCTATGTACTTCTATTCTCATACTGTTCCATATGCAAGCTATTTGATCTAGAATAGAGCCAAGATTACAAATTTCTAACAGAATTATAAAATTCTGCATAACCCAAACAGTTGGTTCAGAGCAATGATCACAATCGTGTTTCATTCTAAAACTAATGTTTTTAGATTGTATGCTAAAAATACAAAAGCATAGCAACAGGCACAATTATAGCTAACACTTGTGCATAATACTTAAGACATTGTTCAAAGCAACTTAACTATACCAAATTATTTAAGGAAGTAATTTACATCACACTTACAGAGCAGGTAATGTGATTCAGGATGGACGGGGTTTGGCTTTATCAGCCTTCCTAGTACTCCAGCATCAAAGACAGTTGCCACACTTCCTGCATTTTGGAATTCCTCTTCCCACAGCCTCTGGCCACAGGTTTGTTCTGAGCGTGCTAACAACTCAGGGCGGCCTCATCAGGAACAGTGTTCTAGAAGCTCTACAAGCTTTGCATTATTAAAATAAGCTACTCGAAAATAGCAAAATATGAAATGCCCTGATGAGTAGGGGAAGAAATACTTTGAGCTGAAAGCCTCCCAAGTCCCTCAAAACTTGTCCCCCTTTATAAAACTGACCCTGGATGCTTCACAATCACAAAACACTTCACACAAATTCCCCACTAGAATTTTAACAGTTATCAGGGGCAGTCTATAGACTAGTAATGTACAACTGTGAAGGTTGAAAAAATAATTATTCTCTCTATGGAGTTCTGCTCTTCATCTGCAGAGAAAAGCAGTTTTATTAAAAGACTCATAAGAGCTCTGTAAATCTGAGAGTTTTTGGTTCAAAACCTGGGGACTAAGCTACAAAGAACTGACAGATATCTTAGTCCAGGCAGTTGGTTTGGGGCTAATTGTTCTATGAAGTAAAGTGGTAGGTCTGGTGTGGCAACACAGAAAGTGAAAACACAGTTTCCCTAATAGCCTTCACAGGCTCCCTCCCCTGAAGTCCTCCTTCAGCTCTAGGCTTTTATTTCCTTTATCTCCTTGACCACAGAGCTCTTCCTGCAGTCTCTGCACTCGCGCCCTTATGTCTTTCCTCCTTGATCCACTCTAAGCAGAACACCACACCACCAAGACCGCAATGCTACTGACATTGCTCTTGAGTCATCACAGACTTCTTACTGATAAATCTGCTGGTCATTTCACTCCTAATTCTTCCCTCCTTCTTATACTATAACTTAATTAATTTACATTTAAAGGCACTGTATTCTGGGATTTCCTGTTTTCCCCATTTTTTCAACCTCTTAGGGCTTCACTTTCCCAACTTCTAAATTGTTAAAGTGATCTCGCTCATACTTCTTTGAACTCTTTCAGTAATGTACACTGTCTTCTTGGTGATCTCGCCCACTTCATGGTTGACCAGCTCTCTTTATGAAGATGGCTCCTGAGAGTATAGCCACAGCACAGTCTCTAACCTGGTGTCGAGATTACACTAAACTTTCCTTTTTTACATCTTAACTTGGATGTTGAACATCAGCTCCGTATCACTTTCCTACTAAATTTATTCTTTCTTTCAAGTCATTTCCTTTATCAAAGCAAATACTTGGCTAGCATCTTGCACCCCTGTCAGAAGCTCCTGTTGGCTCTTTCTCCAATCCACTCAGAGCTCAGCCATTCCCACCCCTCTGATGTAAGCCTCTACTACCCCATACTAGGTTGCTGCAAAAGCCCTTCAAGAGCTCCTACTCTTTTCCCTCTGAAATCTTCAAGTTAGTCTCAATGCTGCAATTAAATTCTTCTTATAAAAAAGCTGCCTTGTGCCACCTTACTCAGAACTTTCCCATTTCCAACATTTGAGGCCCAGTCCCTACCTGCCATCTCTAAGGAAGCAATCACACACCTGCAGCTGGTCTTGCCCGCACACACAGGGTCTGCTCCTCCTGCACCCTGTCCATGTCACTGCTCTCAGAGCAGTCCCACCTACTTCCTTGACAGTCCTGCACACCACTATGCTTCTGCCAGAGATTCCCCCCAACACACGCCTTCAAATGGACCCTTCTGCCACTTTAACCAGGTCTCTGGTAAAAAACATCAGGTTAGCAGTACTCCAAATAGAATACACAAACCACATCCCCTGTGGGGTACTTATACCCTGTCATTTCTGAGTTTTCTTCTTTGCCCTTGTCAGTACCTAAAATGATCCTATTTAGTTTTTATTCAGTATTTGCCTCCTCCAACAAATGCAAGGTGGATAAAGGCAGAGACCTAGCAAAAAAGTATCCCCAGCAACCAAGCCAGACTGAAGCACAGTATTTCCTCAACATTAGTTGTAGAAAGAATGCATAAGCAAATAAAAAAATGCATGCAGAAACACCAATAATACCATTCTTGGTTATTAACTTATAGTGCTAGGCTACATGGCATAAACACAATCTCATTTTAGCTCACTGAAGGCATGACAAGTCAATATAAAAACAGCACTGGCTCAGATAGATGTTCATTTGAGATTTCAATAATCCATTCTATCTACTGAGAATCTGACCATTAATGCTGGGTAATGGGACCACTCTGGACTGAACAGGAACCTCAGCAATTAAAGGCAAAGAACACTGTCCCTCTCCCACAACTCCACGTGAGTACTCTGCAGCAAGATGCATCATAAAGCTACCTTCCTCACATGTCTCCTTGGCATTTCCAATCCAAAAGCAGGATGGGGATGAATCCACTAGTGCCCCTGGATGCTGGGGCACTCCTAGCAAATAACTTTAGGTAGAGTCACAACTACCTTGTGTTTACGCCATGTAGCATAACGCTTTAAATTAATAACTCAAGAATGGCATTATTGGCATTTCTGCATGCATAGAACCTACCCTGGAAGAATACATCAGCACTTATTTAAAATCTTTAACCTACTTACCTCATGTGAAACAGATTCTATCTTGAAACATTTAAATACACTTACATACCAATAGGCTTCCAATGTGTTTAAAACTTTTCTAATAAGTGACTGAAGATTTAGGAAGATATATTTGCTCTTTCAAATCACTGATTTATATTTAAATATTAAAATTTTCTTTCCTATATACTGAGCAAAAATTGCAGAAACAAATAGGCTAAAGTGACAAATGTGTTGGGAAATCATTTAAATTCTTGATTTATGAAGAATGTTCATACTTTACATTATGTGATTCCATTTTCTTTGTTGTGTTGTTTTTCTTGTTAATCATATCCTAGCCTATATTAATGAATATTTAGCATTCTGCATCAAGAAAAATTCTAAATTGACTTTAATGCTAATTAGATCTCTTAAGGAAACAATGGAGATGCCATGTATAAAAGATGAAGACAAGGAGCTATATACAATGGTCATTTCCACTGAGTTACTACAGCACAATGGTATCCATCTTTATTTTACCCAATTCTAATCAATGATAGAGAAAACTGTAACAATTCAAAATGCTGGCATTATATATTAATACATACAACTGTAATTGTGATTATCAATTACTGTAAAACATACCAACTTGATAGAATTTAGTTTTGTTGGGTTACAGAACTAAATCATTAATAAGTATAGGTAAACCAAATCGAAGTGTCGAAATCAATCTCTCTTATCTAGGCAATACATTAACTAATATGTATAAAATTGAACATCCACAGATACTGTACTCTAAGTGTTCATTATTCTTACTATTTTTGTCCCTGAACCCATAATTGTTCTATTGTCTGCTTTAAAAGTCCACCTTAAACATTTTTAATTAGTTCAGTTTAGTTATTTTTCACCTTCTGTGGTACTAGGGTTGAACTTAAGGTCTTTAGCTCAGTTTTATTTTTGAGATAAGGTCTCACTAATTTGCTGAGGCTGGGTTCGAACTTGTATTTTCCTGCCTCAGTCTCCCAAAAACCTAGGATTAGAAGCCTGCACCCCTGTGGCTGATTTGATTTAGTTTTTTAATAATTTAATTTGAATATAATTTTGGATTGAAAAATATCTGTTATGTTTTTCAAAATAAATATTAACAGGGGCCGGGGAGATGGCTCAGTGGAATAAGCGCTTCCCTGGCAAGTGCAAGGGCCTGAGTTCAATCCCCGGTTCCGCAAAAATAAAATAAAATAAATAAATAAATAAATATTAATAAAGCCACTGTTTTCCTTAGACTCTCGCCACTTAACATAATGAACAAATCAAATCTTCCAACTTCAGTGCCAATTTCAATAAAAAAGGATTGTATTAGGATCAATAAGTTAAGCATTAAAAAGATGAAGTTCATATTCAGAAATAAATAAAAATACATGTTTTCAATATTAGACAACATAAATTAGGACTAACATTTATGCCCAGTTACTCTGCTTTTCAAAAAGCCTATTCATGCACATTACAAGCGCCACTGCAGAGTGTCTAATACATAGAAAGCACTGAGAACTTCTAGACTTGCCTTTTTTCCCATTATTCGGTTGGCTTGGTGTTTCTCCCTCATTGTCTTTATAACATCAAAAACAAACAACACTGATTAATAATTCCAGTGAGTAGCAACCCAAAAGAGAACCAAGCACACAAAGAAGATGAAATCACACATGAGAAAAATCAATCAATCCATGCACAAAACACAACACTCCACATTAATGAACACAAAAGTAAAGTATATATTTCCTACCTTATAGGAAAAGTAATAAAAATAAACACAGGAATAGAGCCATTTTACATTATTCTTATGCTTTTATGCTAATCTCATGTACAATTTACTAGTTAATTTTGAAAGACAAATGTGACAAACTAGCACAAAGCGGACTTTGCAATGTTGATAAAGTTCAGTTAAAGTAATATTCAATCCTTTGTCCAATCCTGCATAGCTATATCTGTTCATCTGAGCAACAGATTCAATGATAAAAATCAGTAATATAACAACCATTGTTAATTTGCTATTCTTATTCTGAAAATCTGTAACATTATGTATTGTTGTATGCTACCCTGCATCTGTTTTGGTTTCTGCTATTTGTTTTTGCTTTTGTTTTTACTCTTCAAAATAAAATAAAATTTAAAAAAATAAAGTAATATTAACTACTGACCAAGTCCTCAAAAATGACACCTTCCTAAAATTACTTCACCATGGATATCGCTTAATGAAATGTGGAGTGTTTCAGTATTTTCATAAACTAGCAGGAGACAAAGAAAAAGCATTACTCAGCTAAATGAAAAGAGAAATCATTCTACAGTGTTCCATAAAAAATGTTACTCATACAGCACCTCAGGAAAAGAGAAGATATATAAAATTCTAGAAGTTAGAATGTTAGATATTCAGAATTGAGACAGACATAAGTTTTTGTAACTCTACATGCAAAAATTGCCTTTGTTTCTATTATCAAACATAGTCCAGTGTTTTTTCTTATCCTGTGACACTAAAAAGTCACTAGAGCTCAAGGAACAACTAGAGACGTTTTTGTGTAAAGCTACAAACTCTACTCAGAGAATGTATCCATGCAAATAGATGCACAGCACACAGAACTGCACTGTTTTCTCACAACAGGATCGAGAGAAAAAAAGCACACACCCTTTACCATTCATGAATAAAAATGATGATTGTGTAAAGATTTGATAAAAATAGATTTAGGCATTCTGCATTGTTCAAAAAAGAGTTAAGATTTTAAAACATGGAAAGCTTAAAAATATTAGAATCCAATTCTGAGTTTCAAGTAAAAATATTTATTTATTTATTTATTTATTTATATTTATTTTTTTGGCAGAACCGGGGATTGAACTCAGGCCCTTGCACTTGCCAGACAAGTGTTTATTCTACTGAGCTAGTTCCCTGGTCCTCCACTTACATTTTAGAATAATTTTTTATGTATCTACAGAAATGTTCCTAGGATTCTAGTAGTTATTATACCCAAAACATTTATCAATATAAGGTTAATTAACATCTTACTATTCTAATACATGAACATACTATAAATGCATCTTTGATTTTTTTAAATCAGAAATCAAAGTAGTTGCAGGTTTTAGCACACAGGATTTATATTAAAGCTTGTTAACATTTTAAAATTTACATATGCATTACAGTTCTAGTTTGGTGCCCATAGGTTCATTGCAGGTATGTAGAAATATGCATATATATCTATATCTATATCTATATCTATATCTATATCTATATCTATATCTATATCTATATCTATTTTTGCAGTACCTGGGGTTGAACTCAGGGCCCCCTGCTTGCCAGAAAAGCACTTATTCTACTGAACTATCTCCCTGGGCCCTGTGGAAATATAATTAAGCTTTGTATATGTCTTAGCTATTTTTGTGTCAGTATAATAAAATGCCTGATGCTAAGAAATGTTATAAAGACAAAAGGTTAATTTATCATACAGTTTTAAAGCCTGAAAGCCCAAGGCTGGCATCCTCACAGAGTTCACTTCTTGC